>NC_140234.1:57911676-57961676 GCF_949987555.1 Borostomias antarcticus | reverse complement strand
GCACACTCCCTTTCAGTCCGAATAACATCCACGGAGGTCTGTAAATAGGCCTTTCTTTTTTTAGACTTTGTGTCAATTCACATTAATATATTCCTTCTGCATATGATTTACATACACATCTGTGTGTTTATGCACATATACGCACACGTACAGTACAATACACACACACACATCTGTAATATCTTGCCACTTTTTTATACCCATACATACAAACCGCACAAACACGCACGCACACACACACACCGTACTGTATATATACATATATATATATGTATATATAACCCAAACCTCCACCACCCCATCCTCCACCCCCCCACCAGCCTATCTAATGAATATCTGTAGCAACCTTGAATATCTCGCTCTTTCATCTGGATTATCTTTAGCGCTACACAGACCTGGGTCGAAAAACAATCTGAAACGATCTGATCTTTAAGTCATGTTAGCGTTCGCTTTCATCTGCCTGAAATGTCAGGTGGGCGGGGTTCGCATGTTTATGAACAGCCCAATGGATCTACTGTGTCAGACCAGAGCAATCACTCACAGAAAAGTAACTGAGATATTTCAAGTATTTCGCGCCAGCTTATGATGTTAGAAACAATATGATCTCCTCTGGTTGTCTTCCATGTACTGTACTTTCATCTTCTCTGTATCCTCTCTCATCCAGTAATACTACGGCAAACATCAACCCCTTTACATCATGTGCGTGATGAATGTCTGTACACGGCACGTCAAAAGATCTACGGCAGAGACAAACACAACGGAGTTTATTTATTCATTTGAAAACACATATAATAGGTTTGGCAACTGCGTTGTCCTCCGTGTCTTTCATCAGGGAGGAGATGTTTTTCAGCGCTTCAGCGTGATCCAACTATAAACATAGACATCTGTGTCCCCTCAGTGAAGTCTAGGAGCAGTTGAAGCGAGTGACAGAACTAGAGCAGAATCTCCTCAGGAGAGAAACCATCCAAATACAATGAACTACCAAAACCCTTCCTCCCTACTACTCCTCCTAACCCTACCCCCCTACTACTCCTCCTAACCCTACCCCCCTACCACTCCTCCTAACCCTACCCCCCTACCACTCCTCCTAACCCTACCCCCCCACTCCTCCTAACCCTACCCCCCTACCACTCCTCCTAACCCTACCTCCTACAACTCCTCCTAACCCTACCTCCTCCAACTCCTCCTAACCCTACCTCCTACTACTCCTCCTAACCCTACCTCCTACTACTCCTCCTAACCCTACCTCCTACTACTCCTCCTAACCCTACCTCCTACTACTCCTCCTAACCCTACCCCCCTACCACTCCCCCTAACCCTACCCCCCTACCACTCCTCCTAACCATACCCCCTACCACTCCCCCTAACCCTACCTCCTACTACTCCTCCTAACCCTACCTCCTACTACTCCTCCTAACCCTACCTCCTACTACTCCTCCTAACCCTACCCCCCTACCACTCCTCCTAACCCAACCCCTCTACCACTCCTCCTAACCCTACCCCCCTACAACTCCTCCTAACCCTACCTCCCTACCACTCCTCCTAACCCTACCCTCCTACCACTCCTCCTAACCCTACCCTCCTACTACTCCTAACCCTACCCCCCTACCACTCCTCCTAACCCAACCCCTCTACCACTCCTCCTAACCCTACCCCCCTACCACTCCTCCTAACCCTACCCCCCTACAACTCCTCCTAACCCTACCCCCCTACTACTCCTCCTAACCCTACCCCCTACAACTCCTCCTAACCCTACCCCCCTACTACTCCTCCTAACCCTACCTCCTACAACTCCTCCTAACTCTACCCCCCTACTACTCCTCCTAACCCTACCCCCCTACTACTCCTCCTAACCCTACCCCCCTACAACTCCCCCTAACCCTACCCCCCTACTACTCCCCCTAACCCTACCTCCCTACTACTCCTCCTAACCCTACCCTCCTACAACTCCTCCTAACCCTACCCTCCTACCACTCCTCCTAACCCTACCCCCCTACCACTCCCCCTAACCCTACCCCCCTAACACTCCTCCTAACCCTACCCCCCTAACACTCCTCCTAACCCTACCCCCCTACCACTCCTCCTAACCCTACCTCCTACTACTCCTCCTAACCCTACCTCCCTACCACTCCTCCTAACCCTACCCCCCTAACACTCCCCCTAACCCTACCCCCCTACCACTCCTCCTACCCACTACCTGCCTCTACTAGCCCCACAGGAACAACCGCGTCTGTTGTCAGGGAAGGTTCCAGAATGAATTTGTGTCACTTGGGGACCTTGGCAGAGCCGCGTTTGTTTGTTTTGCTTCTTTATTTAGATCCCCGTTAGCTACTGTACATTAACATGGTCTGCGATGCAAAACACGGGTACAGTACCTGACTCTGAATGAATGGACCGGTAAATCTGCCGAGTAGCCAGTTTCCCCGTCTAAATGAAAACCAACAGCTTTGCTGACGTGCATGATGTGTGACATCAGCTCGAGCAGGGCTGGCGTCGGTGATACAGTCAAACCCGTTCATCTCCACTCCGTCAGGCAAATCACTGCTCTTGACAGATAGCGTGGACTCAGACACCCAGCCAAGAAGACACATTGCACATCTCTAATTTCTTCCAAACAAGTAAGCCGTCATTTGTCAATAAGACGAAGCGGAGCCTCTGTAATCCACAAGTCTGTCAGTCTCTCAATGTATCGCGGTCCTCACACTAATGGTAAAATGGTAAATGGAGTGTGTTTCCAGTATATAGCGCTTTTATCCGAAGGGCTTTACAATGGCCTCTCGTTCACACATTCACACACCGATGGCGGCAGCTGCCGTGCGAGGTGCTAGCCTGCTCGCTGGGAGCAATTTGGGGTTCAATATCTTACCCAAGGACACTTCAGCACGCTGCCTGGGGGAGCTGGAATCGATCCGGGAACGTTGTGATTCCCTCTACCTCCTTAGCTGCTGCCGCGTGTTGGGCTGCCTGTCAGCCTCTCGATGCCTACCGGCCTTCTCCCTCCCAGGAGGCTGCTAGCCTCGCCTACTGTACGTATTACATAAAAACCATTCCGTCTATGGCTAATGTGGTCGATGCCAAACATCAAATACTGCATTATCTGAATAGTTTCCCCTGAGGGATATATTGTTACACACACACACACACACACACACACACACACACACACATACACACACACACACACACACACACACACAATACACTATCAGACAGCACAGAAAATCCATTATCCTCTGCTAATTGTGGTGAAGGTGCTTCCTGTTGAATGCTCCCTTTCAACAGTCAACAAGCATCATGAACAGTCTTCTAACAGTCAACAAGCATCATGAACAGTCTTCTAACAGTCAACAAGCACCATGAACAGTCTTCTAACAGTCAACAAGCACCATGAGGACACTTACCTCACATTTTTAAAATCATTCTAGGTGGGGATTTCTCTCCTCTAAATACCCTAACCTTTTAATCTCCCAATCTAGAAGTTTATGACTTTATATTCCTTCATTCCTCTCCCTCTCTCCCTTGGGAAAACTAAAGAGCATAAAACAACCGAGACTTGTGCCAGTGCATTACAGACACAGGCCTAGTCCCCTATGCTAACCCAAACCCTGAGAAACTGGCTAACCCTAACCCTGCGACACTGGCTAACCTTAACCCTGAGACACTGGCTAGCCTTAACCCTGAGACACTGGCTAACCCTGAGACACTGGCTAACCTTAACCCTGAGACACTGTCCCTTAACCCTGAGACACTGGCTAACCCTAACCCTGAGACACTGGCTAACCTTAACCCTGAGACACTGGCTATGAGTGTCTTCCATCTGTAGACCATCTACTCTACTACAAGGTACTTGGTCAGATCCAGTGTCTATAACTCTACATGGTCAGATCCAGTGTCTATAACTCTACATGGTCAGATCCAGTGTCTATAACTCTACATGGTCAGATCCAGTGTCTATAACTCTACATGGTCAGATCCAGTGTCTATAACTCTACATGGTCAGATCCAGTGTCTATAACTCTACGTGGTCAGATCCACTGTCTATAACTATTTATGGTCAGATCCACTGTCTATAACTCTACATGGTCAGATCCACTGTCTATAACTATATATGGTCAGATCCACTGTCTATAACTATACATGGTCAGATCCACTGTCCATAACTTTACACTCTGCATTGTCAGATCCATTACATTACATTACATTATAGTCATTTAGCAGACACTTCTATCCAAAGTGAATTACAATAATTGCCTTTAATGTAGGCAGTCAGTGTACTACTACTCGCCAGAACCATTGTCAGTTGGTTAAAGACGTGTTTTTGATAGAAAGGACAGAAGGGAATCCGGTGTGTAGCTTGTGACGTCAGAGCGGTCGAGAGTTGGTTTCTTCAGGGGGGGGGGAGGGGGGGTGACTCTGGCAGTCTTGAAAGCCGAGGGAAAGCATCCTAATACAAGAGATGTGTTGATGAGGGTACGGATGCCTTTTTATAACATCTTGGCCAGGGACCACAGATGAAAATTAGCCTCCTGGCTAAATCTGGTGTATTAACATTTGTTGTTGATTGATATGCATTGTCCCTTCTCTAGACTGAAATGAAAAATGAGGTGGGTTTGGAAGGATTTGGGCGCAATAGACTGAATGAGGGAGGAGGGGATAGGGACTAGGAAGTAGGGGGGGCCAGATGTAACACGGTCGAGGACCTCGCTTCACTGTCGATAGCTCTACACACACCCGTCATGAGCTGAGCCTACTGATCCAGCGGTCTGTCTGTATGCACTGTTCCCATGTAAGACAAAGCACATTTGTTTGTGTGGGTGTGAGTGGGTGTGTGTGTGCATCTGTGTGTGTGTGTGTGTGTGTGTGTGTGTGTGTGTGTATCAACAGTGTTGTGCGGCTGTCAGCCAAGCTGTTGGCTAGCATCATTCACTAGTCCTGGCAGTAACAGCAAGGGAAGATACTGTAGACTTGGACCCCTGCTACAGCCTGTGTGTGTGTGTGTGTGTGTGTGTGTGTGTGTGTGTGTGTGTGTGTGTGTGTGTATGTGCATACTTGCGTTTGTGTGTGTGTGTTTGTGTGTGTGTACATACTTGTGTGCGTGTGTGTGTGTGTGTATGTGCGTACTTGCGTGTGTGTGTGTGTGTGTGTGTGTGTGTGTGTGTGCGTACTTGCATGTGTGTGTGTGTGTGTCTGTGTGTGTACAGGGATAATGCGAGGAAAGATTTCGGGCTGTATTTGTCCATGCCCCAGTATACTGTGTATACGTATGCACGCACACACACACACACACACACACACACACACACACACACACACACACACACACACACACACACAGCCACGGCCGGCTCACTGATGGCTCTCTCTAAGCCCTCTAGTGTTGATCTCAGTGGGGATCTCCACAGCCTAAGTTATTAGAGGTGACAAAGAGACCAGACATATGCACACACACACACACACACACACATACACACACACACACACTCACACACACACACACACACACACACACACACACACACGCACACACACACACACACACATACACACACTCACACACACACACACACACACACACACACACACACACACATACACACACACACACACACACACATACACACACTCACACACACACACACACACACACACACACAACGCACACACACACACACACACACACACACACACACATACACACACACGCGCGTGCAAAGAGCCAACCTGGCAATGAGCAGCCTGATCAATCGCCCTGCTTCTCCACCCGTCACCCATCCATCTCTCTCTCTCTCTCTCTCTCTCTCTCTCTCTCTCCCTCTCTCTCTCTCTCTCTCTCTCTCTCTCTCCCTCCTTCCATCTGTCCTCCCCCTGTCCTCTTGCCGGCTGTATTGACATATCAGCCTGGCGCTAGAGGTGAGTGGACAATCGGTCCTGATTGATTTCTGTCATAAACCAGCACGGCTGCGTTGAAGGTGTTCGCGGGGGGGAAGACAAATGATCTGTGTGGAACAAAAACAAATAACCCCTCTCACATTGTCATCACTTCCATTTGTCTGTGTCAAAACCCCAGACAAGCACATCTTTAATAGGCTGAGACAAGCTTTCCTCGTTGGGGGGTTGACAATCGAGGCTGCATTTGTACAATACAGACCAGACGTGAAGTCTGTTTCAGCTTATGAATGGAAACGAGGGCTTCGGCGTTCTTGTAGTAAAAGTAGCTTAAAGAAGGTGCTCTTTGGATGTCTGGGAAAACATAGAATTCATCAAAAAGGTCCAAGGCACTCGATTCTTGATTAAAAAGCTTTCATTATCGGCTGGTTCATCTGAGAACAGAATAAAATAAGCCAGTGAGTTCTGTACTTACAGGGCGGGTTTGATCTCAGTTTCGGTAAAGAGACACTTAATATACGAGTGCACATGTTGCACTAGGGATGTTAAGTTAAATGAGTCCAATTTAATTCATATATTGTGTTTATATTACATAAATAAAGTACACAGAAAATGTTTCATGTCTGAAAGTACTGATATCGTCAATTATTTCACTTGTACTTTAGATGGTGATTGGAGGGCAAAATGCCTCCAGAAAAAATAAGTAAAAAATTTATATTTGACTAGGAGGAGGAGAGACAAGAGGAGGAGAGACAAGAGGAGGAGAGACAGGAGGAGAGACAGGAGGAGGAGAGACAAGAGAAGGAGAGACAGGAGGAGGAGAGACAGGAGGAGAGACAGGAGGAGAGCAGAGGGAGGAGAGACAAGAGAAGGAGAGACAGGAGGAGAGCAGAGGGATGAGAGACAGGAGGAGAGACAGGAGGAGGAGAGACAGGAGGAGAGCAGAGGGAGGAGAGACAAGAGAAGGAGAGACAGGAGGAGAGCAGAGGGATGAGAGACAGGAGGAGAGACAGGAGGAGGAGAGACAGGAGGAGGAGAGCAGAAGGAGGAGAGACAGAGGGATGAGAGACAGGAGGAGAGCAGATGGATGAGAGACAGGAGGAGGAGAGACAGGAGGAGAGCAGAGGGAGGAGAGCAGAGGGATGAGAGACAGGAGGAGGAGAGCAGATGGATGAGAGACAGGAGGAGAGCAGAGGGAGGAGAGACAGGAGGAGAGCAGAGGGAGGAGAGACAGGAGGAGAGACAGGAGGAGAGCAGAGGGAGGAGAGACAGGAGGAGAGCAGAGGGAGGAGAGACAGGAGGAGAGACAGGAGGAGAGCAGAGGGAGGAGAGACAGGAGGAGAGACAGGAGGAGAGCAGAGGGATGAGAGACAGGAGGAGGAGAGCAGATGGATGAGAGACAGGAGGAGAGCAGAGGGATGAGAGACAGGAGGAGGAGAGCAGAGGGAGGAGAGACAGGAGGAGGAGAGACAGGAGGAGAGCAGAGGGATGAGAGACAAGAGGAGGAGAGACAGGAGGAGAGCAGAGGGATGAGAGACAAGAGGAGGAGAGCAGATGGATGAGAGACAGGAGGAGAACAGGAGGAAGAGAGACAGGAGGAGGAGAGCAGAGGGATGAGAGACAGGAGGAGAGCAGAGGGATGAGAGACAGGAGGAGGAGAGCAGATGGATGAGAGACAGGAGGAGGAGAGCAGAGGGAGGAGAGACAGAAGGATGAGAGACAGGAGGAGAGCAGAGGGAGGAGAGACAAGAGGAGGAGAGCAGATGGATGAGAGACAGGAGGAGAGCAGAGGGAGGAGAGACAGGAGGAGGAGAGACAGGAGGAGGAGAGCAGAGGGAGGAGAGACAGGAGGAGGAGAGACAGGAGGAGAGCAGAGGGATGAGAGCAGAAGGAGGAGAGCAGAGGGAGGAGAGACAGGAGGAGGAGAGCAGAGGGAGGAGAGACAGGAGGAGGAGAGACAGGAGGAGGAGAGCAGAAGGAGGAGAGACAGAGGGATGAGAGACAGGAGGAGGAGAGACAGGAGGAGAGCAGGAGGAAGAGAGCAGAGGGAGGAGAGACAGGAGAAGAGCAGAGGGAGGAGAGACCGGAGGAGGAGAGACAGGAGGAGGAAAGCAGAGGGAGGAGAGACAGAGGGATGAGAGACAGGAGGAGAGCAGAAGGAGGAGAGACAGAGGGATGAGAGTCAGGAGGAGAGCGGAGGGAGGAGAGACAGGAGGAGGAGAGCAGGAGGAGGGGAGCAGGAGGAGGAGAGACAGGAGGAGAGACAGGAGGAGGAGAGCAGAGGGAGGAGAGACAGGAGGAAGAAAGCAGAGGGAGGAGAGACAATGGAAGGAGACCCAGGAGGAGAGCAGGAGGAGGAGAGCAGAGGGAGGAGAGGTGTATCTAGCTTGAGCACAAGTGGGTGGAATTTGACCATGAGGTCATCCTGCTTCTCCTACCTGTTCCTTCCTCATCCATCTCATCAGCACATCACGCATACTGCAAATCTCATCACCTGACGTGTCAATGACCACATAGATCAGCCATAGGCACACCTGTAGGCTATTTAATATGACATCTTTTTTGTTTTGGTAAGTTATGGGTTTTTTAGCCTAATTTGTTATCACTTTGTATGCAGCAAGTCCACATGTAGACAAATGCACCATCGGGATGTTAATTAGAGGAACAGTCATCAAGATCTGTAGCTCAAAACAGTACTTCCTCTGAAATGAGTGCTCAAAAAATGTATTGTGCAACATAGGGTGGCAAATTTCAAGGACTTTCATTAATCAATAACTATTAACCTTATCAAACAACAGTAGATTAATTGATAAGAAGGTCCCGCGCTGGACTGCGCTTTGCTCGCTTCATTTTTGTGTCTTTCCTCCGCTGTGTCGTTGAAATTTCCCGGCATCCCAATTAGCCTTCACTACATGGCGTGGCGCCCTCATGTGCAGTCAGAGCTTAAATCATGATTACATTTCACGCAACTCCCGATGATAACGTTCGTAAAAAAAAAAAAAAGTTCCATTCCATTAACGAGCAATTAATTGAGTAACCAAATCTTACTAGAGTAAATTCTTATCTGCAATTAATCGATAGTCGATTAACTGTCAATAAATAATTGCTACTCCATTTATTAAACACATACAGTATAGTAATGGAGTTTATGGCTGCACCATCATTTGAGAGATTTCACTGTATTTTAGTGTGCGATACAAATCAAATCAATTAAGAGAGATGTACAGTTGCTTGTCATCCTAATCAGAGATTAGCCTGAGGTCGCTGATTATTTTAGTAAGAGCAGTCCTGTTCTAAAGCCTGAATGAAATTCTTCCACATTGTAGAAAAGAGCTTCATTTGTTCTGATGCTATCTTTTCAAGTATCTTACTAACGAACGGAAGATTGGATATTGACCTATAGCTGGTCCGTGCATTAACATCAAGGTTGGGTTTCTTCAGTAAGGGTTTGGTACTGTACAAGACTTGAAACACTCACTCAAACACCCACTTAAAAAATGCTGTAGAGTCAATAAATAAGGTGGAGGAGTTACACTCAGTGAGTCTTACAAAGCTCATGTGAATTTTCCCATGGTTACATCACAC
This sequence comes from Borostomias antarcticus, assembly GCF_949987555.1. NCBI lineage: Eukaryota > Metazoa > Chordata > Actinopteri > Stomiiformes > Stomiidae > Borostomias > Borostomias antarcticus. The sequence continues at coordinate 57,952,205 of NC_140234.1, read as the reverse complement.
AGGGTTTGCTGACGTCATCTGTGTTTATATCCAAAGTAATTCTGTCTCTAATTGAAGTTATTTTGCGTATGTGAGAGTAACCACGTCAGTTGCGTGTGTGAGTTTATGAAGATGAAGATGTCGTCTTTGCAAGATGTCTCTCACGTCGCCCATTCTGGAGAGAGTCCACGTAGCCCCACACATGGCTTATGTCTCTCGCCCGCGGTCAGAGCTCAGTCTGTCATCAAGACTTCTCCTTAATTAGAGAAATCTATTTACAGGATTAGACAGAGAGAGAGAGAGAGAGAGAGAGAGAGAGAGAGAAGAGAGAGAGAGAGAAGAGAGAGAGAGAGAGAGAGAGAGAGAGAGAGAGAGAGAGAGAGAGAGAGAGAGAGAGAAGAGAGAGAGAGAGAGAGAAAGAGAGAGGAAGAGAGAGAGAGAGAGAGAGAGAGAAAGAGAGAGAGAGAGAGAGAGAAAGAGAGAGAAAGAGAGAGAGAGAGACAAGAGAGAGAGAGAGAGAGAGAGAGAGAAGAGAGAGAGAGAGAAAAAAAGAGAGAGAGATAAATTAAGAGAGGAATAGTGAGAGAGAAAGGCCTTTTTATGTTTAGGTCTCAAGCAGTAAACATGTTTCGGGTGAACAGCCCCAGATAAATGAACTGGGCCAATTAGTGGTGAGATACTGTGGAGAGCAGAGTCAGTTTACGAGATCTAACAGTTAGTACCCCAGTACCTGGGATAGAACAGCTAGTACCTCAGTACCTGGGATAGAACAGCTAGGACCTCAGTACCTGGGATAGAACAGCTAGGACCTCAGAACCTGGGATAGAACAGCTAGGACCTCAGTACCTGGGATAGAACAGCTAGGACCTCAGTACCTGGGATAGAACAGCTAGGACTTCAGAACCTGGGATAGAACAGCTAGTACCTCAGTACCTGGGATAGAACAGCTAGGACCTCAGTACCTGGGATAGAACAGCAGGGGCTGAGGTACCTGGGGTAGATCTAGTGCACTATCTAGAACAGTAGAGGCTAGGGTGCTCAACCTGGGGTAGATCTAATGCACTATCTGGAACAGTAGGAGCTAGGGTACTGGGGCTAGGGTACTCTACCTGGGGTAGATCTAGTCCACTAACTAGGACAGTAGGGACTAGGGTACTCTACCTGGGGTAGATCTAGTCCACTAACTAGGACAGTAGGGACTAGGGTACTCTACCTGGGGTAGATCTATTCCACTAACTAGGACAGTAGGGGCTAGGGTACTCTACCTGGGGTAGATCTAGTCCACTAACTAGGACAGTAGGGGCTAGGGTACTCTACCTGGGGTAGATCCACCATCTAGGACAGTAGGGGCTAGGGGACTAGCTGGGGTAGATCCACCATCTAGGACAGTAGGGGCTAGGGTACAAGCTGGGGTAGATCCACCATCTAGGACAGTAGGGGCTAGGGTACTAGCTGGGGTAGATCCACCATCTAGGACAGTAGGGGCTAGGGTACTAGCTGGGGTAGATCCACCATCTAGGACAGTAGGGGCTAGGGTACCAGCTGGGGTAGATCCACCATCTAGGACAGTAGGGGCTAGGGTACTAGCTGGGGTAGATCCACCATCTAGGGCGGCTGTAGCTCAGTTGGTAGAGTGGGTCGTTCAATGATCGAAGGGTCAGTGGTTCGAATCCCAGCTCCGACTGTCCACATGTCGAAGTGTCCTTGAGCAAGACACCTAACCCTAAATTGCTCCCAATGAGCAGGTTAGCACCTTGCATGGCAGCTACCGCCATTGTTGTGTGAATGTGTGTGTGAATAGGTGAATGATAGGCCATTGCAAAGCGCTTTGAGTGCCGCTAAGGTGGAAAAGCGCTCTGTAAGTGCAGTCCATTTACCATTTACCATCTAGGACAGTAGGGGCTAGGGTACTAGCTGGGGTAATAGCCGAGGATCCATCAAACCCTGATAAACACATCGATCAGCCAATTAACCAGCATCATAGAGCGTGTGTTGGAACTGCAGCTACGGACGTGACTGTTAGTTCTGCAGTACTGGCGGTCGTGCAGACATAAATTCCACTGTTAGTTCTGCAGTACTGGCGGTCGTGCAGACATGAGTTCCACTGTTAGTTCTGCAGTACTGGCGGTCGTGCAGACATGAGTTCCACTGTTAGTTCTGCAGTACTGGCGGTCGTGCAGACATGAGTTCCACTGTTAGTTCTGCAGTACTGGTCGGTCGTGCAGACATGAGTTCCACTGTTAGTTCTGCAGTACTGGCGGTCGTGCAGACATGAGTTCCACTGTTAGTTCTGCAGTACTGGGGGTCGTGCAGACATGAGTTCCACGGTTAGTTCTCCAGTAGTGGCGGTCGTGGAGACATAAATTCCACTGTTAGTTCTGCAGTACTGGCGGTCGTGCAGACATGAGTTCCACTGTTAGTTCTCCAGTACTGGCGGTCGTGCAGACATGAGTTCCACTGTTAGTTCTGCAGTACTGGCGGTCGTGCAGACATGAGTTCCACTGTTAGTTCTGCAGTACTGGCGGTCGTGCAGACATGAGTTCCACTGTTAGTTCTTCAGTACTGGCAGTTGCAGACATGAGTTCCACTGTTAGTTCTGCAGTACTGGCGGTCGTGCAGACATGAGTTCCACTGTTAGTTCTGCAGTACTGGCGGTCGTGCAGACATGAATTCCAGAATCTGTGAGGCACTTTGAAAGACAAGCCTCTCATTCTCAATTCATGGTTTGAATATTAACAGTCTGTAGAGGATTGACTAGTCATTGTAGCGACACACTCGGGTCCTGAAAATCACTTGAATCCTGCTAATGCAAAACGGAGGGATGAGACTGATATACATGTGGAAAAAAACAAAAGAAAACGGAGTATAGTTGAGGTGATAAAATTCAGAGGGAAAAAGGCCGCAGTCCCACAGGTGTGTTCAAACACTTAGAGTAAAGACCCCGGTGATATCGGATGTGTTCAATCATGTTCCAATTGCTATACTGTATATGCACCAAGCCATAATCTGCAAGAAATACCCTCCCTTTCTCTCTCTCTCCTTTCTCTCCCCCTCTCTGCCTGTCTCTCTCCCTTTCTCTGTCTGTCTGCCTGTCTCTCCCTCTTCTCTCTCTTTCTCTCTATCTCCCCTTCTCTCTCTCTCTCTCTCTCTCTTCTATGCCTACCTCACCCCTTTCTCAAAGTCAGTTTTATTGGTCGCATACTCTCCATGCCTACAAGGGTGATGTATGAATGGAGTATACTCACATACTCTACTCTAAAGACTTTAAGATGGTTGTGGACTTCAGGAAGAAGAACCCAGTCCCGTCACCCCCGGATGACTCTCCTGTCAACTCTGTGGAGTCCTTCCGCTTCCTGGGCACCATCATCTCCCCAGGACCTCACGTGGGAGCTGAACATCAGCTCCCTCACCAAGAAGGCCCAGCAGAGGATACACTTCCTGAGGGAGCTGAAGAAGTTCAACCAGCAAAGCCAATGATGGTACCCTTCTTCACCGGCATCATCGAGGCCATCCTCACCTCCTCCATTACCATCTGGTACGCTGCTGCCACTGTCGAGGACAAGTCCAGACTGCAGCGTGTCGTCCGCTCTGCTGAGAGGGTGATTGGCTGCAGCCTTCCATCCCAATGGGACCTGCACGCCTCCAGGGCCCTGAAGCGGGCAAGAAAGATGGCGGCCGGCCCCTCCCACCCTGGACCCCCTCTTTGAACTACTCCCATCTGGCACGAGGCTGCGGTCCATCAGGATCAAAACCTCACGGCACAAAAAGGTTTCTTCCTGACTGCAGCTGGACTCATCAACAAGGTCTGGGACCCCCCAATCACACTGTCTAGTTTGTACATTGTTGTACAGTAGATTGTATTGTATTGCGTATTGTATCCTGTGTATTGTATTGTGTATCCTGTCTTGTTCTTGCCCTATGTTTATTGGCTATTCTGTACATTTTTGTAGATTGTATTGTATATTGCATTTTATTACTTTGTAAGTGTATTGCTAGCTCAGTGTTCTCAAATAAACAAATAAATGAATACATAAATGAATAAATAAATAAATAAATAAATAAATAAATAAATAAATAAATAAATAAATAAATAAATAAGAATGGAATGGGTTGAAAGATGCATGGATGAATTCATATTTTGGTTAAATAACTAGACATAGGTGTGTCTATTATGTATAAAATATGGTATGTATATTCACATGTATATTTATATTTCTGCCTCTGTCTGCTTCTCTCTTGTCCTCTCTCTTTTCAACACTTTCATCTTTCAACTCCCTCACTCCCTCTCCCATTCACCTCCCTCTCTTCTTCCTTCTCTCTCCCATTCACCTCCCTCCTCCTCCCTCTCTCCTTCCTTCTCTCGCCCATTCACCTCCCTCCTCCTCCCTCTCTCCTTCCTTCTCTCTCCCATTCACCTCCCTCCTCCCTCTCTCCTTCCTTCTCTCTCCCATTCACCTCCCTCCCTTCCTCCTTCTCTCTCCCGGTCACCTTCACCTCTCTCCTCATTCCTCTCCCTATCTCCCTTCGCTCTGCCAGTCCAGCTTACGCAGAGTAAAAATACTGCCCAAAACGCATTATCGTCACTTTCTCTGTCTCTTGTTCTTTCTCCCTCTCTCCGTCTCTCTCTCCCTCCTTTCTCCCTCTCTCCGTCTCTCTCTCGCTCCTTTCTCCCTCTCTCCTGTCTCGTGTTTACCAGGCCTAACTGACAGTAAACATATTGGACAGGCAGGCAGGGTACATTCAGGGTGTATTGGTATGGGCAGGCAGGGTATATTCAGGGTATATTAGCAAGGTATATTCACAGTATATTAGCACGGTCAGGCAGGGTATATTCACGGTATATTAGCACGGTCAGGCACAGTATATTCAGGGTATATTGGCAGGGTATATTGGCAGGGTATATTCAGGGTATATTAGCACAGTCAGGCAGGGTATATTCAGGGTATATTCACGGTATATTGGTAGGGTATATTCAGGGTATATTGGCAGGCAGGGTACTTTATCTACCTCAGCTAAATGGTGCTGCTGCATTCAGCATTTCACCTCTCGCCGCGGCAATAGGGCCTGCGGTGATAGATGGGGTCCATTGATAACGGATGTCTGTCTCACTGGCCGGGATCCAGGACCCATGGCGACAGGAATTAGCACCCCACCTCCCTCCTCCCTCAACGAAAACAATTGACTTGGCTGCTCTGCTCTGTGGCCAAACTGACAGACACCTTTCCCAGACACAGGGGTGTAAAAGTACAGAGGGGCTTTCGTCATTTCGAAAAGCATTAAAGGTGTCAAAACAATATGCTGTATACGAGTAAAATCCCCCGGATAAGAATCTGTCTCTTTATTTATTTCTCTCTCTCTCTGTCCACTTCCTTGATCCCTCGCTCAACTCCTGCCTCTTCATATTCTTCATGGACAGGTGTAGCTGGGACCAGTTTTGATGTGTCCAACACCATCAATCATGTCTGACTACAGCAGAAACCATTTCAGCTGGTGAGACAGGCAGCCAGCCAGCTAGACAATCAGACACGTGTCAGTCAGTCAATCAGTCAGTCAGTCAGCTAGACACCATTCAGCCAGTCAGCTAGCCAACCAGACACCAGTCAGCCAGTCAGATAGCCAGCCAGACAACTAGCCAACCAGACACCATTCAGATAGCCAGCCAGAAAGCTAGCCAACCAGACACCAGTCAGATAGCCAGCCAGACAACTAGCCAACCAGACACCAGTCAGATAGCCAGCCAGAAAGCTAGCCGACCGACACCAGTCAGATAGCCAGCCAGAAAGCTAGCCAACCAGACACCAGTCAGATAGTTAGCCAGACAGCTAGCCAACCAGGCACCAGTCAGATAGTTAGCCAGACAGCTAGCCAACCAGGCACCAGTCAGATAGCCAGCCAGACACCAGTCAGTCAGTCAGTCAGTCAGCTAGCTAATCAGATACAGCATTTCAGCCAGTCTGACTACGCATTATTTTCTTTGACAATGTCATATTGACAGGGTTTGTATATGTGGCTTCATAGAGTGAAGTGCGAAGCACAAGAGTGGTTTATTGGCTCGCACTACTAGACTAGAGTGCCTTCTCCAGCAAGGCTTTGAATCCCATAAAAGCATCTGTCCATATTTTCTAGTAAATTCGACAGGTGCAAAAGGAGAAAGCATTTCCAAACCATGAGGAAAATACTAGGTGAACTTTCACTAAATTATTTTTTAGCACGGTATCCGTCTGCAGAAAGTCATCTATGAATAGTCTGGTCATCCTCTTGTGGATAGAAAGTTTTTTGAGGGCAGCATCATTTTGCAATCTTCTGTAGAATGGATGTGTTTGTGGCATACCTGTACTTTTCCTGCCACGGCAGTAATGAGCTAATTTATCCCACCTGCCTCTCCACAGTGCAGACCCATCACTTCTGCTGGTAGGAACTGCTCCCACTAGCAGCTCCAGAATGCATCAAGTATAACTTTAACACCCGGCCTCACACACACACACACACGCACACACACACACACACACACACACACACACACACACACACACACACACACACACACACACACACACACACACACACACACACACACACACAAGGATGTCTCCACAAGGATCCATGCCCAGATGTTCCCACAAGGATAGTGAAACAGAAATTTTCCTTGTGGGGCCATTTTGATTGACCCTATAAGGTTAGGTTTCATTTTAGGGTCAAAGGTTAGGGTTTAGGGCTTGGGTTGCAAATTATGGTTATGGTCAGGGTTATGGGGGGTTAGGGTTAACGTTAGGTTTAAGGGTGGGGGGCGTCAAAGATTATGTTTAGGGTTAGGTTCACATTTTATGGCTACGGTTAGATTAAGGAGGTCCCACAACAATATAACAATATAAATGCCAAATAGTGACTGACACTGGAGGTTGGGTCCTGATGTCTGCCAAGGTCTTTTAAAAAAATTAAAAAAAAAATTTTTATTTTTTTATTTTTTTACAGATTATGAAAGTGTAAATAAGAAGGTTATGCCATGCATTGAAATATGCAACTATCTGAAGAAGATATGCTTCTGTGAATGTTGATAAACCTGAAATCACTAAGCAGAGAAAATGGGCTTCAAAGACTCAGAGCTATTCATACTTCTCACAGGACATGGATATTGACGACAAAATATTACAAATTCAGTAATCCTAACACTGTTCTCTGTGGGTTGTTCACAATTTGAATAATATGAAAAAAAGGAAAACAGGGAAAAAACAAAACAAAATGTATTTTGCCCTCTAGCGCATTTTGAGGACTGCAGACATCAGGACCAAACCTCCAGTGGCGGTCACAAATGCGTGTGTGTGTGTGTGTGTGTGTGTGTGTGTGTGTGTGTGTGTGTGTGTGTGTGTGTGTGTGTGTTTGTGTCATACCATGACAAAGAACACAGCCATAGAATACAGTACACAGCTGACCAAGCCTCCATAAAATGCCATAACACCCGCTGGCCTGCTCCGTCATCACTGGCCATGCTCACCGAAATGTAGGCCTGGAGATTCAGACCGAACTGGGAACTGTCTGGCAACCAACAGACACCCTCCCAGGGTCCTCATTAAGAACTGTAATGCTGGGAAGCAGCTTTGAGGATGTGGGACACATGCACAAGCGCGGACACACACACACACACACACACGCACACACACACACACACACACAGACACACACACACACACACACACACCAGGGAAAACCTCCAGAATATGTCAGGGAGCAATGCTTATTCAAATCATAATTAAGCCATGTGTTTTTCAGTTTATTGCTGTGACTTAGAAGCAGTGCATTATGGGTGCCACAACATAAGACAGAGGGTGACTTAAAGGGTCTGGCAACATCAAGGCGATTTCCTTCAGAGGAGCTACGCCTGAGAAGCCCATGTGACTAATTGAATTCTCACTATTTAGTATGGCACTGGTTTTGTTAAAGGTACAGTATCAAATGTGATGTGTGTGTGTCTGTCTGAGACTGTGTGTGGGTGTATTGTCTGTGTGTGTGTGTGTGTGTGTGTGTGTGTGTGTGTGCATGTGTGTTGTCTGTATGTGTGTATGTGTGAGGGGGTGTATTTGCTTCTGTGTGTGTGTGTGTGTGTGTGTGTGTGTGTGCATGTGTGTTGTCTGTGTGTGTATATGTGAGGGGGTGCATTTGCGTGTGTGTGCGTGTGTGTGTGTGTGTGTGTGTGTGTCTGTCAGGGCACTGTGACCAGGTGGGGTCCCTGCATTTAGCTCCTCTCAGTTCAGCAGATTTGCATCTCCACTTCTCCTACTAGGGATATCAACGCAGATATTATGTTGACCGGTTACGCATGTTGGTCTAACATTGGTGTGTTACTGACTGCAGGTTAATTTGCAAGAAGATTCACAGAACAGTAGATTTCCGTCCCTGACGGAGTGAGGGCTGCTGTCCTTCGACTGTACCATGGCATTCATTTATCCAAGTTGGTCTATCGAGCTAACCGCTAGCTGATCTAGTTTGTGGTCGCTAACTGATAGGTGATAAACTGCTAATCGCACAACTGATGTGGAATTAGCAGTTTATCACCTATCAATTGGGTAGTAGCATTAGCTAGCCAACATAGCCTAGCCTTGTTTGTGGCCTAGTGCTACTACCCAACTGATGGGCGATTAGCTGAGTGGGCGATTAGCATGGTAGCTAGCTAACGTTAGCTAGCTTTCAGCTCTTTGGTAGGCTAGCAACTCTAAAAATAAAATAAATAAATAGAAAAGACACTAATGCTCAAACTAACATGTGGCTTAAACAATGAACTGGCACTGAGGTGAGGAATCCCAGGGTAGCTAGTGACGTGTAGGGACGCCTTTAGGTTTAGTTACAATCTTCAATGTTCTTTGTTCAGTAGTTGAAGTCGAAAAAAGGCACTGGTGACTGGATCAAATGCAATAGGCTTTATTTGTTGGTACAATCAGTAACAGACAACTAAAACCGGTGGGCTCTCGAGAGATATCACACCCGACTGACTTGTTGACAGCGTCTTATATACTTTATCTGATGAACAGTTTTGAGAGCACCTGCTTTCTCACGCTATGTATTTTCTAGCCTGACTCGTTATCTGATACAATGTTTCAATTTAATTTCAACGTTTCTTTTGTGGCATCTGCTTTCCCACAGGAGCAGGAGCTCTCCCCCTCCCTTACAAAACAAACCTCGTGATAGCTGTTCTGGCCCTACTGTCTGTCACAGTGTGCTGCTTCTGGCCTAAACTGACTTTAAGAATAGACACATATAATATAATCTTGATTAGAACAAAGGGTTGAGCCTAATTAGGCAAATTAATACACGACACTAGCTACAGTAGATATACAGCTGCTGACGATTTATGACGAGAGTTTTAAGTTTTTGAGAGGTGGTGGTCATACTGTATGTGTTTGTAGATCAGAGGACCCTAGATTGAGCTGAGCGTGAAGCAAGCGGGTGTGGAAACGCTAATCCTACTGACGAGTGACGCCATGACACCTGCAACACATCTGGCATGCAGCCTCTCTCTGAGGTTTATAAAAACCCCGGGTAATTAATTTCTCCCCCCGGGTTGTTTTACGACGATCCATTTATGAGAGAATACACGAGCCCGGTAAGATTCATCAAACGGCGCAGCTCGCTTGGCGCTGCGAGTGTGGGAAGCCGGCGTTGGCATGTCAGGCAGGTAGGCCCGCGTGAGAGGGATAGCAGCACACAGCTGCTGCTCCCCTCTACTGAGCGCACTCTGCAAGCCATTACAGCCAACACAAAGCTCCTTCACAAGCCAGCGAGCCATTCACCATGCTCTCTCCCTCTCCATCAGCCCACCAGATGTTGAGTCCTTTGGGCGTCAGCTAACAACCCTCTCACTCCCACTCTCTCTGTCTCTTTCATCTCTCTAATGTCCATAGATGTATCCAATGTTTGGACCAGTGTCAAAGGTGGACCAGTGTCTCCTTACGATCCAAACTGTTCAGAAACGTCAATATTGGACGGAATTACATTCATAATTATGCACAAAATGTCAATAATTTGGTTTGTCTATCATCACCTCAGATTTCTTTGTCTTGGACCTTGACCAATCATCTCTGTCTTTCTTATTATGTAACGTTATGCTTCAGTTCAGGTATGCTCCAGGGTCTGAGGCCTTCACGCTCTCCTTTCTCCTCTCTTCTCCTCTCCTCTGATCTCCTCGCTCCTCCTCTCTCCTCCCCTATCCTCTCTTCTCCTCTCCTCTGATCTCCTCGCTCCTCCTCTCTCCTCCCCTATCCCCTCTTCTCCTCTCCTCTGATCTCCTCGCTCCTCCTCTCTCCTCCCCTATCCTCTCTTCTCCTCTCCTCTGATCTCCTTGCTCCTCCTCTCTCCTCCCCTCTCCCCTTTCCTCTGTCAACCACCCATGCTACCCTGAGAGGCCCCACCCCTAATCCTAATTGGCCAATAGTGTCCCTGCTGTTACCTGACTGATAGCCAGAGGATCAATGGAGGCATGATGGTAAACTGACCCTAACCATCCCTAACCTGATACAAAGAGATCATCTATTTCTGCTGCTATTCAACCGGCAATATTCCTTTGGACTGACTGATGTAAATGTTGAATTGCCCAAATAAAAAAAGATGTCCTTAATAATTGAGAGGTTCACAAAAAAGGTTATGCACATCCTTTTAGTGCTGGTGCAGGACAAGAAGCAGTTCAAGAATAAGAAGGTCCATACAACAGTTTTGAATTAATAATTGAGAGACCACAGACTTCTCTGTCTCTAGGCCAGAGACAAGTCAAGTCAAGTTTATTTGATATGGAGCACATCAACCGACAGGAGGAGATTTAATGTGCTTGAAGAATAGACAGAGATATAACTGCACATGCCAAACATGTCCATAACTGTACATGCCAAACATGTCCATAACTGCACATGACAAACATGTCCATAACTATACATGACAAACATGTCCATAACTGCACATGACAAACATGTCCATAACTGCACATGACAAACATGTCCATAACTGTACATGACAAACATGTCCATAACTATACATGACAAACATGTCCATAACTGCACATGACAAACATGTCCATAACTGTACATGACAAACATGTCCATAACTGTACATGACAAACATGTCTATAACTGTACATAACAAACATGTCTATAACTGTACGAGACAAACATGTCCATAACTGCACATGACAAACATGTCCATAACTGTACATGACAAACATGTCCATAACTGCACATGACAAAACATGTCCATAACTGCACATGACAAACATGTCCATAACTGCACATGACAAACATGTCCATAACTGTACATGACAAACATGTCCATAACTGCACATGACAAACATGTCCATAACTGTACATGACAAACATGTCCATAACTGCACATGACAAACATGTCCATAACTGTACATGACAAACATGTCCATAACTGTACATGACAAACATGTCCATAACTGCACGTGACAAACATGTCCATAACTGCACATGACAAACATGTCCATAACTGTACATGACAATGATGTCCATAACTGTACATGACAATGATGTCCATAACTGTATATGACAAACATGTCCATAACTGCACATGACAAACATGTCCATAACTGTACATGACAAACATGTCCATAACTGTACATGACAAACATGTCCATAACTGCACATGACAAACATGTCCATAACTGTACATGACAAACATTTCCATAACTGCACATGACAAACATGTCCATAACTGCACATGACAAACATGTCCATAACTGCACATGACAAACATGTCCATAACTGTACATGACAAACATGTCCATAACTGCACATGACAAACATGTCCATAACTGCACATGACAAACATGTCCATAACTGCACATGACAAACATGTCCATAACTGCACATGACAAACATGTCCATAACTGTACATGACAAACATGTCCATAACTGCACATGACAAACATGTCCATAACTGCACATGACAAACATGTCCATAACTGCACATGACAAACATGTCCATAACTGTACATGACAAACATGTCCATAACTGCACATGACAAACATGTCCATAACTGCACATGACAAACATGTCCATAACTGTACATGACAAACATGTCCATAACTGCACATGACAAACATGTCCATAACTGTACATGACAAACATGTCCATAACTGTACATGACAAACATGTCCATAACTGTACATGACAAACATGTCCATAACTGTACATGACAAACATGTCCATAACAACATGACAAACATGTCCATAACTGTACATGACAAACATGTCCATAACTGCACATGACAAACATGTCCATAACTGTACATGACAAACATGTCCATAACTGTACATGACAAACATGTCCATAACTGTACATGACAAACATGTCCATAACTGTACATGACAAACATGTCCATAACTATACATGACAAACATGTCCATAACTGTACATGACAAACATGTCCATAACTGTACATGACAAACATGTCCATAACTGTACATGACAAACATGTCCATAACTATACATGACAAACATGTCCATAACTGTACATGACAAACATGTCCATAACTGTACATGACAAACATGTCCATAACTGTACATGACAAACATGTCCATAACTATACATGACAAACATGTCCATAACTGCACATGACAAACATGTCCATAACTGTACATGACAAACATGTCCATAACTGCACATGACACGGTTGTTGCAGACCTTCGATCATGCGGTAGATAATTCCTGAGAGTAGGACCATAGCGGATGAAAGGCTTCCTCACATCTGAGACTGTGAGAGACAGGGGAGTTAACCAATCACTCATCTCATCATCATCCCTATCCCCGTCACCATCATCATCCCTATCCCCGTCACCATCATCCCTCCCCACTGCTGCACACCTCAGACACATGTCTGGGTTAACAACGCTGACTCTGAAAGAAACCACGGAGGATTTTCTATGTCCTGGGTTTCCAGAGCGTCTGTGTATCCGTCATGGTGGTTATGCTGCCACTGCGTGTTTGACGACGTTTTCTTTTAAAATCCCACTTAACGTCAGAACTGACATGAAAGTAAATTGAGGGTCAAGAGACTGTCCCAGCAACTGGAAATACAGTTTTCTGCTGCTTATTTGACAGAATCAAATCCAGATCCTGGGAGGATTGCTTAACCCTGTCATCATAACCCTGTCATCATAACCCTGTCATCTTAACCCTGTCATCATAACCCTGTCATCATAACCCTGTGAGGGGAGGACTGCTAACCCCTGTAAACAGGAACAAGATGTTAACCAATTGATGAGCAGCAGAGATTACTTGTTATTGTAGATTAGGTAGCCCTGTCACCTCTCCTCATAACCCTGTCACCAGCTCCTCATAACCCTGTCATCATAACCCTGTCACCAGCTCCTCATAACCCTGTCATCATAACCCTGTCACCTCTCCTCATAACCCTGTCACCAGCTCCTCATAACCCTGTCATCATAACCCTGTCACCAGCTCCTCATAACCCTGTCATCATAACCCTGTCACCAGCTCCTCATAACCCTGTCACCATAACCCTGTCACCAGCTCCTCATAACCCTGTCATCATAACCCTGTCATCATAACCCTGTCACCAGCTCCTCATAACCCTGTCATCATAACCCTGTCACCAGCTCCTCATAACCCTGTCATCATAACCCTGTCACCAGCTCCTCATAACCCTGTCATCATAACCCTGTCACCAGCTCCTCATAACCCTGTCACCATAACCCTGTCACCAGCTCCTCATAACCCTGTCATCATAACCCTGTCACCAGCTCCTCATAACCCTGTCATCATAACCCTGTCACCAGCTCCTCATAACCCTGTCATCATAACCCTGTCACCAGCTCCTCATAATCCTGTCACCATAACCCTGTCACCAGCTCCTCATAGCCCTGTCATCATAACCCTCTTACTAGCTCCTTATAACCCTGTCACCAACTACTCATAACCCTGTCACCAGCTCCTTATAACCCTGTCGCCAGCTCCTCATAACCCTGTCACCAGCTCCTTATAACCCTGTCACCAGCTCCTCATAATCCTGTCACCATAACCCTGTCACCAGCTCCTCATAACCCTCTTACTAGCTCCTTATAACCCTGTCACCAGCTCCTCATAACCCTGTCATCATAACCCTGTCACCAGCTCATCATAACCCTCTTACTAGCTCCTCATAACCCTGTCACCATAACCCTGTCATCAGCTCCTCATAACCCTGTCATCAGCTCCTCATAACACTGTCACCATAACCCTGTCACCAGCTCCTCATAACCCTCTTACTAGCTCCTCATAACCCTGTCACCATAACCCTGTCACCAGCTCCTCATAACCCTGTCACCATAACCCTGTCACCAGCTCCTGATAGCCCTGTCATCATAACCCTTTCACCTATTTCCTCATAACCCTCTTACTAGCTCCTCATAACCCTGTCATCATAACCCTGTCACCAGCTCCTCACAACCCTGTCACCATAACCCTGTCACCAGCTCCTCATAACCCTGTCATCATAACCCTGTCACCAGCTCCTCACAACCCTGTCATCATAACCCTGTCACCATGTCCTCATAACCCTGTCATCATAACCATAACAGTAAACACTCATAATAACCAACCCAGCTGCATGATGCCAGGTAGTGATGGACCATATCCATGGAATTATATCAAATAGCAGTTCCTACGGGTACTGCATGCAAAGTAGCCCCTGGTTCCGTATTACTGGCATCCTGCAGTCACACTGGAATAAGAGCAACTTCCTGTCAAGTGTTTCCCTGTGGACAGTTGAAAGAACAAACACAACAGTGACACGATCCTTTCCTTGAGGGGAATCAGAGTTAACTAGCCTTCACCCAGCGTCCTTGTCTGGCCCAGTACCATCAGAGTCTATTGTGTCCTAATGTCTGGCCTAATGTCTGGCCTGTTATCAGAGTTAACTATCTATCTATCTATCTATCTATCTATCTATCTATCTATCTATCTATCTATCTATCTATCTATCTATCTATCTATCTATCTATCTATCTATCTATCTATCTATCTATCTATCTATCTATCTATCTATCTATCTATCTATCTATCTATCTATCTATCTAATCATTCTCCTCTTCCTCCCTTCCTTCAGTCCAGATAGATAGATAGATAGATAGATAGACAGACAGACAGACAGATAGATAGATAGATAGATAGATAGATAGATAGATAGATAGATAGATAGATAGATAGATAGATAGATAGATAGATAGATAGATAGGTCGATTGATCAATCCATCTTTATTGACCCAGCGTTCTTGTCTAGCGTGGTGGTGGAGTCAGAGTTAACTAGCCTTCACCCAGCATCCTTATCTATAGCCTGGTGGAATTACAGCTCTTCTCCACTTCTCTGCATATTCCTGAAGAGCATTTATTCTAATCCACCAATTAAGCAGGAGTCTAAACAGCCTTGCAGGCCACCTCCAGTCCTCTCTCAAGGTTTCTCTCTGCTCCACACTCCTCGGTGCAGAACTCATTACCATGGCAAGTGGAGAGACTATTATTTGGCTGTACTGTACAAGCGTCTGACTGAAGGATTAACCACACAAAATGATTCTCTGCATGATCACTATGACACCAGAATGGTAGTTATGTTGGTGTGAGAGGGTTAGGATTAGTTATGTTGGTCTGAGAGGGTTAGTTATGATGGTGTGAGAGGGTTAGGATTAGTTATGGTGGTCTTAGAGGGTTACTGTAGTTATGATGGTGTGAGAGGGTTAGTTATGATGGTGTGAGAGGGTTAGGGTTAGTTATGTTGGTGTGAGAGGGTTAGTTATGATGGAGTGAGAGGGTTAGGGTTAGTTATGTTGGAGTTAGAGGGTTAGTTATGATGAGGTGAGAGGGTTAGTTATGATGGAGTGAGAGGGTTTGTTATGGGGGAGTGAGAGGGTTAGGGTTAGTTATGATGGAGTGAGAGGGTTAGTTATGATGGAGTGAGAGAGTTAGTTATGATGGAGTGAGAGGGTTAGTTATGATGGTGTGAGAGGGTTAAGGTTAGTTATGATGGAGTGAGAGGGTTAGTTATGTTGGTGTGAGAGGGTTAGGGTTAGTTATGATGGAGTGAGAGGGTTAGTTATGATGGAGTAAGATAGTTAGTTATGAGGGAGTGAGAGGGTTAGTTATGATGGAGTGAGAAGGTTAGGGTTAGTTATGATGGTGTGAGAGGGTAAGTTATGATGGAGTGAGAGGGTTAGGATTCGTTATGATGGAGTGAGAGGGTTAGTTATGATGGAGTAAGAGAGTTAGTTATGAGGGAGTGAGAGGGTTAGTTATGATGGAGTGAGAGGGCTCGAATGACGGGGACGGGTCTACCATCCTACACCGAACCGCACCGGAGATTGAGATACAACGCACGCATTTCACGCAGTAAAGGAAAGTGATCAACCCCATTGCTGGCGTGATAGCACACGTATCTGTCGATATCGGATGTGTTAACTTTAGCTACGACTGAGTCTGCCCTTTTCCCTCCTGGACCACAGCGCGCACCGGACTGGACCAGCCGACCGTGCAGCGGGGTGATCGGCGAGAGATTCAGCATACAACGCCCTCAATTCACCACAGCAAAGGGAAGTCTTGCTTACCACTGCTCGTGTGCGAATTGAGCAACGCCAGGGTTCGTGACTGTAGTGTGTCCGGCGGCTGATTCTGCCTTTCCCCTCCTCTTGCCCGCAGCGCAACGGACCAGCCTACCATCGCGGAGCTACGAGCGAGGACGGTGGGAACGACCCACGCCTACCCACGGACGCCTAACGTGAACGCCTCGCTCCCGGGACTCCCATTGAGAGGCGCAAGATCGAGTGACGTCATCGAAGACGGGAATTCCCTCTCGTCCCTCCCCCGATTGGACGAGGCCGTGGGTTGGGTTTTGGATGGGTGGCGCCACACGAACTATCCTCTACAAATAGGTTGTAGTTCTTTTTATGGGTGATAGTGTTTTTAGCAGGGTTCTGGTTGGAAGCCTAGTCTCGGCTGCCCGCTTCTAGGTACTATTATAGTTGTAAGACCAGTATATCGTTGTGTAGTGTGTAGTGTGTAGTGTCGCATGCCTTATTGGGTACAGTGTACCCCATACCCCATCTTGAGTGTCCGGCCCCTTTTCGTTGGCCGTCTTATACGCAGTGGATTTGTAGTGATACCTTTTGCAGTGATACGGGTGGCTGTGGTTTACCGTGTGCAGTATATTTGTAGTGGTACGTGTTACCGTGTATTGTAGTGATACCGTTTGCAGTGATACGGGTGGCTGTGGTTTACCGTGTGCAGTGTATTAAATAGTAGCACTACTCGAACTCTCCATTAGGGGGAGCCTAATTGGTCCCAACCGTATTGTCTCACTAAAGCATAGTGCCCAGGATTAGTGCCGCCTGACCACCCTGTTTTATAAGCTGATTTTATATTGTGGTGATATTGTGTTCATCCCCTGGTGGGAAATGTGTCCTTAAAGGAATTGCCAATAAAATTATTGTGAGAAATATATATCGCCTCCTCTTGCTGTGTACTCAAGGGTCTTTAGCATAACCTGTACGGCTACAGAAACACTAATCCTACTGACGAGTGACGCCATGACACCTGCAACACATCTGGCATGCAGCGTCTCTCTGAGGTTTATATAAAAACCCCGGGTAATTAATTTCTCCCCCCGGGTTGTTTTACGACGATCCATTTACGAGAGAATACACGAGCCCGGTAAGATTCATCAAACGGCGCAGCCCGCTTGGCGCTGCGAGTGTGGGAAGCCGGCGTTGGCATGTCAGGCAGGTAGGCCCGCGTGAGAAGGATAGCAGCACACAGCTGCTGCTCCCCTCTACTGAGCGCACTCTGCAAGCCATTACAGCCACGAAGCTCCTTCACAAGCCAGCGAGCCATTCACCATGCTCTCTCCCTCTCCATCAGCCCACCAGATGTTGAGTCCTTTGGGCGTCAGCTAACAACCACTCTCACTCCCACTCTCTGTCTCTTTCCTCTCTCTAATGTCCATAGATGTATCCACTGTTTGGACCAGTGTCAATAGTGGACCAGTGTCTACTTACGATCCAAACTGTTCAGAAACGTCAATATTGGACGGAATTACATTCATAATTATGCACAAAATGTCAATAATTTGGTTTGTCTATCATCACCTCAGATTTCTTTGTCTTGGACCTTGACCAACCATCTCTGTCTTTCTTATTATGTAACGTTATGCTTCAGTTCAGGTATGCTCCAGGGTCTGAGGCCTTCACTCTCTCCTCGCTCCTCCTCTCTCCTCCCCTATCCTCTCTTCTCCTCTCCTCTGATCTCCTCGCTCCTCCTCTCTCCTCCCCTCTCCTCTCTACTCCTCTCCTCTGATCTCCTCGCTCCTCCTCTCTCCTCCCCTATCCTCTCTTCTCCTCTCCTCTGATCTCCTCGCTCCTCCTCTCTCCTCCCCTCTCCTCTCTACTCCTCTCCTCTGATCTCCTCGCTCCTCCTCTCTCCTCCCCTATCCTCTCTTCTCCTCTCCTCTGATCTCCTCGCTCCTCCTCTCTCCTCCCCTATCCCCTCTTCTCCTCTCCTCTGATCTCCTCGCTCCTCCTCTCTCCTCCCCTATCCTCTCTTCTCCTCTCCTCTGATCTCCTCGCTCCTCCTCTATCCTCTCTCCTCCTCTCCTCTGATCTCCTCGCTCCTCCTCTCTCCTCCCCTCTCCTCTTTCCTCCCCTCTCCTCTTTCCTCTGTCAACCACCCATGCTACCCTGAGAGGCCCCACCCCTAACCCTAATTGGCCAATAGTGTCCCTGCTGTTACCTGACTGATAGCCAGAGGATCAATGGAGGCATAATGGTAAACTGACCCTAACCATCCCTAACCTGATACAAAGAGATCATCTATTTCTGCTGCTATTCAACCGGCAATATTCCTTTGGACTGACTGATGTAAATGTTGAATTGCCCAAATAAAAAAAGATGTCCTTAATAATTGAGAGGTTCACAAAAAAGGTTATGCACATCCTTTTAGTGCTGGTGCAGGACAAGAAGCAGTTCAAGAATAAGAAGGTCCATACAACAGTTTTGAATTAATAATTGAGAGACCACAGACTTCTCTGTCTCTAGGCCAGAGACAAGTCAAGTCAAGTTTATTTGATATGGAGCACATCATACGACAGGAGGAGATTTAATGTGCTTGAAGAATAGACAGAGATATAACTGTACATGACAAACATGTCCATAACTGCACATGACAAACATGTCCATAACTGCACATGACAAACATGTCCATAACTATACATGACAAACATGTCTATAACTGCACATGACAAACATGTCCATAACTGTACATGACAAACATGTCCATAACTGCACATGACAAACATGTCCATAACTGCACATGACAAACATGTCCATAACTGTACATGACAAACATGTCCATAACTGCACATGACAAACATGTCCATAACTGCACATGACAAACATGTCCATAACTGCACATGACAAACATGTCCATAACTGCACATGACAAACATGTCCATAACTGCACATGACAAACATGTCCATAACTACACATGACAAACATGTCCATAACTGCACATGACAAACATGTCCATAACTGCACATGACAAACATGTCCATAACTGCACATGACAAACATGTCCATAACTGTACATGACAAACATGTCCATAACTGCACATGACAAACATGTCCATAACTGCACATGACAAACATGTCCATAACTGCACATGACAAACATGTCCATAACTGCACATGACAAACATGTCCATAACTGCACGTGACAAACATGTCCATAACTGCACATGACAAACATGTCCATAACTGTACATGACAAACATGTCCATAACTGCACGTGACAAACATGTCCATAACTGCACATGACAAACATGTCCATAACTGCACATGACAAACATGTCCATAACTGCACGTGACAAACATGTCCATAACTGCACATAACAAACATGTCCATAACTGCACATAACAAACATGTCCATAACTGCACGTGACAAACATGTCCATAACTGCACATAACAAACATGTCCATAACTGCACATGACAAACATGTCCATACAGTAACTGCACATACAAACATGTCCATAACTATACATGACAAACATGTCCATAACTGCACATAACACGGTTGTTGCAGACCTTCGATCATGCGCTAGATAATTCCTGAGAGTACTGTAGGACCATAGCGGATGAAAGGCTTCCTCACATCTGAGACTGTGAGAGACAGGGGAGTTAACCAATCACTCATCTCATCATCATCCCTATCCCCGTCACCATCATCATCCCTATCCCCGTCACCATCATCCCTCCACACTGCTGCACACCTCAGACACATGTCTGGGTTAACAACGCTGACTCTGAAAGAAACCACTGAGGTTTTTCTATGTCCTCGGTTTCCAGAGCGTCTGTGTATGCGTCATTGTGGTTCTGCTGCCACTGCGTGTTTGACGACGTTTTCTTTTAAAATCCCACTTAACGTCAGAACTGACATGAAAGTAAATTGAGGGTCAAGAGACTGTCCCAGCAACTGGAAATACAGTTTTCTGCTGCTTATTTGACAGAATCAAATCCAGATCCTGGGAGGATTGCTTAACCCTGTCATCATAACCCTGTCATCATAACCCTGTCATCTTAACCCTGTCATCATAACCCTGTCATCATAACCCTGTGAGGGGAGGACTGCTAACCCCTGTAAACAGGAACAATATGTTAACCAATTGATGAGCAGCAGAGATTACTTGTAATTGTAGATTAGGTAGCCCTGTCATCTCTCCTCATAACCCTGTCACCATAACCCTGTCACCAGCTCCTCATAACCCTGTCATCATAACCCTGTCACCAGCTCCTCATAACCCTCTTACTAGCTCCTCATAACCCTGTCACCAGCTCCTCATAACCTTGTCATCATAACCCTGTCACCAGCTCCTCATAACCCTGTCATCATAACCCTGTCACCAGCTCCTCATAACCCTCTTACTAGCTCCTCATAACCCTGTCACCAGCTCCTCATAACCCTGTCATCATAACCCTGTCACCAGCTCCTCATAACCCTCTTACTAGCTCCTCATAACCCTGTCACCAGCTCCTCATAACCCTGTCACCAGCTCCTCATAACCTTGTCACCATTACCCTGTCACCAGCTCCTCATAATCCTGTCAGCATAACCCTGTCACCAGCTACTCATAATCCTGTCACCATAACCCTGTCACCAGCTCCTCATAACCCTGTCATCATAACCCTGTCACCAGCTCCTCATAACCCTGTCACCATAACCCTGTCACCAGCTCCTCATAACCCTGTCATCATAACCCTGTCACCAGCTCCTCATAATCCTGTCATCATAACCCTGTCACCAGCTCCTCATAACCCTGTCATCATAACCCCGTCACCAGCTCCTCATAATCCTGTCACCATAACTCTGTCACCAGCTCCTCATAACCCTCTTACTAGCTCCTTATAACCCTGTCACCAGCTCCTCATAACCCTGTCACCAGCTCCTTATAACCCTGTCACCAGCTCCTCATAACCCTGTCACCAGCTCCTTATAACCCTGTCACCAGCTCCTCATAACCTTGTCATCATAACCCTGTCACCAGCTCCTCATAACCCTCTTACTAGCTCCTCATAACCCTGTCACCATAACCCTGTCATCAGCTCCTCATAACCCTGTCACCAGCTCCTCATAACCCTCTTACTAGCTCCTCATTCCCCTGTCACCATAACACTGTCATCAGCTCCTCATAACAATGTCACCATAACCCTGTCACCAGCTCCTCAAAACCCTCTTACTAGCTCCTCATAACCCTGTCATCAACTCCTCATAACCCTGTCATCAGCTCCTCATAGCCCTGTCATCATAACCCTTTCACCAGCTCCTCATAACCCTCTTACTAGCTCCTAATAACCCTGTCATCATAACCCTGTAACCAGCTCCTCACAACCCTGTCACCATAACCCTGTCACCAGCTCCTCATAACCCTGTCATCATAACCCTGTCACCAGCTCCTCATAACCCTGTCATCATAACCCTGTCACCATGTCCTCATAACCCTGTCATCATAACCATAACAGTAAACACTCATAATAACCAACCCAGCTGCATGATGCCAGGTAGTGATGGACCATATCCATGGAATTATATCAAATAGCAGTTCCTACGGGTACTGCATGCAAAGTAGCCCCTGGTTCCGTATTACTGGCATCCTGCAGTCACACTGGAATAAGAGCAACTTCCTGTCAAGTGTTTCCCTGTGGACAGTTGAAAGAACAAACACAACAGTGACACGATCCTTTCCTTGAGGGGAATCAGAGTTAACTAGCCTTCACCCAGCGTCCTTGTCTGGCCCAGTACAGTCAGAGTCTACTGTGTCCTAATGTCCTTGTCTGGCCTGTTATCAGAGTTAACGATAGATAGATAGATAGATAGATAGATAGATAGATAGATAGATAGATAGATAGATAGATAGATAGATAGATAGATAGATAGATAGATAGATAGATAGATAGATAGATAGATAGATAGATAGATAGATAGATAGATAGATAGATAGATAGATAGATAGATAGATAGATAGATAGATAGATAGATAGATAGATAGATAGATAGATAGATAGATAGATAGATAGATAGATAGATAGATAGATAGATAGATAGATAGATAGATAGATAGATAGATAGATAGATAGATAGATAGATAGATAGATAGATAGATAGATAGATAGATAGATAGATAGATAGATAGATAGATAGATAGATAGATAGATAGATAGATAGATAGATAGATAGATAGATAGATAGATAGATAGATAGATAGATAGATAGATAGATAGATAGATAGATAGGTCGATTGATCAATCCATCTTTATTGACCCAGCGTTCTTGTCTAGCGTGGTGGTGGAGTCAGAGTTAACTAGCCTTCACCCAGCATCCTTATCTATAGCCTGGTGGAATTACAGCTCTTCTCCACTTCTCTGCATATTCCTGAAGAGCATTTATTCTAATCCACCAATTAAGCAGGAGTCTAAACAGCCTTGCAGGCCACCTACAGTCATCTCTCAAGGTTTCTCTCTGCTCCACACTCCTCGCTGCAGAACTCATTACCATGGCAAGTGGAGAGACAATTATTTGGCTATACTGTAAAGCGTCTGACTGAAGGATTAATCACACAAAATGATTCTCTGCATGATCACTATGACACCAGAATGGTAGTTATGTTGGTGTGAGAGGGTTAGGACTAGTTATGGTGGTCTGAGAGGGTTACTGTAGTTATGATGGTGTGAGAGGGTTAGGGTTAGTTATGATGGAGTGAGAGGGTTAGTTATGATGGAGTGAGAGGGTTAGGGTTAGTTATGTTGGAGTGAGAGGGTTAGTTATGATGGAGTGAGAGGGTTAGTTATGAGGGAGTGAGAGGGTTAGTTATGATGGTGTGAGAGGGTTAGGGTTAGTTATGTTGGTGTGAGAGGGTTAGTTATGATGGAGTGAGAGGGTTAGGGTTAGTTATGTTGGAGTGAGAGGGTTAGTTATGATGGAGTGAGAGGGTTAGTTATGAGGGAGTGAGAGGGTTAGTTATGGTGGAGTGAGAGGGTTAGGGTTAGTTATGATGGAGTGAGAGGGTTAGTTATGATGGAGGGGAGAGTTAGTTATGATGGAGTGAGAGAGTTAGTTATGATGGAGTGAGAGGGTTAGTTATGATGGTGTGAGAGGGTTAGGGTTAGTTATGATGGAGTGAGAGGGTTAGTTATGTTGGTGTGAGAGGGTTAGGGTTAGTTATGATGGAGTGAGAGGGTTAGTTATGATGGAGTGAGAGGGTTAGTTATGATGGAGTGAGAGAGTTAGTTATCAGGGAGTGAGAGGGTTAGTTATGATGGAGTGAGAGGGTTAGGGTTAGTTATGATGGAGTGAGAGGGTTAGTTATGATGGAGTAAGAGAGTTAGTTATGGTGGTGTGAGAGGGCTAGTTATGATGGAGTGAGAGGGTTAGTTATGATGGAGTGAGAGGGTTAACGTTAGTTATGATGGAGTGAGAGGGTTAGGGTTAGTTATGATGGTGTGAGATGGTTAGTTTTGATGGAGTGAGAGGGTTAGGGTTAATTATGATGGAGTGAGATGGTTAGTTATGATGGAGTGAGAGGGTTAGTTATGATGGAGTGAGAGGGTTAGGGTTAGTTATGATGGAGTGAGAGGGTTAGTTATGATGGAGTAAGAGAGTTAGTTATGAGGGAGTGAGAAGGTTAGTTATGATGGAGTGAGAGGGTTAGGGTTAGTTATGGTGGTGTGAGAGGGTTAGTTATGATGGAGTGAGAGGGTTAGGATTAGTTATGATGGAGTGAGAGGGTTAGTTATGATGGAGTAAGAGGGTTAGTTATGATGGAGTAAGAGAGTTAGTTATGAGGGAGTGAGAGGGTCAGTTTTGATGGAGCGAGAGGGTTAGGGTTAGTTATGATGGAGTGAGAGGGTCAGTTTTGATGGAGCGAGAGGGTTAGGGTTAGTTGTGATGGAGTGAGAGGGTTAGGGTTAGTTATGATGGTGTGAGAGGGTTAGGGTTAGTTATGATGGTGTGAGAGGGTTAGGGTTAGTTATGATGGTGTGAGATGGTTAGTTATGATGGAGTGAGAGGGTTAGTTATGATGGAGTGAGGGGGTTAGTTATGATGGAGTGAGAGGGTAAGGGTTAGTTATGATGGAGTGAGAGGGTTAGGGTTAGTTATGATGGTGTGAGAGGGTTAGTTATGATGGAGTGAGGGGGTTAGTTATGATGGAGTGAGAGGGTTAGTTATGATGGAGTGAGAGGGTTAGGGTTAGTTATGATGGAGTGAGAGGGTTAGGGTCTGGAGGGATGCAGGGGTTGTGGATCAAAGGGAAGTGGGCGGAGCTAGGAGCAGACAGGAAGGGGGGCAGCAGTGCTAATAACCCTGTCTGGACCTTTTTCCAGTCAGACGGCTTGCAGGGCCCTGACTCTGTGACATTGATGGACAGGCTGATATTGTCTCCTAATCTCTCTCTCTCTCCCTCTGTCTCTCTCTATATATCTCTCTCCCTCTCTGTCTCTCTCTCTCTCCCTCTGTCTCTCTCTATATATCTTTCTCCCTCTCTGTCTCTCTCTCTCTCTCCCTGTCTCTCTCTATATATCTCTCTCCCTCTCTGTCTCTCTCTCTCTCTCCCTCTGTCTCTCTCTATATCTCTCTCCCCCTCTCTGTCTCTCTGTCTCCCTCTCTGTCTCTCTCTATATATCTCTCTCCCTCTCTGTCTCTCTCTCTCTCCCTCTGTCTCTCTCTATATATCTCTCTCCCTCTCTGTCTCTCTCTCTCCCTCTGTCTCTCTCTATATATCTCTCTCCCTCTCTGTCTCTCTCTCTCTCTCCCTCTGTCTCTCTCTATATCTCTCTCCCCCTCTCTGTCTCTCTCTCTCTCTCCCTGTCTCTCTCTATATCTCTCTCTCTCTTGCATAGTCTGCATTCTCCTCCTCTCTCACTGCTCTTTGTGACCACCTCTCCTCTCTCTTCCTCTCCTCCTCTGCACACACACACACACACACACACACACACACACACACACACACACACACACACACACACACACACACACTGATTCCTGTAATCAGCTCCCTGGAGAAACCACCGACTCATTGTGAAGGAAACAGCAGGAGGACAGAGCCATGCAATATACAGCAGATTACCAGCAGATTACCAGCAGATTACCAGCAGATTACCAGCAGATTAAGAGCAGATTACCAATATATTACCAGCAGATTACCAGCAGATTACTGTATCAGATTCAGATGTGGCTAGGTCATTACTATTGATCTCTATTTATTAGACTCTTTGACTGTCTGTTCTCACCGATGCTGGGTTTGGCTTTTGTTTTCTCCGTCGTGTGACCTGACTGGGAGTCTGACCTGCTTCTGTAAAAACAAGCATCTTCCCAAGCAGCTTACTGAATAGAAATGAGCCAGAGAAGTAGAAAATAGCACTGCAGGCCTCACAGATGCTCCTCTGTATGGTTACCGCATTAGTGTGTGTGTGTGTGTGTGTGTGTGTGTGTGTGTGTGTGTGTGTGTGTGTGTGTGTGTGTGTGTGTGTGTGTGTGTGTGAGTAGAAGAATGTGGGTGAAACAAAAGGAGCCAGGTGAAGGCAAAAACATTCACAAAGTCTTAGGATTAGTGTTGTGTTCAGATTGCTGAGAGCCCAGATCAGGTATCATAACCCTCCCCCTACCTCTAAGAGCCCAGATCAGGTATCATAACCCTACCCCTACCTCTAAGAGCCCAGATCAGGTATCATAACCCTACCCCTACCCCTAAGAGCCCAGATCAGGTATCATAACCCTACCTCTACCCCTAAGAGCCTAGATGAGGTATCATAACCCTACCCCTACCTCTAAGAGCCCAGATCAGGTATCATAACCCTACCCCTACCTCTAACAGCCCAGATCAGGTATCATAACCCTACCCCTACCTCTAAGAGCCCAGATCAGGTATCATAACCCTACCCCTACCTCTAAGAGCCCAGATCAGGTATCATAACCCTACCCCTACCTCTAAGAGCCCAGATCAGGTATCATAACCCTACCCCTACCTCTAAGAGCCCAGATCAGGTATCATAACCCTACCCCTACCCCTAAGAGCCCAGATCAGGTATCATAACCCTACCTCTACCTCTAAGAGCCCAGATCAGGTATCATAACCCTACCCCTACCTCTAAGAGCCCAGATCAGGTATCATAACCCTACCCCTACCTCTAAGAGCCCAGATCAGGTATCATAACCCTACCCCTACCCCTAAGAGCCCAGATCAGGTATCATAACCCTACCCCTACCTCTAAGAGCCCAGATCAGGTATCATAACCCTACCCCTACCTCTAAGAGCCCAGATCAGGTATCATAACCCTACCCCTACCTCTAAGAGCCCAGATCAGTCATCATAACCCTACCCCTACCTCTAAGAGCCCAGATCAGGTATCATAACCCTACTCCTACCTCTAAGAGCCCAGATCAGGTATCATAACCCTACCCCTACCTCTAAGAGCCCAGATCAGGTATCATAACCCGGTATCATAACCCTACCCCTACCTCTAAGAGCCCAGATCAGTCATCATAACCCTACCCCTACCTCTAAGAGCCCAGATCAGGTATCATAACCCTACCCCTACCTCTAAGAGCCCAGATCAGTCATCATAACCCTACCCCTACCTCTAAGAGCCCAGATCAGGTATCATAACCCTACCCCTACCTCTAAGAGCCCAGATCAGGTATCATAACCCTACCTCTACCTCTAAGAGCCCAGATCAGGTATCATAACCCTACCCCTACCTCTAAGAGCCCAGATGAGGTATCATAACCCTACCCCTACCTCTAAGAGCCCAGATCAGGTATCATAACCCTACCCCTACCTCTAAGAGCCCAGATCAGGTATCATAACCCTACCCCTACCTCTAAGAGCCCAGATCAGGTATCATAACCCTACCCCTACCTCTAAGAGCCCAGATCAGGTATCATAACCCTACCCCTACCTCTAAGAGCCCAGATCAGGTATCATAACCCTACCCCTACCTCTAAGAGCCCAGGTCAGGTATCATAACCCTACCCCTACCTCTAAGAGCCCAGATCAGGTATCATAACCCTACCCCTACCTCTAAGAGCCCAGGTCAGGTATCATAACCCTACCCTACCTCTAAGAGCCCAGATCAGGTATCATAACCCTACCCCTACCTCTAAGAGCCCAGATCAGGTATCATAACCCTACCCCTACCTCTAAGAGCCCAGATCAGGTATCTTAACCCTACCTCTACCTCTAAGAGCCCAGATCAGGTATCTTAACCCTACCCCTACCTCTAAGAGCCCAGATCAGGTATCATAACCCTACCCCTACCTCTAAGAGCCCAGATCAGGTATCATAACCCTACCCCTACCTCTAAGAGCCCAGATCAGGTATCATAACCCTACCCCTACCTCTAAGAGCCCAGATCAGGTATCATAACCCTACCTCTACCTCTAAGAGCCCAGATCAGGTATCATAACCCTACCCCTACCCCTAAGAGCCCAGATCAGGTATCTTAACCCTACCCCTACCTCTAAGAGCCCAGATCAGGTATCATAACCCTACCCCTACCTCTAAGAGCCCAGATCAGGTATCATAACCCTACCCCTACCTCTAAGAGCCCAGATCAGTCATCATAACCCTACCCCTACCTCTAAGAGCCCAGATCAGGTATCATAACCCTACCCCTACCTCTAAGAGCCCAGATCAGGTATCATAACCCTACCCCTACCTCTAAGAGCCCAGATCAGTCATCATAACCCTACCCCTACCTCTAAGAGCCCAGGTCAGGTATCATAACCCTACCTCTACCTCTAAGAGCCCAGATCAGGTATCATAACCCTACCCCTACCCCTAAGAGCCCAGATCAGGTATCATAACCCTACCTCTACCTCTAAGAGCCCAGATCAGTCATCATAACCCTACCCCTACCTCTAAGAGCCCAGGTCAGGTATCATAACCCTACCCCTACCTCTAAGAGCCCAGGTCAGGTATCATAACCCTACCCCTCCCTCTAAGAGCCCAGATCAGGTATCATAACCCTACCCCTACCTCTAAGAGCCCAGATCAGGTATCATAACCCTACCTCTACCTCTAAGAGCCCAGATGAGGTATCATAACCCTACCTCTACCTCTAAGAGCCCAGATGAGGTATCATAACCCTACCCCTACCTCTAAGAGCCCAGATCAGGTATCATAACCCTACCCCTACCCCTAAGAGCCCAGATCAGGTATCATAACCCTACCCCTACCCCTAAGAGCCCAGATCAGGTATCATAACCCTACCCCTACCTCTAAGAGCCCAGATCAGGTATCATAACCCTACCCCTACCTCTAAGAGCCCAGATCAGTCATCATAACCCTACCCCTACCTCTAAGAGCCCAGATCAGGTATCATAACCCTACCCCTACCCCTAAGAGCCCAGATCAGGTATCATAACCCTACCCCTACCCCTAAGAGCCCAGATCAGGTATCATAACCCTACCCCTACCTCTAAGAGCCCAGATCAGGTATCATAACCCTACCCCTACCTCTAAGAGCCCAGATCAGTCATCATAACCCTACCCCTACCTCTAAGAGCCCAGATCAGGTATCATAACCCTACCCCTACCTCTAAGAGCCCAGATCAGGTATCATAACCCTACCCCTACCTCTAAGATCCCAGATCAAGTATCATAACCCTACCTCTACCTCTAAGAGCCCAGATCAGGTATCATAACCCTACCCCTACCTCTAAGAGCCCAGATCAGTCATCATAACCCTACCCCTACCCCTAAGAGCCCAGATCAGGTATCATAACCCTACCCCTACCTCTAAGAGCCCAGATCAGGTATCATAACCCTACCCCTACCTCTAAGAGCCCAGATCAGGTATCATAACCCTACCCCTAAGAGCCCAGATCAGGTATCATAACCCTACCTCTAAGAGCCCAGATCAGGTATCATAACCCTACCCCTACCTCTAAGAGCCCAGATCAGGTATCATAACCCTACCCCTACCTCTAAGAGCCCAGATCAGTCATCATAACCCTACCCCTACCTCTAAGAGCCCAGATCAGGTATCATAACCCTACCCCTACCTCTAAGAGCCCAGGTCAGGTATCATAACACTACCTCTAAGAGCCCAGATCAGGTATCATAACCCTACCTCTACCTCTAAGAGCCCAGATCAGGTATCATAACCCTACCCCTACCTCTAAGAGCCCAGATCAGGTATCATAACCCTACCCCTACCTCTAAGAGCCCAGATCAGGTAGCATAACCCTACCCCTACCTCTAAGAGCCCAGATCAGGTATCATAACCCTACCCCTACCTCTAAGAGCTCAGATCAGGTATCATAACCCTACCCCTACCTCTAAGAGCCCAGATCAGGTATCATAACCCTACCCCTACCTCTAAGAGCCCAGATCAGGTATCATAACACTACCTCTAAGAGCCCAGATCAGGTATCATAACCCTACCCCTACCTCTAAGAGCCCAGATGAGGTATCATAACCCTACCCCTACCTCTAAGAGCCCAGATCAGGTATCATAACCCTCCCCCTACCTCTAAGAGCCCAGATCAGGTATCATAACCCTACCTCTACCTCTAAGAGCCCAGATCAGGTATCATAACCCTACCCCTCCCTCTAAGAGCCCAGATCAGTCATCATAACCCTACCCCTACCCCTAAGAGCCCAGATCAGTCATCATAACCCTACCCCTACCTCTAAGAGCCCAGATCAGTCATCATAACCCTACCCCTACCCCTAAGAGCCCAGATCAGGTATCATAACCCTACCCCTACCTCTAAGAGCCCAGATCAGGTATCATAACCCTACCCCTACCTCTAAGAGCCCAGATCAGGTATCATAACCCTACCCCTACCTCTAAGAGCCCAGGTCAGGTATCATAACCCTACCCCTACCTCTAAGAGCCCAGATCAGGTATCATAACCCTACCCCTACCTCTAAGAGCCCAGATCAGGTATCATAACCCTACCCCTACCTCTAAGAGCCCAGATCAGTCATCATAACCCTACCTCTACCTCTAAGAGCCCAGATCAGGTATCATAACCCTACCCCTACCTCTAAGAGCCCAGATCAGGTATCATAACCCTACCCCTACCTCTAAGAGCCCAGGTCAGGTATCATAACCCTACCCCTAAGCGCTCAGATCAGTCAGTGGGGCATACAAGCCCCTAGATCAGCCAGTCATCAAAAAAGCTGTTTTTCTTGAGAGTTCTTTCTTTCTCTCTCCAACTATCTGAGTCTCAGCCAACGGCTGAACTGACTTGCCACTTCCACGTACATTACTGCATATTATTATTTATTTGCGATCGCTTTTGAAGGTGTGTGGGTAGACTAAACCAGCGGTCCTAAAGCCCCGGTCCACGCTCCAGCACCGGGCCTTGACCCATTATCTACCAGGCCGCACAGAGTTTTCATATTAGCCGCTCATCATTTCACAGCACAAACACCCACTAGCTTAGCTGCAGCTAATCCTTATCGACAGCCGAAATGGGAGTGTTTTGAATTACATAAACATGGAACATCACTTTAGAGCTCTGAGTGTGATTGTAGGATTGTCAAGCTGGGGGTTAAACGACCAAGAAGTTGACACAAAGCTAGCTAGCTAGGGGGCTAGCTAGCTACGTGCCTACTATGTCCGACGTCAAGGGTGACGGGTCAGGGGTGATGGGTTAGCTAGCCAGCTAACTTATCTAGCTAGCTACCAGCTACGACCATGACGTGGACACTATGAAACCCCGATTGACATGAAACTCCAATTGTACGTATTCAGGAAACCAAGGCGCATACAATATTCAATATTGTAGTTTTCTCAAATGTAATTTGATAGATAACTACTATGTTGGCTTTGAACAGGACATTTTATGAATGTGGTAATGTAGCTTGTTTGTGTGTTTTGGTAGTTATCAGACAGACCTAATTTTCCTTGTTCCCCCACATACAGAACATGTATTACTCACACCCTCACCATGACACTGTCATGGAAATAACTGTTCACAGTTGGCATTGACATGCATCCAGGGTGATTCCATCACATGTGGTGGTCACTAGAGACACATTGTAGTGCCAGGTGTGAGCTGACGGTCTTACAGCTGTACTATAGAATGGGTATATGGGCCATATGTCTATTGTATTGTAGGTGGACCAGTTCTGGTTAGAGGTGTTGAGAGGGCTGTTGAATGGAGCTCTCCACAGCTGCCCATGAGGCTCCTCCTCTCCAGCCCTCTCTCCTTCTCCTCTCCTGCCCTTCAGAGAGGTACCACAGACTACACAACCCACAACCCCCCTCACTCCAGTGTCGTCGTGAAGCTGCTTGGACAGTCAATTCTATTGTGAGTTAGTTTCTGCCAGAGATAGGATAATTACCCCGTTGACTGCCCTGAGGGAGTGGCCTACTCTCCTGGCGGACGATTAGCAATCAGCGGCAACAGGCCTTAAACACTGCTGCCCTAGACGGAAACAGCCGGAAGGCGACAGCTCCCTCAGCTCCCTGTCATGACAGACTGTGTCAGGAAAGTAGAACGTCTACATTTACTTCTGTACCTGTTTTGTTATCACTATGTGTTTGCATCCTATTCCTGTTGTGTCCCCTCTCCGGGGGTCACGCAGATATTGGGTCACCCCTAGACTCCGTGACCCATCTAAACTCATCTATCCTACAGTCTCAACTCACAGTGAGCAAGTGGTGACAGGGGGACAGTCGGCGGTGCCCAAAGCTGAGTTTATCTCAGGGTATGCGTCATTTAACATGATAGTATAGAATTAACATATTGTATATTACATTACATTATTACATTACAGTCATTTAGCTGATGCTTATATCCAAGGTTTGCATAGATATTTGTAGATGTATTTTTGTATATGTCTTTGCATTTGTAGCTGTGGTATTTGTAGTAATCTTCAAAATCGCTCATATGCTACTGTAATGTCCATGTCAAATAAATTTAACTAGCTAACAATATAATATAAAATATTGGGTGTTAAATGAAAACTAAATTCATTTCATGACATCTGCGCAAAAAAACAACATGTGATTCCACCCCAACCCCTCCCCCATCTGAAAAAAAACAAACTTTGGGTCCATCGTGTGGGCTTATTAGATGTTAAATGAAAACTTAATTCATTTTAGGACATCTGCACAAAAAACATGTGATTCAACATGTGATTACACCCCGAACCCTCTCCCATCTAAAAAAATAAATGAAAAAAATAAAATAAATGAAAAATAAACTTGGGGTCCAGCGTTGGAGCTTCCGTTTTTTTCTGGAGGCCCCCGTGGTGGAGGTTTGAATTCTGCAGCCAGACCCTATTGCACATAAGCCAGGCTGGACCTGGCCTGGTTCAGTAGTTTTTATTTTTATATCATTATAAATAAATATATACGTTATATCATTTTAACTTTTTGTTTTCAATTGCAGTTTAGTTTTAATTCGTTTTTAAAGCAGGTTAGCTAGTTTATTTGTTAGTTTTTTTGTTAGTTTTTGTTAACTATAATATAATAACCTTGGTGTGTGCGTGTGTGTGTGTGCACGCCTGAGGAGATGCTTTCATATTTATTATGGCTGGCGCTGAGCTCCACTAGAGACACAGTCTCCATCAGCCCTCTGACCTGCTGGCAATGAGCCGTATCTCTCCTCCTCCCTCCCTCCATCTCTCCTCTTCCCCTCATCCTCCTCCTCCTCCCTCTTCTCCTGCTGCTTCTCTCCTCCTTTCTCCCTCCATCTCTCCTCCTCCCTCCCTCCTTCTCTCCTCCTCCCTCCCTCCATCTCTCCTCCTCCCCTCCTCCTCCTCCCTCTTCTCCTGCTGCTTCTCTCCTCCTTTCTCCCTCCTTCTCTCCTCCTCCCTCCCTCCATCTCTCCTCCTCCCCTCCTCCTCCTCCCTCTTCTCCTGCTGCTTCTCTCCTTCTCTCCTCCTTTCTCCCTCCATCTCTCCTACTCCCTCCCTCCATCTCTCCTCCTCCCCTCCTCCTACTCCTCCCTCTTCTCCTCCTGCTTCCCTCCTTCTCTCCTCCTCCCTCCCTCCTTCTCTCCTCCTGTCTAACCCTCCCTACTCCCTGCCCTCCCTAACCCTCCAAACCCTTCTATCATCACAGCCACCCTCTTCCCTACTCCCCCTCTCCACATCACCCCCCCCCACACACACACACACCTCACCCACCCTCACCCACCCCCAATTCTGCCCCCTCCTCCCCATGTCCACCCATCCTCAGATCTTCCTCTCCTCCTCTTCTCCTCCACATACTCGTAGGTATGACAGTTTGCGGAGGCAAATGACTTATTCAAAAGGAGACTCTATAAATCATGTCACCTTGGCACGCAGGTGTGCCCCGTCCAGAATCTGCCCACCCTCTGACAGCTGGGTCCACTATCGACTTCCTGTCTGCACTTTCTAAGTAGACCAGATCGCTATAAACCCAAGACTTGGGCACAAGCCGAGAATTGTTTACATATGTCAGTTTACATGTTGGCAGTTTCTCAGTGACGTACTGTACATACAGTATATCCATCAAACAGACATAACAGTAGGCTACTGCATTGTTTGCAGGGATTAGAACAACAAACAAAACCTCGCTTGACCCGAAGTCACTTGTTTACTCACGTACGTTACATATAATAAATCAAAGTGCTCCACAGCCAAGCATGTGTGAGAGGTAAGTAAAAGCCAGTCAAATAAACTATTCTCTTCCAGATAATGGAATGATATTCTGGGCTATTCTGAGTTATGAAGTGGGTGTTGACTCCGAAAAAGGTTTTGCTGTATTACTTTCGGCCACAACCTTGTCTCACCTCCACCAGCTGAGGCGACAGGCTGGTTGGGATGTCAGGGATTCTGGGAGAACACTGGTGACCCCGGCAGCGTGACCCCATCTGATTGGGGTTGAGTACCTGGGGATTTTCTGGCCGGGTCTCAACACTACCGCCTCAGAAAGAGCCAGTGATGTAGTGGAGGGTTTACAGAGGTATACGTAGTATACTGTACCCACTTATTTACCCATAAACCCACAGTAGACCCACCTATTTACCTATAAACCCACAGTAGACCCACTTGTTTACCCATAGACCCACAGTAGACCCACTTATTTACCCATAAACCCACAGTAGACCCACCTATTTACCCATAAACCCACAGTAGACCCACTTATTTACCCATAAACCCACAGTAGACCCACTTGTTTACCCATGGACCCACAGTAGACCCACCTATTTACCTATAAACCCACAGTAGACCCACTTGTTTACCCATAGACCCACAGTAGACCCACTTATTTACCCATAAACCCACAGCAGACCCACTTGTTTACCCATGGACC
The DNA here is from genome assembly GCF_949987555.1 of Borostomias antarcticus. NCBI lineage: Eukaryota > Metazoa > Chordata > Actinopteri > Stomiiformes > Stomiidae > Borostomias > Borostomias antarcticus. Next base: position 57,917,388 of record NC_140234.1, on the reverse strand, counting down.
CACAGTAGACCCACCTATTTACCCATAAACCCACAGTAGACCCACTTGTTTACCCATAGACCCACAGTAGACCCACCTATTTACCCATAAACCCACATAGACCCACTTGTTTACCCATAGACCCACAGTAGACCCACCTATTTACCCATAAACCCACATAGACCCACTTGTTTACCCATTGACCCACAGTAGACCCACTTCTTTATCCATGGACCCACAGAAGACCCACTTCTTTACCCATGGACCCACAGTAGACCCACCTATTTACCCATAGACCCACAGAAGACCCACTTATTTATCCATGGACCCACAGTATACCCACCTATTTACCCATAGACCCACAGAAGACCCACATATTTACCCATGGACCCACAGTATACCCACTTGTTTACCCATAGACCCACAGTAGACCCAATTCTTTATCCATGGCCCCACAGTAGACCCACTTGTTTAAACACCACTTATGTAAAAACGAATATTCCTGCTACAGTATACCCACTTCTTTAGTCACTTCTTTATCCATGGCCCCACAGTAGACCCACTTGTTTAAACATCACTAATGTGAAAACTAACATTTCTGCTTTACCCACTTCTTTAGTCAGAGTATACCCACTTCTTTAGTCAGAGTAGACCCACTTCTTTAGTCAGAGTATACACACTTCTTTAGTCAGAGTATACACACTTCTTTAGTCAGAGTAGACCCACTTCTTTAGTCAGAGTAGACCCACTTCTTTAGTCAGAGTAGACCCACTTCTTTAGTCGGAGTATACACACTTCTTTAGTCAGAGTATACCCACTTCTTTAGTCAGAGTATACCCACTTCTTTAGTCAGAGTATACCCACTTCTTTAGTCAGAGTATACCCACTTCTTTAGTCAGAGTATACTCACTTCTTTAGTCAGAGTATACTCACTTCTTTAGTCAGAGTATACCCACTTCTTTAGTCAGAGTAGACCCACTTCTTTAGTCAGAGTATACCCACTTCTTTAGTCAGAGTATACCCACTTCTTTAGTCAGAGTATACCCACTTCTTTAGTCAGAGTATACACACTTCTTTAGTCAGAGTATACCCACTTCTTTAGTCAGAGTATACCCACTTCTATAGTCAGAGTATACCCACTTCTTTAGTCAGAGTATACCCACTTCTTTAGTCAGAGTATAGCCACTTCTTTAGTCAGAGTATAGCCACTTCTTTAGTCAGAGTATACCCACTTCTTTAGTCAGAGTATACCCACTTCTTTAGTCAGAGTATACCCACTTCTTTAGTCAGAGTATACACACTTCTTTAGTCAGAGTATACACACTTCTTTATTCAGAGTATACCCACTTCTTTAGTCAGAGTATACCCACTTCTTTAGTCAGAGTAGACCCACTTCTTTAGTCAGAGTATACCCACTTCTTTAGTCAGAGTATACCCACTTCTTTAGTCGCCTCTACACCCCTGACCAGAGCTATGGTGAAGACCAGAGCAGGAGAGACGAGTGGGGTGGCAGGGTTGCAGAGTAAGTAGTTGTGTGTGTGTGTTTGTGAGGAGGTGTGTGTGTGTGTCAGAGAGAGAGAGAGCGAGAGAAAGAGAGAGAGAGAGAGAGAGAGAGAGAGAGAGAGAGAGAGAAGGTGTGTGTGTGTATGGGGGGTAGCAGGGTTTCAGAATGAGGAGGTGTGTGTGTGTGTGTGTGTGTGTGTGTGTGTGTGTGTATGTTTGTGTGTGTGTGTGTGTGTGTGTGTGTGTGTGTGTGTGTGTGTGTGTGTGTGTGAAGGTCTCAGGGTTTCAGTGATGAAGACAGAAGCGGTGGATGGAGAGAGGAGTCAAACGAGGGCAGGGCAATACTGTATAATTAACTCCACTATCACCATTACTGCTGCAACCTCCCTCTCTCTCTCTCTCTCTCTCTCTCTGTCTCTCTCTCTGTGTCTGTGTCTCTCTCTCTCTCAATGTTAAATTGCAACAATGTTGGCAAAGTAATTCACAGAATTGGGACAAAATCCAATTATGAATAGTGGAATGAATACAATTAATATAATCATGTATATGAATACACATATATATATATATATATATACCTGGGATTTTTCTGCGGGATATAGTTTCTTGCTCGCTCATGTTAGCCCATCATGCCAGGGCATGTTCGTCCGTCGTGCAAGCATGTTTGTTATCTGAGTCTTTTAAAATACTGCCTGCAAATTCAGTTGGTTGAACTTATTGCTCAAATAACTACCTCCACCCTGCTCAAATAACTACCTCCACCCTGCTCAAATAACTACCTCCACCCTGCTCAAATGACTACCTCCACCCTGCTCAAATAACTACCTCCACCCTGCTCAAATAACTACCTCCACCCTGCTCAAATAACTACCTCCACCCTGCTCAAATAACTACCTCCACCCTGCTCAAATAACTACCTCCACCCTGCTCAAATAACTACCTCCATCCTCCTCAAATAACTACCTCCACCCTGCTCAAATAACTACCTCCACCCTGCTCAAATAACTACCTCCACCCTGCTTAAATAACTACCTCCATCCTGCTCAAATAACTACCTCCACCCTGTTCAAATAACTACCTGCACCCCAACGACAGTGCAGGGTGAGAGGTAATGTTTTCGGTGGCGTGTGTTTGTTTGTTTGTTTGTTTGGTTGCTAGGAGGATTATGCAAAAACTACCAGATCGATTTTCATGAAACTTGGTGGAGGGGTGTAGCAAGGTCCAACTTAGAACCCATTCAATTGGATCTGAATCCCGGCTCGCCATTCACCTCCATTCATTCTTTGGACTAGGATTACGCAAAAACTAACAGAGCGATCTTAAAGAAACGCTAGATTGAACAGGCCTATACAGCCTACAGTACTGAGTGAAGCAACTTTTACACACTCCGGGGATGGGTCAAATGCAGAGAACAAATTTCACACAGTCAGGTGTGTGACAATCATTGGGACTTTAACCTTTAACCTTTAACACTTACTGATCACTGTCCCTCAGAGACACCTATGGCAACAATATGGCCGTGGGCCCCTCTCCTAGAATTATTCGGATTTTGTCGAGTTCAAATTCAAGTTTTGTGAACTGAGGTATTAATTAATTTACATTTTCAATCTATCTCCCTCTCCCTCTCTCTATCTCACTCATTCTGCATCCGCAAAATGTCCAGGAATAGCTTTCAATGCTGAATTATACATGGGGCTGGAAGTAGACGGAAAAGGACTCTCTCCTCTACCTTCTATCTTGTCTCACTGTATCTCACTCCACCAGGGTGTGCCGGGCTCCTGTGTGGACCAGTCCAAGCAAGGGAAGCATTTGAGCTTAATACCAGCTCGGCACATGTGTAATAACAGGTGTAATAACATGTGTAATAACATGTGTAATAACATGTGTAATAAGATATGTTGTCACTTTGTATCTTCCTCGGCGGTAGGGTAGGGCGGGGCGGCCATCTTGTCGGACCTCACTTCATTGACAGTGGGTTGATTTTGTTTATGTGCATCGTCCATGCATTCGCAATTACTTGAGTGCTTCTAAAAGCATCTAATTAGGAATGCAAACAGTGTGTTCACACAGGCAGGGAGGAGCCCTTAAGCCTGAATGAGAGTTGTACTTATTTATTCATTCGCTGACACTGGTCTGATAGTGACACAAACACACACCAGATAAACTGTTCATTTACACACATGACATGCCTGAAAGGCATAGCAAGGATATCATGTTTACAGGTTGGGTTAACACACGCACGCACACACACACACACACACACACACACACACACACACACACACACACACACACGTACATCTGTTGTACAATAGTGTCATAAAGAGAATAGACCCACTGAGGCTATCTAGCTTTCAGATCTTTTGAGGCATAATTGCACCATAAAAAAAACAACATCAATCATATCACTCTGTGCCTTGTGGAAGCTATAGCTTTTAGTCGCCAGGCAACCGTGAGCTGTTCGAATCAGACTGGCAGGACGTGAATTGGCGTCTACATCAATATCAGACTGGGCTTGATTTACTGAGACCACAAATAAAGCCTGCTAAATCGCGTGTTCATTCCAACAGATTGCACTTGTTGTTAATTTACTTCAACTAATTTGATCGGCCGAGAGAATTCGCGTGAATGATGTCAGGTGCAAACAACCCGTGTTTAAATGAGGGAAAGCTGTCTGTACTGCACAACATACCATTCAGGACCATGGACAGCACCCCTGAACACCTGACTACTCATTCAGGACCATGGATATCACCCCTGAACACCTGACTACTCATTCAGGACCATGGACAGCTCCCCTGAACACCTGACTACTCATTCAGGACCATGGACAGCACCCCTGAACACCTGACTACTCATTCAGGACCATGGACAGCACCCCTGAACACCTGACTACTCATTCAGGACCATGGACAGCACCCCTGAACACCTGACTACTCATTCAGGACCATGGACAGCACCCCTGAACACCTGACTACTCATTCAGGACCATGGACAGCACCCCTGAACACCTGACTACTCATTCAGGACCATGGACAGCACCCCTGAACACCTGACTATTCATTCAGGACCATGGACAGCACCCCTGAACACCTGACTACTCATTCAGGACCATGGACAGCACCCCTGAACACCTGACTACTCGTTCAGGACCATGGACAGCACCCCTGAACAGCTGACTACTCATTCAGGACCTGAACAGCTGACCGGGAGATCCAGCACTGATGGCTACCGTAGCTGGACGGACCCAGAGGCAAGGAAATGCATTATATTACATTACATCACAATCATTTAGCAGATGCTTGTATCCAAAGCGACCTATTTACAATAATTGCATTTAACGTAGGTAGTCAGTGTACTACTACTCGTCACTCACAAGTGCATCTCCTTTCTAAACAAGTGACTAAGAGCATGATCTAACACAGAAAGCTTGAGGACACGCGTCGCACGTTAGAGAAGATTTACAGCCGGTCTTCCATCAACACTTCCAAATAAACGCACCCGCAAACCGCGGTACTGTTCGCCGATGAAAATGATTTCACTCTCCTGCTAACTACTATAAACTCGTGAGAGTGCATAGGCCTTCTTCTGTAAAGCATTATCCAATAAAACTGATAAACACACAATAGAGTGAGTCTTCAGCCCCCAGCACGCTCAGGAAAGGTCTAGTCCATTAATCAGTGAGTGGCCGGACAGCGGTCAATGTGCTCGACATTCAGGAAATTTAATGAATGATCCTCCCTTCGACCCAAAATTAAAGTTGCTTTGTTTAAAACGAGTCACACCAATAGTGGTGATACATTACAGAGGTAACGTTACAGTCATTTAACTGACGCTTTTATCCAAAGTAAAATGCAGAGTAATTGCATTTAAAGTAGGAAAAGCCAATGTTCTTCTACTTGCCCGAACTCACAAGTGCATCTTCTTTCTTAAACAAGTGACCAAAAGCAGGGGCCTTGGAGTGATGGAACAACCAGTCGCCCCGAGGTAGCAGTGGTAGTAGTAGTAGTAGTAGTAGTAGTAATAGTAGTAGTGTAGTAGTAGTAGTAGTAGTAATAGTAGCAGTAGTAGTAGTAGTAGTAGTAGTAATAGTAGTAGTAGTAATAGTAGTAGTAGTAGTAGTAGTAGTAGTAATAGTAGTAGTAGTAGTAGTAGTAGTAATAGTAGTAGTAATAGTAGTAGTAGTAGTAGTAGTAGTAGTAGTAGTAGTAGTAATAGTAGTAGTAGTAG
>NC_140234.1:57904176-57909176 GCF_949987555.1 Borostomias antarcticus | reverse complement strand
TCTAGGTCTGTGCCTCGTGCCCGTTTCCTGCTGTGCCTGCCTGCCTTTAGAAAGAGACCAGCTGCCTCCCAAAAACTGCGCTAACCCCTCGACGGTCTCCACCTCCACACACTCTCCGAGCAGGCGGCTCCAGTCTCCCAGAGAACGGCTCAGTGCCAGGCGTCCTCTCGTTAGCGATAACAACAGCGGCTCTGTACCGGGCCGAGTGTGTGTGTGTGTGTGTGTGTGTGCGTGTGCGCACGCATGTGTTTGCGTGTGACGCATGTTGACAGAGAGTGGAGGCAGGTGACCCCAGAGGGAGAGAGAGGCAGCCCCCCCCCCCCTCCCCAACTTGTCTGGAGGGACATCGGTCGGAGCTTTCTAACCACACAACGAAGGCTGGTGCCAGGCTTGTCTCGGGAGGGGGAGTGGGCTGCAGGTGTAGAAGGCTCAGCTTTGAGAGCTCAGTCTTTTATAGCGTCTCCTGCTCTAGCTACTCTAGGATGTTCCTTTTTGATGTCTGTCCCTGTGTCACCTTTGCCAGTCTCAAGGGTCGGACTGTCAAGTAGTCTGTTTATGATTGACAAGGGGCCCATAGTTACCGTATGAAAACTGACCAAAGTTAGACTTGTAAGACACCTGCTAATTATCTGACTGTATCAAAACACTGCTGTCTGTCTCTTAACTGCCTTGGAGGGCTCTATGTTTACGAAGTATAACGGTTATTACCTCCAACCAAGCGACAGCGCAGCGCGAGAGGTAATGTTTTTGGTGCCGCGTGTGTGTGTGTGTGCGCGTTTGTTAGCAGGATTACGTAAAAACTACTGGACCAATTTTCACACAGCTCAGTGAAAGGGTGTAGCATGGTCCAACTTAGAACCCGTTAAATTTTGGAGCAGATCCGACGCACGGTTCAGGTCCACAGGCTGCCCAAACATGGCCGGCCATTCACCTCCATTCATTTTCTGAACCAGGATTAAGCAAAAACCGCCTGACCGATTTTCATGAAACTTGGTGGAGGGGTGTAGCATGGGCCATCCTACAGCCTCTTCAAATTTGGAGTGGAACTGAATTACTGGTCGGGTCCACGGGCCACCCAAACACAGCCGGACTGGTCATTCACTTCCATTCATTTTTTGGACTATGATTCCGCAAAAACTATCAAACCGATATTTATGAAACTCGGTGGAGGGGTGTATCATGGGACTTAGAGCAAAGCCAGCTCCCTGTGTGGGGGTGCTAGAGACACAGGGTCTGGACTGGGGTGTGCGGGGGGAGAGCCCGGAGTGCACCGCACTACCCCCCGCTGGCTGTGACCTGAGGGGGGCGCCACAGAGCCAGCCAAATACAGCCACCCATTCACCTCCAGTCATGTTTTGGACTATGATTATGCAAAAACTACCAGACTGCTTTTCGTGAAACTCAGTGGAGGGGTGCAGCATGGGCCAATTTAGAACCCATTCAATTTTGGCGTGCACAGAGCCACAAAATGCCTTCGGGGGCAGAGGTCTGTGCTCTAGTTGTGTGTGTGTGTGTGTGTCTATGTGTGTGATGGTGTGTGTATGTGTGTGTGTTTTGTATCAGCACATCTAGACATCTAACTGCTGTTTACGGAGGGTAGTGGTAAAGGGATCAAAGGGCAGGGGGAAACAAATCCATCACTGGCCTGTAGACACCAGGCTACCTGATGTTACAACACAGGAGATTCAAACGGTCCTCCTAGGATTGGAGAGCTAAACTCAAGCATACAGTACATGTTTAGTGCTCTGGAAATGTTCTTAGCCAATAGACAAATGTTTTCCAGGAGCTTGCTCGATCGCCTCGTTGAGAGGGGTCAGGGAAGAATTCTTAGAACTCACTTTTCGGTCCCCGGGTGAAACTGTTTTTTTGCTTCCCTCTGGAATATGGAGGGGTGGGACATATGTCCATCCCCCAATTGCTCTCTGTAAAGCGCATTGTGTTCCCTCTGTGTATGAAATGGGTTATATGAATAAAGTTTTTAAAGATGTTATTTGATATACAGTACATACAGGGGAAAGTTGCAGGTAGAGGGGGGTGTGTGTACGCTGCTGGGAACAGCGCAGCGCTAGCACACTACGGTACCACTGAGCTGGAGCAGTGTAGAGGTGACGTGGCCTTTCGGTTTCTGGGCCTCTCCTTGACCCACATGATGATGATGATGATGATGACGATGATGACGATGATGGTTCCCTCTTTTCCTCCTGCCTCCAGGCCATGGTCAAACCCTACACCCCCTCCCGACCGCTACGCTCTGCTACCTCGGGGCGACTGGTTGCCCCGTCACTTCGAGGCTCCTTTGGTCGATCGACACGGTCACGGCTCTTCTCTGTCCTGACCCCTCAGTGGTGGAATCAACTGACCACTGACGTCAGGACAGCAGAGTCGCTGCCCATCTTTCACCACCGGCTCAAAACTCATCTCTTCAAGAAGTACTACCAGGATCCTACTCGCTATTATTGCATTTTGCCTTCAGCACTAGATTATTAGAGTCACTTGTTTTAGAAAGAAGATGCACTTGGGAGTTCTGGCTAATAGTACATGGGCTTTTCCTAAATGCAATTACATTACAGCTACATGACTGTAATGTAATGATGGTGATAATGATGATATTAGTGGTGGTGGTGATGATACTGGTGGACAAAAGAGAGAGAGAGAGAGAGAGAGAGAGAAAGAGTGGAGGCATACAACTCCAGTCTCCAACCACACAAAAGGGGAAAGAAAAGAAATTGATTATGCATTTACTAATGCATTATAGTACATCAAACATGTTCCTTTTAGGAGACTATGGAGTATGGATTATGGACAGACAGAAGGACGGACAGACAGACACAAGCCATGTTTCCATCCACACGTTTTATGCGAATTAAGTTATATCAAATTAAAAATGCCTTATGGAAACAGTAAAATTCGATTAAAAATCATGAAAATCTACAAAAGGTTTGTACTGTCGATCGCATCGGATTTTCTCTTGCTCGATAAAAGTCTTTTGTGATAAATGCTTTATCCGATTTAAAGCTCTTAGATGGAAACGCACGTTCACCGGCTTTATTTGCATTCATATTTTTAGTGATCCTCACACAATTCGATTGACAAGTGGATGGAAACTTGGCTACAGACAGATGGTTTAGTCTGACTGCTCTCTGAGGAAATTACTGAGAGGAACTCGTCTTGGGCAATGGCTCGAGAAATCAGGCTGCTTCTGTCTGGATTATATTCAATCAGCTGTGAAACAGATGTACTATGATCAGGAAAGCTAAATCTGCTTTTTATCTTCAGTCTTAATGTATGAGTGCTGGTAATCCAGCTAAATTCTGGGTCTGCATAATCAGCATAATCACAGTGAGACCTGCCCATCAGGACCAGAGCCGTCAAGTGACAGGGATCCCTGTAGGTTCTTCTTTAGATCACTCACTGATCCCTGTAGGTTCTTCTTTAGGTCACTCACTGATCCCTGTAGGTTCTTCTTTAGATCACTCACTGATCCCTGTAGGTTCTTCTTTAGATCACTCACTGATCCCTGTAGGTTCTCCTTTAGGTGTAAATGAGTGATGCTCTTCTAAGTATAGACTCACTCTAAAGCCTCCTGGGTCTGACTTCCTGGACCCGGGCCTTTGCAGATTAGCTGCTTCGGTTACAGTACGGCCGCAACACATTTTTAATCATCCTCTTAGTTTGGGGATTGTTCCAAAGATGAAATGTGTTTCCACTTAACAAGGGTGGTGACTGTAGACACCTTAATAATTACCTCCCAAACTCCAACTTATCTCGAGCCAAGACCCTTGAGTCTTTAGTTAACTGTCATCTGCAGGTGTTCCTGGGTAAAAACGATATTTTAAATGGTTTGAGACCTGGCCACAGTGCTGTATTAGCTGCATCTCCTGTATGGTGCTCTTAACAACGGACAGCACTGGGCTGCTCTGTTCACTGACCCGTCCAAAGCCTTTGATCCAGCTGACCATTTAATATAAATAGATCCTCGCCTCTGTTGGGCTAGATCACAATGCCTGCCAGGGGTTTACAACCTCTCTCACGAACAGAACCCGGTGTATTGTTGTTGATGCTATTCAATCCATTTTTTAGAGGTCACTAAAGCATGTCTTTGAGTTTTTTTTTTAAACCAAAATACCACACAGTTTAAGTATTCCTGCATGCCCCTATTTCAGTCTTGTTCTGAACCGATAGCTTCTGTGTCTGAAGCTCTCCCTGAGTTTGGAGAGTGGGAGTCGGGCGTTGAGGGAGAGAAACTTGAGGATGACAAAGAGAGGCTCGCTCAAGACCGCAGAGTAGAGCATCGACGAGCCGTCTTCCATGTAAATAAATGTTTTTTTCGTCGGTGCCTAAGTTTGATCCTGAGAAGGCCGAGTTGTTTTTCCGATACGTTTGAAAAAGATTGCTCTCCAGCGTAACTGGCTTAAAGAAGAACGGGTGACCCTCATACAGGGCTCTAGGCCTGGGTATTGATTCGAATTTCAAGAATTGATTCGATTCCGTTTCACAAGGTTGAGAATCGCGATTCAATTAGATTCGATTCGATTCAATATCGATTCGTTTAGTGTTACTAAAACCTGTTTTTTCTAGCTGTAACCTTAATTACACGACTGCCAAGTTATGCAACACATCAATACTAGGGCTGGGTATCGATACTGATTTCCAAAAATGAATGAATCATTGAATGAATTAATGAACTATTAATTCCTTAATTTATTCATTCATTCATTAAATAAAAGATCGATTTGGGGATTCATGAATCGATTCTGAATCATTTGATTCAGAATCGATTCAGAATAGATTAATCTATTTTTTTAAACCCAGCCCTACAGGACTCCCTAACATCGAAGGCCCAGGGAGCACGAGATGGATGATTATGATATAGTTTGACAACAGCCGGTTCTAAAAGCCTACAAACTAGTTCCAGAGGCTTGCAGAGATTCAGGACAGATAAAATACAGCCCGGGACAAACTTATTTTGATTTTGCACATCGAGCAGATTTTGACATGTG
>NC_140234.1:57766676-57896676 GCF_949987555.1 Borostomias antarcticus | reverse complement strand
GCAAGAACTACTGGACCGATTTTCATGAAACTCGGTGGACGTGTGTAGCACGGGCCAACTTAGAACCTGTTCCATTTTGGAGCGGAACCAAATCACGGAACTTAGAGCTTCCTGTGTGAGGGCACTATGGGGTTTTCTGGATGTCCATGAATGAAAGTGCTTAGGGGCCCTTCTACTCTTCACACAGAGTTTAGAAATACTATGCACTAAAAATGAATAAGACATAACATTTTATATATTCACATTCATGATGAAAATATGTTTCCACTCCTTCATTATCACAAAGGAACATGCATCATGGGTGGAGGAGCCCTTGATTCCCCCTCTCTCTTTCTCCCTTTTTACCCTCTCCCTCTCCCTTTCTCCCTTTATGCCTCTTCCTCTCCCTTTCCCTTTCTCCCTCTCTCCCTCTCCCTTTCTCCCTCTCTCCCTCTCCCTTTCTCCCTCTCTCTCTCCCTTTCTCCCTCTCTCTTTCTCCCTCTCTCCCTCTCCCTTTCTCCCTCTCCTTTTCTCCCTCTCTCTTCCTCTCTCCCTCTCCCTTTCTCCCTCTCTCTCCCTCTCTCTCTCTCCCTCTCTCTCTCCCTTTCTCCCTCTCTCTCTCTTCCTTTCTTCCCGTCTCTCCATGTTGAAAGCGGTTTCTAATTAATTTAGACGGAGTGAGCAGTAAACTGATTCCAGCCTGATCCTATTGTCCTGTCTTTGAAGCATTTAGACTTATATATTTCATTCTTATATATTATATATTTCCCCTTTCATAATCCCAGAAAAGGAGTCATTATAATAACTACCATTCTTGTGTTTGAAAAGACTAATTTCGTGTTCGTTTATCTGTAAGAATAAAAACCCTGTCCGTTTCAAGCAGCATGTCGCTGGTAGAACCGTGTGTTGAGTTAGGTAGAACCTGGTAGAACCGTGTGTTGAGTTAGGCTAATGAGAACAGATGAAGATTCGCCATATCCTAATTGCTGCCATCTTTGATGTCCATAATCTACATGACGACAACAGACTCTCAGTTAAGCTGCCATTCTTCGACGGGACGGCGCGGAGATGAGCGAGGCCCTCCTCACTGGTATCCTCCTCCGTGATGGTGGAGAGATGCTTCCGGAACGGCCACGAACCACACAGCTCGGCCTCCTTCTGGGATTTCATAATGTGATTGTAGACCGCTGGTTCTCGCTGTCCCTCAGCGTTTTCTGCCCGACGACGGGCTCTTCGTTCTCTTCTGGCGGCGTGTGGACACGCCTCCCTCCACTCCCACTCCCACACAGCAATTATTGTGCATCTGGAAAGTAATCACACCCCTTCACTTTTTTCACATTTTGTTATGCTACAGCCTCATTCCAAAATGGATGCAATTATTTTTTTCCCTCATCAATCTACAGACAATTAGTCTGGCGTCGCCAGCCTGGTCTCGCCAGCTCACATTTTATTTCACTTCGCAGATCAGTCTGGAAATCCAGCCTTTCCAACGGAATCCGCTCAAATGGAGATTTGTTTGTGCCAATCACAACCGTTTATCTAACATGGGGCGGGTTTAATAAGATGACGCAACACAGGAGCGCCGTAGAGGCATTTTCGCCGATTGGTTGTAGGTCTATCCAATTGCGTCCAGAGGCATTTTGATCTACGCCCGTTGGCAACGCCCCTTTGGAATCGGAAAGCAACTGTGAGTTTCCAAACCCTTCGCATTATTGCGAATTCAGTCTGGCGAAGCCAGGCTAACACACAATACACCATAATGACAAAGTGAAAAAAGTGTTTTTGATTTTTTATGCAAATGGTTAAAAATGTAAATAAAGAAATATCACATGTACTAAGTATTCACACCCTTTACTCAGTACTTTGTTGAGGCACCTTTGGCAGCAATTACAGCCTCAAGCCTTCTTGGGTATGATGCTACAAGCTTGGCACACCTGTATTTGGGGTATTTCTCCCATTCTTCTCTGCAGATCCTCTCAAGTTCTGTCAGGTTAGATGGGGAATGTCGCTGCACAGCTGTTTTCAGGTCTTTCAAGAGATGTTCAATCGGGTTCAAGTCTGGGCTCTGGCTGGGCCACTCAAGGACATTCACAGACTTGTGTCCCGGGCCTTTCTGTGCAGAGTTTGCATGTTCTCCCCATGTTCACAAGGGTTTCCTCTCAAAGAACCCAATATGAAAAACATGCAGAACAGATCGCTAATGCTGTCCGTCCCTGGTGAAGACGGACAGGAGCGCTTGGTTCGGCCCCGGGCGCGTCCCCTGAACACAGCCTACTGTCTGCTCCCGGCTGCCCTTAGGGGAAGGACGACGGGATGGGTGAAGAGCAGAGAACATTTCATCAGCGACTCTAAATGCATGTGTGTGTGTGTGTGTGTGTGTGTGTGTGTGTGTGTGTGTGTGTCGCCCATTTTCACGTGTGTAAAGAGTGTGCTTTGTGACGAATTAAGATTTATTGGAATCTAGGTGTCTAGGAGTGTCTGGCCTGAAAAACAGAGAAAAACCCAACGTCGGTCCGGCCTTGTTGAATAAAGGACTGTTTCCGAGGATTCACACCCTCCTCATCCCAGCGACTGCGATGACGTCTGCACATCTGACATGACGGGGGAGGTGTAAAAGCAGGAGAGCGAGAACGCTTCGCAGAAAAACCATCGATTTGAAACCCATCCATTGACCGATTGGTCCACCCAGGTGTCGGGGAAGGAGCTGTGTGTGATTCCGTTCTTATTAGGAGAACCTCTTTTACACTCGACACACCTCTCTCACATCAACCGATTCTGTCCATAAGTTTCCAAACAGGCGTTGCACCATTTCCTGAAATTAATTAGATCGGGAGACTGGATTAACAGACTGGCGGACTGAATTAACATTTAGCGGAGGAGAGATCTTTATTGCAGGTTGTTCAATTACTGCCTCAAAGCATGTTCCTTTCATGTCCCGTGATGACATGTTTGTCCCGCCTCACCAAAGTAGGAGGATGAGGCTTTGGGACAGCTGGGGGGGGGGCAGAGAGAGGGGGGGAGGAGAGAGAGAGAGAGGGGTGGAGAGAGAGAGAGAGGAGGAGAGAGAGGGAGAGAGGGGGAGAGAAAGAGAGAGAGAGGGGGAGAGAGAGGGGGAGAGAGAGGGAAGGAGAGAAAGAGAGGGGGAGAGAGAGGGAGAGAGGGGAGGAGAGAGAGGGGGAGGAGAGGACGAGATACAGGAGAAGGAGAGGGAGAGAGTTTGGAGAAGAGAGGGAGAGAGGAGGGGGCGAGAGAGAGAGAGAGTGAGAGGTGCGTAGAGAGCGGTGAAGAGAGAGAGACAAAGGGGAAGAAGAGAGAGTGAGCGAGGGAAGAGGAGGGGAAGAACAGGCAAAGCATACCTAGCCTCTCTACACACTGAATAGCAAAGCTGAGCATTGCAAAAATCATCATCCCTCCCGTGAGCTCTGAAGCTCTTCCTACGCCTTCCCACCACAGAAGAGGCCATTTTCCTTTCAGGCCAGATTCTTTCTCAGAATCGGATGTTTTGCATAACTATGAGTGAAGTCACCCTGATGTGGAACGACTCATAATATCGCATGTTTCAGGCCCACTTCACGCTGATGTAGATCAACACACAATACTGAATACTGAACCAGGCTCTCGCATTCCTCAAGAGAATTCGGACTAGCATCGCTGAAGACGACACTACTCATTCTCTCTCTCTCTCTCTCTCTCTCTCCCTCTCTCTTTCCTCTCTCTCTCTCTCTCTCTCTCTCTCTCCCTCTCTCTCTCCCTCTCTCCCTCTCTCTCTCCCTCTCTCTCTCTCTCTCTCTCCCTCCCTCTCTCTCTCTCTCCCTCTCTCTCTCCCTCTCTCTCTCTCTCTCTCTCCCTCTCTCCCTCTCTCTCTCTCTCCCTCTCTCTCTCCCTCTCTCTCTCTCCCTCTCTCCCTCTCTCTCTCTCTCTCTCCCTCTCTCTCTCTCTCTCTCTCTCTCTCCCTCTCTCTCTCTCTCTCTCTCTCTCTCTCTCTCTCTCTCTCTCCTGGGATCCAGACCGCTCTGACAGGTTGATCTCACAATGCTGCTTTTAAAGGACAATAGACTCCAACAACAACAGATCAATGCCGGGCCTGTCCTGCGAGTGGTGAAGGAGGATGTGTCTGCCCAGTGTGGTGAGGTTTAGTGTGAGAGTGGTCTTGACTCAACGGATGTAGGTTTTGGCAATAAACTTCGTCATTCGTTGTCACACTGCCCAATCAGTGGCGAGACTGGCGACGCAAATTAATCTGATTCGGGCCGAGAGATTATCTCGGCACCAATCAGATTCGATCCAGACTATTTTGTCGCGTCCGGGCCTGGCTCCGCCCAAGACGACTGTGATTGGTTCAAAGAAATACTGTGTTTCCCCCCCCCCCTATTGCAGAATGGTAATATGTCCGGCCAGACCTGTCTCCGGCGCTGGCACAGCGTAAACGAAGTGTGGAGATAGATCTGGCTATGTAGAAGTGTGGAGATAGATCTGGCTATGTAGAAGTGTGGAGATAGATCTGGCTATGTAGAAGTTTGGAGATAGGTCTGGATATGTAGAAGTGTGGAGATAGATCTGGCTATGTAGAAGTTTGGAGATAGGTCTGGTTATGTAGAAGTGTGGAGATAGATCTGGCTATGTAGAAGTGTGGAGATAGATCTGGCTATGTAGAAGTGTGGAGATAGATCTGGCTATGTAGAAGTGTGGAGATAGATCTGGCTATGTAGAAGTGTGGAGATAGATCTGGCTATGTAGAAGTGTGGAGATAGATCTGGCTATGTAGAAGTGTGGAGATAGGTCTGGCTATGTAGAAGTGTGGAGATAGATCTGGCTATGTAGAAGTGTGGAGATAGATCTGGCTATGTAGAAGTGTGGAGATAGATCTGGCTATGTAGAAGTGTGGAGATAGGTCTGGCTATGTAGAAGTGTGGAGATAGATCTGGCTATGTAGAATTGTGGAGATAGATCTGGCTATGTAGAAGTGTGGAGATAGATCTGGCTATGTAGAAGTGTGGAGATAGATCTGGCTATGTAGAAGTGTGGAGATAGATAGATCTGGCTATGTAGAAGTGTGGAGATAGATCTGGATATGTAGAAGTGTGGAGATAGATAGGTCTGGATATGTAGAAGTGTGGAGATAGATAGATCTGGCTATGTAGAAGTGTGGAGATAGATCTGGATATGTAGAAGTGTGGAGATAGATAGGTCTGGATATGTAGAAGTGTGGAGATAGATCTGGCTATGTAGAAGTGTGGAGATAGATCTGGATATGTAGAAGTGTGGAGATAGATCTGGCTATGCGAGTCTAGTGTGAGAGCAAAGGGTGGAATTCCATCATTTCTATACTATCACAGGCAGAAAGTAGCAAACAAGGGAACTCCAGGACATCCAGAGAGCTAGTTCCCACAAGTCTGGATCGGAGCGTATCCTGACACGTGGAACTACTTTTTTACCGGCGCATCGCCCATCAAGAACAGGCGACACAGCACATCTGAGATCACAACAGGATCCCGAGAAGTAGACCCTTCGATTTCATACTGTACATTGACCGGTGTTCCTCATGTCCAGGTCTAGCCCACTGGTAGCCCTTTAACACCAAAGTAACTCTGGTTCGTGAACCGGTCCGGTTCAGAATTCTTGGAACCTTGGTTCTACTGTATCTAGGGAACGGGACCGCGCTTCGACTAGTTTTGAGCGGGACCGTTGTACGTCATTATATCATCACGGTTCGCGCTGAAAAACCTACTATTTTTTGGTGCCGGTTCGGAACCAACTTTGGGGTTCCCGAACTCATTTATTTTTGGTCGAAATGCTTGGAACCGTTCAAAATTAGGTTCGCCAACCGGCACCGAACTGGTTCCTTCTAGGTGGAAAAGGGCTATGTGTGTCACCAGCTGTCCCCAATCAAGTCATCGACCCCCCTCCCTCTTTGCTCTCTGCATTTTGTTTCTCACTTCTGTTTGGCTGTTATACCTAGTTTACTCTGTTCTACCTAGTTTACTCTGTTAAACCTAGTTTACTCTGTTCTACCTAGTTTACTCTGTTCTACCTAGTTTACTCTGTTATACCTAGTTTACTCTGTTATACCTAGTTTACTCTGTTCTACCTAGTTTACTCTGTTCTATCTAGTTTACTCTGTTAAACCTAGTTTACTCTGTTCTACCTAGTTTACTCTGTTATACCTAGTTTACTCTGTTCTACCTAGTTTACTCTGTTCTACCTAGTTTACTCTGTTCTATCTAGTTTACTCTGTTAAACCTAGTTTACTCTGTTCTACCTAGTTTACTCTGTTCTACCTAGTTTACTCTGTTATACCTAGTTTACTCTGTTCTATCTAGTTTACTCTGTTAAACCTAGTTTACTCTGTTCTACCTAGTTTACTCTGTTATACCTAGTTTACTCTGTTATACCTAGTTTACTCTGTTCTACCTAGTTTACTCTGTTAAACCTAGTTTACTCTGTTATACCTAGTTTACTCTGTTAAACCTAGTTTACTCTGTTATACCTAGTTTACTATGTTATACCTAGTTTACTATGTTATACCTAGTTTACTCTGTTATACCTAGTTTACTCTGTTATACCTAGTTTACTATGTTATACCTAGTTTACTCTGTTATACCTAGTTTACTCTGTTATACCTAGTTTACTATGTTATACCTAGTTTACTCTGTTATACCTAGTTTACTATGTTATACCTAGTTTACTCTGTTATACCTAGTTTACTCTGTTAAACCTAGTTTACTCTGTTAAACCTAGTTTACTCTGTTATACCTAGTTTACTCTGTTAAACCTAGTTTACTATGTTATACCTAGTTTACTATGTTATACCTAATTTACTCAATATTTTCTAGGAGCTTATTGCTTGTTGCTAAATGTTTTCTGTGTTTTATTATGTGATATATATCCTAAATACTGGGGTATAGATAACATATAGTGGCCTACTATGTAGGTAACATGTCTGTAACTATTTTATCTAGTCTATTTATGATAGTGTTGCATTTCTTATAATGTAGTATTTCACATGCTTATTGTTCTGTTAAATGTTCCTATAGCTGATGCAATATCTTTATTTTTGCAGGAGCTTGCTTGATCGTCTTGTTGCGAGGTCAGGGAAGAATATTTTACAGTTCTCCTATTGGCTCAAATGGGTGAGCTGATTTTTGCTACCCTCAGGGAAATTAGTGGTACATTATACATACATACAGTACATTATACATACAGTACATTATATTTCTGACCGCAAATGGCCCGCGGGCCGGGAGTTTGAGACCCCTGATTTAGAATGAAGATTTAGAATGAAGATTTAGAATGAACATTTAGAATGAACATTTAGAATGAACATTTAGAATGAACATTTAGAATGAACATTTAGAATGAACATTTAGAATGAACATTTAGAATTAACATTTAGAATTAACATTTAGAATGAACATTTGAATTTTGTCAGCTCCAAAGCGGACATGTACATGAAATGCAAATGCTAATCACACTACAACACACAACAATTTTCATATTGTCTGAAATAATGCAGAAAAAAGTGGAAAATGAAAACGCTATTGTGGGATTGCATACAGTATTAGAATGAAGATAAGAATGAACATTTGAATGAACATTTGAATTTTGTCAGCTACAAAAGCAATGCATTACTTTGAAAATGAAATGTCAAATGGCTTTTCATTATCATTTTAATATTGACAGCGAATGTGCATACCAGGTACATGAAAACGCAAATGCAAATCAAACGACTGCATTTGAATTAGAATATTGACTGAAAGAATGCATGCAAAAGTGGAAAATGAAAATGCTATCCCAATTTGCATTAACATTTGAATTAAGTCAACAATATGCTTCCATACACACACACACAGGAGGAACTCTCTCTGGAGTTTGAGAGGTAGGAGCAAACTGTGACACACATACTGTACACAAAAACACACACACACACACACACACACGTTTGATGAGGATGAATTGAGTTGACAAACACACTCCCACACACACACACAAACACACACAGACACACACACACACACACACACACACTTCTAACAGGGGGTTCAGTGAGGTAAGACGATGCATTCTTCTTCCTGAACACGGTGTTAACCCCTGGTGTGCCAACATGCAGACCTCACAGAAACATGAGGACACACGAGTACCAGTACCTCCATGCAGCAGGACACCAGTGACCAGCAACCAGCAGTGACCAGCATGGCACCAGTGACCAGTAGTGACCAGCAACCAGCAGTGACCAGCATGGCACCAGCAGTGACCAGCAACCAGCAGTGACCAGCAGTGACTAGCAACCAGCAGTGACCAGCAATGACCAGTAGTGACCAGCACGGCACCAGTGACCAGCAACCACCAGTGACCAGCAGTGACTAGTAGTGACCAGTAGTGACCAGTAGTGACCAGCAGTAACCAGCTGTGACCAGCAGTGACCAGCGACCAGCATATAATGCATGATTATAATGATAATGTATGACAATTGTGTATGATAATAATGTATGGTAATATTGTATGATAATGTATGTAGGCTACTGTATGAAAATACTGAATGTATGATCTCTGTACATATAAGCAGAACAGATTACAGATTTAAATACATTTTGTAAACAAAATGTTGCAGTGTTTACACAGTTCTCATTTATTTGTATTGATACATTTTAAAAAGCAATGTCCACTTTTTAAAGTTATCTTTACTGATAAACACAGCTCTATTTACAAATGTCTTTATTCCAAGTATATATTTTATTTCCAGTATATATTCTATGCACATTTTTGTTTTGTATTTCACACTTGCTTTGGCAATGTCAACATGTTTCCCAAACCAATGAAGCCTCTTTGAATTGAGAGAGGGGGAGAGAGAAGGAGAGAGAGAGGGGGGGGGGGAGAAGGAGAGAGACAGAGAGAGAGAGAGACAGAGAGAGGGGGGAGAAGGAGAGAGAAAGAGAGGGGGAGAGAGAAGGAGAGAGGGGGGGGAGAGAGAAGGAGAGAGAGACAGAGAGTGAGAGAGAAGGGAAATCGCGAGAGGCAGGATGTAAAGAGAAAACACCATCTCTGCTCCAGGTGCGACTGAAAATCAATGGAAGTGCAGCAGCAGCCCCGTGGGCCGGCGGAGAGAGACGTGCTGCTTCACGCTCTAGATACCTCAGAGAGCGAACAGCACCATGGGATATGAGCAACCAGTGATTGCTGGCCGGGGGGTTGGGGTTTAGACCGCCGACCTGGATCTCGGCAAATCCGAGTCTTGAAATCGTCTGAAATATTTGAGCTGCGTTTGATTGAGCTCGTTTGGGCGTGACAGACCCACTGGAGCGGTCTGACAGGGTACAGCCTCGGACCATGATGCCCGCTCTGACAGGCTTAAACAGGCTGTGTACCGTCTGAACAGATGTTCCACATCTACAGCAAGAGCTTCCACTGGACGCTGCTCTCCCAGCCGGACCACGTTTACACCCTTTACGCCGACGATCTCGTGATCCGTTCGAACGACCGCTCCAACGCGCAGGCTAAGACTGACAGGCTCGACGACTTCGCCGGGCGGGTTGGACTCAGCGTCAACACCTCCGAAACCCGAGTGGTTTCGACAGTAATCTCCAGCCCCACAGCAGCTATCCTTGCAAATGGGGTTTGTGGAAGAATTTATCTCCCTGGGCAGCCTCATTAGTTAGGGCGGCAGAGACAAAAAGACATCAACGCCGGGCTGGGAAAGGCTCAGCATGCCTTCTGTGCTGTATGATAATGTACGACGATGATGTATGATAATGCTGCATGATAATGTATGATAATAATGTATGATAATGCATGACGATAATGTATGATAATGCTGTATGATAACGTATGACAATAATGTATGATAATGTACGACAATGTTAATACTGAATGATAATGTATGATAATACTATGATAATGTATGATAATAATGTATGGTCATGTATGATCATGCTATGATAATACTGTATGATACTATGTGATAATGCTGTATGATAATGTATGATAATGCTATATGATCATATAAATTAAATAGGGAACAACCCAATCTGGTTGAGGGGACAGAGCAGACTGGTGAATGGAATCAGCTGTTCAGATGTAAAACCAGTAACGTACAGTAATCGCTGGCTGCTCTAGCACTTATCTCACCAGGGTTTCTCCAGGCTGTGTGGTTAGGATTAGGGTGAGCTATATAACCACCAGCTCAGTGGCCTTAGAGTGTCTGCCCTGAGATCGGGAGGTCGTGGGTTCAATCCCCGGCCGAGCCAAAGACTACCAAAGACTATAAAAAATGGTACCCAACGCCTCCCTGCTTGGCACTTAGCATCAAGGGTTGCAGGGGGTGTGCTTGTACATCAAGCTACCTCACGCTAAAGAATCAAGAGATAGTGGCCCTTAGGGCCGCTAGGCTCGAGAACTATTGGTTCTCAAGGCTACTTACTTAGCTATATAACACGCAACCAGTACCCACATAGTTTACATAAACACACATACACACATGCAGTACACACACACACACACAGTATGAATATGAATTTGCTGGATGTCCACTATCAGCTCTAAGCAGACTGATGTGCAGGTGATTTCCCAGAACACCCCCTGACACTACAGACATTATTCAGATATTCAATATTCCTTCAACCACAGGAGGTAGCATGGCTGTAAACATTCAGCTCATACTCTTTGATGAGGCACGTCAGAGGGGCTTAGAAATAACATCAGCGTGGCATTGTGCAGTTATCAGACATGGCCAGACCCAGGAAGACTGAGAGGCTCATCTCTCCCCCACATGGGATTAGGGCAAACCGAGAGTCCCTGAGGTCTAATCTCTCTCCTCCGTGGGATTAGGACAAGCAGACCTTGGGAGTGGGAGAGGAACGTGATGCACAGGAGGGAATCTCCCAGCATGCATTTCACCCAACTGCAGTTTCCGACCTCCGGATTACAGACCGTTTTACTAGGATCTCAAAAACACCGAACTGCCATGTTACAAATCCTGTTGTTGATCCCAACGTATTGAACTAGATATATCAGTGGAAACGATACAGGGGCTTTCAACGTAACCATGATAAATCAAATCAATGTTGACACAAGGGGGTCGCCACGGTACTGTGTCATGGTTCTCAATACTCGTATTTAAAACATGATCTTTACCCAGCTCTACAACGAAAACACACTTCTGTCTCCTGTTTACAGCACAAGTGGTACGGACAGGGGCGTTCCTATACATTAAATGGTAAATGGACTGCACTTATATAGCGCTTTTCCACCTTAGCGGCACTCAAAGCGCTTTACAATGGCCTCTCATTCACCCATTCACACACACATTCACACACCAATGGCGGTAGCTGCCATGCAAGGTGCTAACCTGCTCATTGGGAGCAATTTACATTAACAATCTCTGTGGGCCCCACAACTTTTTCTGTCCCCCCCTCCCCCTGAGACGGCTCTCTCCCCCACCCCCTGCCAAATTCTTGACACTTTAATGGTAAATGGTATATGGACTGCACTTTTATAGCGCTTTTATCCAAGCGCTTTACAATGGCCTCTCATTCACCCATTCACACACACATTTACACACCAATGGCGGTAGCTGCCATGCAAGGTGCTAACCTGCTCATTGGGAGCAATTTGGGGTTCAGTGTCTTGCCCAAGGACATTTCGACATGTGGACAGGAGGAGGCGGGATTCGAACCGCCGACCCTACAATCATTGGACGACCCGCTCTACCACTGAGCCACAGCCTCAGCCACAGCACTTGGCAGCCCTGTCAATCCTACCAAATGCTACCAAAACCTACCAAAAATCCTCCAGGATTTTCAAGGGCCCCCTCCCTACTGGGCCCCTGGGTAGTCAGTTCCACCCCCCCCCCCACCCCCGGAACGCCCATGGGCAAGGGTGTTCACTTTTGCTATTGTCACAGTCTCATTGCTTAGTGTGCAGAAATGACTGTTAGATGAGTGGAGGAAAATGCCATCACTAAGTCTGCGTGTTAAAGTAGTGCCTGTTGCTCTTCACTGTTTCCTCTGTAGTTACCATAACATAGGTCCTCTGGAACCCCTGTTACAGGAGTGTGTATTAGTATATAAGATCGTATTGGATTGGATTTGCCTTCTCGCTATTGTCTTGTATTTTGTTCTGTCCTGTCTTGTCCTTTCACCTTGTTTATTTATTGTTTATTTACTGTCAAAACAAATTCGTCATATGTGAAAACCTACCTGGTCAAAATAAATCTGATTCTGATTCTGAATCTACTTCTGGCTCTGATTCTGGTTGTGGTTGGGATTCCTTTATTTGACCAACTTCCATCTTGGTTTGCTTATGATTAAAGACATCACTAGTAAAATCCTGAACAGGTGATCTTCAATTTCGCAACAATTCACACGTGCATTAGGTGTGAATCACAGCATGGGATTATAGTGTACGGCACACCTACCTTTGCATATTTGTGGAAATACTTTTTAAAATAATTGTGTATGTACTTTTCTGTTCATGATTGTTGTTGTCTGAACCAATGGGCTGTTCATAAATATGCAAGTCCCGCCCACCTGACACTCCAGACAGACCCAAGCCATCACTAAGTCCATTTGAAAGTATAATAATATACTAATAATGTGACTGTGGTCTGATGCTTGGGCAAATTCAGTTTTGTACAGGTGTACAAAAAATACTCTCTCTCTCTCAGTCTTCTCTCACCCCATCTCTCTCTCCATATCTCTCTCCCTATCTTTTACTCTCTCTCTCTCCATCCATCCCATCTCTGTCTCTCCATCTCTTTCTCTCACCCATCTCTCTCTCCATATCTCTCTCCCTATCTTTTATTCTCTCTCTCCATCCACCACATCTCTGTCTCTCCATCTCTTTCTCTCACCCCATCTCTCTCTCCATATCTCTCTCCCTATCTTTTACTCTCTCTCTCCATCCACCCCATCTCTGTCTCTCCATCTCTTTCTCTCCCCCCTCTCTCTCTCTCTCTCTTTCTCTCTCGTGCTATGATTTGAAACTATTTGACATAGACTCTCTCACCCTCTCTCGATCCTTCTGCCCCCTCCCCCTCTCTCTCTGAAATAATGTTTATTTTAGGATCTGGGTGGCAGGACCCCCTGGCCTGCTGGATCAAGGGAACAGCTGCACCTCTTAGCGCCCCCCTCCAGTGATGCCACCCTGTCCCCCACCCAGATAATCACTTCCAACTAGGGCTGGGTATCGATTCGAATTTAAAGAATAGATTTGATTCCGATTCACAAGGTTCAGAATCGATTATCACGATTCAATTCGATTCGATTCGATTCAATATCGATTCGGTTAGTGTTACTAAAACCTGTTTTTTTTTAGCTGTAACCTTAATTACATGACTGCCAAGTTATGCAACACATCAGTACTAGGGCTGGGTATCGATACTGATTTCCAAAAATGAATGAATGAATGAATGAATGAATCATTGAATGAATTAATGAACTATTCATTCCTTAATTTATTCATTCATTCATTAAATAAAAGATTGATTTGAGGATTTATGAATCGATTCTGAATCATTGGATTAACCCTAAACCTAACCCTAACCCTAACCCACTTACCCTAACCCCACCCCTACCAGCACAGCTAACCACTTACCCTAACCCCACCCCTGCCAGCACAGCCAACCACTAACATTAACCCCACCCCTACCACAGCTAACCACTAACCCTAACCCCACCCCTGCCAGCACAGCTAACCACTAACCCTAACCCCACCCCTGCCAGCCCAGCTGACCACTAACCCTAACCCCACCCCTGCCAGCCCAGCTGACCACTAACCCTAACCCCACCCCTACCAGCACAGCTAACCACTAACCCTAACCCCACCCCTGCCAGCACAGCTAACCACTAACCCTAACCCCACCCCTGCCAGCACAGCTAACCACTAACCCTAACCCCACCCCTACCAGCACAGCTGACCACTAACCCTAACCCCACCCCTACCAGCCCAGCTAACCACTAACCCTAACCCCACCCCTGCCAGCACAGCTAACCACTAACCCTAACCCCACCCCTGCCAGCACAGCTAACCACTAACCCTAACCCCACCCCTGCCAGCACAGCTGACCACTAACCCTAACCCCACCCCTACCAGCCCAGCTGACCACTAACCCTAACCCCACCCCTGCCAGCACAGCTAACCACTAACCCTAACCCCACCCCTGCCAGCACAGCGAGGGACTCACGGTGTCACCTGACCTGGCAGAGATGGCCTCTGGTGTCAGGTGTGTTAGGTGGCCATGGCGTCTACAACCCTGAAAATATGAAATATATGGACTTATATATGCACACACGGTTAGAGTCCAGGAAGGTTCAATTCAGTCAATTCAGGGAAATGAAAATTGGAAAAAAAAATGTTTATTGAAAATATAAATTATTTGAAAATGAAAAATAAAAGCATTTTGTGTTGCTTATGTGAAACCCTGGCAGTGTGAGTGTTTTGGGGCTGCCAGTATACAGAGATGTGAAGGCCTTGAAAGTGTGGGGTCACTTATGTGCCATGATCCATCTCCCTGCCACCTGTCACAACACATTATTGGACTGGACAGAATCCTGTGTGTGTGTGTGTGAGTGTGTGTGTGTGTGTGTGCGTGTGTGTGTGTGTGTGTGTGTGCGTGCGTGCGTGCGTGTGTGCGTGCGTGTGTGCATGCAAATGTTTACGTGTGTGTGTATGTGCGTGCATCCGTGCATGTGTGTTTGTGCATGTGTGTGCGCGCGTGTGTGTGTGTGTGTCTGTGTGCGCACGCATCCGTGCATGCGTGTGTGTATTCCATGCTAACGACATACTCTGTAACACACAGTCGCCGTACGAAAGGACGTTCCGATCACACGCTCTTCCAGAACGCCATCAGCTCGAAACAATAAGGTCAGGAAGATGGACTGGAGTCTAAATGAGCTATTTTCCCCAAACAGGCGAGAGCTAGCTATTACCCTGGTGCTATGATGACTCTAGTGGTGGCGTGCGCTGTGCTCTCCAGCCCAGAGTCCTTCACCGCCCACCCACTTGTCACTGCTGATGGCTGATTATCAATCACTCCAACACAAACTCCTAAATGCATGAACATGCCTTCTGGGGGGGGATCTGAGCCCAACGCACAAAGACAAGCAGTGTGACAGAGCTGTGAGGCTATATCAAAGGCACCTGGTGCTGCTCTATTTTGCTCTACTCTTCTCCGCTCTTCTCTGCTCTACTCTGCTCTACTCTACTCTACTCTGCTCTTCTCTGCTTTATTCTGCTCTACTCTGTATTGTACTGCTCTGTTACACGGTGCTCTATATTGTACTTCTCTGTTACACGGTGCTCTATACTGTACTGCTCTGTTACACGGTGCTCTATATTGTACTGCTCTGTTACACGGTGCTCTATACTGTACTGCTCTGTTACACGGTGCTCTATATTGTACTGCTCTGTTACACGGTGCTCTATATTGTACTGCTCTGTTACAGGGTGCTCTATATTGAACTGCTCTGTTATAAGATCTTCTATACTCTGCAGTTCCTGCTCCTCCCTACTCTATACTCTAGCTAGGAGTAGAGGGGAGAGAGAAGCAGAGATTAGAGGAGAGAGAAGCAGATTAGAGGAGAGAGAAGCAGATTAGAGGAGAGAGAGAAGCAGAGATTAGAGGAGAGAGAGAAGCAGAGATTAGAGGAGAGAGAGAAGCAGAGATTAGAGGAGAGAGACAGAGATTAGAGGAGAGAGAGAAGCAGAGATTAGAGGAGAGAGAGAAGCAGAGATTAGAGGAGAGAGAGAAGCAGAGATTAGAGGAGAGATAAAAAGATTAGAGGAGAGAGAAGCAGATTAGAGGAGAGAGAGAAGCAGAGATTAGAGGAGAGAGAGAAGCAGAGATTAGAGAGAGCGGGGTGGAAAGGTGGAAGAGGCGTGTGCCAAATAGCAGACAAACAAGAGACTGTCATCCAATCCATTGATTCCACTTTGTGACTTTAACCTTTACAAACTTCCAGAGGGCCGCTGCACATTCATAAACGGTGCACTGCACACAAGATACAGACAGGAGGGTTTTTTCATTTTGTACAAGATGTACAAAACAAGATGTCTAGAGAGTTTCAGAGAGAGGAGGTGAAATTGGAATGTCTGCCTGGATTCTGAGTACTGCCTGTGTCAAGCACAGGAAATCAAGCAGTCAAGTGAACACTCGACAGTTTGAACTCGACCTTCGGGTGTTAACTCTGCTCTGTGGGGCGCTAAGATTTGCAAGCTTCCTGGGCGTAAGTGACCATTACAACGACCAAATATTTTGGTCTTTTTTGTTTAGCTAATTTACAGCAAAAATACAATTGTATGTATATTTCTATCAGGTGGGTAATATGAAAGTTGGGGTGAAACATCTCCAAATTTATGTGACAAACTGGGTATCAAACCACGGTCTCAAAGGACTATGTCCCTCGACAACATCTGCTGCAGCTGTACGCTTTAATGAGAAAACCATAACCCTGACCCTAACGGCTCGGTCCAACACGCCGTCAATAACACAGCCGCTCAGTTAACCCAACCCTTTTCATGGTTTGTTTTACGACTTGGGAGTGTGAATGAACGGAGTGTGTCGGTGTGTCGGTTGACGCTGTGTGTCTGCCCCCCCCCCTCCGCCCCGCCCCTCCCTCCGCCCCTTGCCCAGGGCCAACAGCTGAGGTACCACGTTATGTCCTGTCAGCTCTGAGAATGTGTTTTGCTGCGCTATAAAATATTAAGAGAGCCATAACAAGAAGCGTCTTTCCGTCTCCGGCCTGGGAGTGGTGCCTGGGAGGACGATGGGCGAGGCCGGCTGCGCCAGCTCGCTGCTAATGAACCGGTCGGCGAGCTCATGCTTCAGAGAGAGGGGAGGAGAGAAGCTCTTCAGCAGTAATACGGCGTCTAACCCAATTAAACACAGCCGACTCTAATTAGATCTGTTCCAGAGGCTTAGAACCTGAAACCTGACCAGGCGTTACTCTGTGTAGTAACTTTAACTTCTGCACAAATTGTTGTGTTCATAACCGTTTCCACAGAGATGCAATGGTCTCTCTGTGTGTGTGTGCGTGTGTGTCTGTTTGTGTGCGTGCGTGCGTCTGTATGTGTGTGTGTGTGTGTGTGTGCGCTCGTGTGTCTGTTTGTGTGTGTGTGTGTATGTGTGTGTGTGTGAGAGAGAGAGAGAGTAGCCTATATGTATGTGTGTGTATGTGTGTGTGTGTGTGTCTCTGTGTGTGTGTGAGAGAGAAAGAGAGAGAGTATATGTATGTGTGTGTGTGTGTGTGTGTGTGTGTGTGTGTGTGTGTGTGTGTGTGTGTGTGTGTGTGTGTGTGTGTGTGTGTGTGTGTGTGCATGTGCATGTGTGTGTGTGTGTGCCTTCATGTAACTACATGACTAACTTCATGAGGATGTAATTGGACAACAGGTAGGCTAAAGCAAGTGTGCCTTCTAGTGGTGGTTTCAAGTAGTCCTGGGAGAGATGTGAGGGCGTGAGCGATGCTGAGGAGAGTAGAACACACACTTACGATAGAAGACATATTCTGTGTAACTTGACCAGATCTTGTCCTCCGTGTGTTGGTTGACGAACGAAGCTGTGACCGAGGAGTTACAGGCCACCATCTGGAACCCACATTCCGACAGCATGTCAAAAGATCTCTCTAGGTGTTTGAACTTCAGGTAAAAGCGGGAAGTGTAACGATCCGGTGTCCGGTCCGGATCCCTGCTCTCATTCAAAGTTTCCCCGAAAACCTCCTTGGCCAGGGCGACTCGACCGCAGATCAGGATCCGCGGGACCCTCCTGAACTTTGACTCTGTCTGAGTCTCACGGGCCATCGGGCAGGAGCCGCGGTACCCCACCGTAATGAAGCCACATTTTCGGTCAGCAGGCACGAGAGATGACGGCGGACACGTCCTATGGTCGCTGCCTTGAGATCCATCTTCGTAGTCACTGTGGAAGTAGTCGTCTGGGCTGTGTTTGGAGTCGTCGGGGGTCAAGAGTCTGACCAAATCTGGCAGTTGGAAGTATTCCGCCTCTTTTCTAAGCCTCCCTTTCTCGGGGAAATGGTCGGGAAGCACAACTTGTTTGTCTCGGAGGTAGTCCAGGACATATCGAAATAAAAATCCATCTCTGTCGATGAAATAGCGTCCTTTAGGATCCCGCGCTAAGTCGTTTGTGGCGTCTTTCTTGGGGGTGAATATTTTGCCCAGCAATGAATTTGGGGTGGCCACCAGCGTGGCATGACGCGTGTAATACACCTGCCCACCCACGTTCAATTCAACCACATCTGGGAAAGTATTCTGAACAGATCCTTGGTCTTTGGGCGTAGGGTTAGTCCTACAGCTTCCACTCAATGCCATCGTTTCCGTCATGGCTGACTAAAATCCCCCCTCCCCAACGAATTCTAGATAAAAAATCTGAACTGATGTCCAAAAGTTGTTCTCGATGTTGAGTTGAATACAAACACGATATATTGGTGCCTTATATTACGAGCAAACGCACAGTGCAACACATTTAACATTGATAGGCTATACAATTGTAATAAACTCAGTCATTCACCCACGAGCGGCAGCAGCAGTGGTCGAGTTTAGAGTGGAAGCCTAGATCACGGTCCACGAGCCTCTCTGTAACAAATGACAGATCTGGAAATTCAAAAATCGATTTTCAGAGTAGAAAAAAAAAAAACATTGCACAGAATTGCACCTTGCACCACTTGCTCTGGTTTCCTAACCGCGGGGGAATACCGACAAAAAATACCGGAGGTTCAGATGACCACGGCCGCGCGGTCACATCAAACAGAACCGTCAGAACGGGACAGAGCCCCTTGCTTCTGTTCCGCTCCCTCCAGCCAAACCAAAAGATGCATCGATCTGCATGCAATACAGAAATCCAGGCTGCAACAAATAAGAAGTCGATCACCAACTTATGTATGACGCTGTGCAAATAGGTTCGGTTAGTAGCGATGCTTTAGTACCAACTTCCTTTGCAAAAAACATGACGGGCTGAATCAGAATGGCTCCTTCTGATTAGAAACTTCACAGAGGTTGTACAACATCCCGCCCCGGAAAGTCCTCTTGTGCGGTGGCTTATTCTTGAGAAGTCCTCACACGAACTAGACTGAATCAGTCCCACATTCTCCCCGGCGGCTGGGAGGCTGGCGCTGTCCGAGGTGCTGAAACGACTCTCCCCTCTCCCGGTCCGCTTCCAGTAGGGTGGTGCCTCGTACGGGGGGAGAAAAAAAAACCTCTCAGCTGATGTTGCCTCGGCAGTGAGGGATAAACCATAATGGATAATAAAGAATTACATCATCTTAAAGGAGTACTGGCTGGAAACTACTGCAACTGATGATAGTGTAGCCACCAACAGATTTGTTTTCTTCCGACCAGCCTATATATTTCAACAGCCGAGTTAGATCCGTCCAAGTTATTGCTGATAGATTTTGAGAATGTTATAGCCTGTAATTGCCTACATATTTATATTTCTTATACAAGCTATAGCCTGAGATCAGTCAACAAAACTGATAAATGACCATTGATGCGTCGATTTATAAGCTCCAGGCTGTGTTGCAGTTTGTTGAGCCACAAGGACAAGGTAGATTGTTCTGAGTCTACTGGTGGACGTCATGGATTAAAAATGCTAACTTCCACGTCTGAGATGTCACGTTATTATAATTATGCAATAGCGCCTCTCGCTGTTGGCTCAACGATCCGAAATAGAGCGCTATGGATGGATACATGGTGACTCTTGGGTAGGCTAGTACGTCACATCCCATTAATAATACATCGAATTTATAGAGTGCATTTCCAGATGCTCAAAGCGGTATTAGAGGGTAGAGGATGGTAATATGCTGTTCAATTTTGGATAGTAACATCATAACAGCCTATCCACGTGTTCCTCGGACAGTGGTAGAGACCTCTGTGCACTCACATGGAAGTAGGCCATAGCTAGCATCATAAATACATGAGGCAGCCTCTCCCCTGAGCTGCTGTTTAAAGGGGCATTACGACGTGTAGGGCGGAATTCGGGGAGGGTGGTGGAGGGGTGTAATGTAACAGAGTGGAAACGTGAAGTAGGCCTAGCCGGTGACACTCACTCCTCAAAGGAGTGCTGACAAGCCCTCCAAGATGGACGTCCCTATTGGTGTAACTGTCGGCGCATAGCCTACACCCAGGCTCTAGTCCCACTCTGGGCATGCCGAAACATTTTGGTTACAGTAGCATGGGCCTAGGAAGAGCCATTCTATGGCGGTAACCCTTGTGTCAGTCCTGTGATATCTAAGCTATAGCCAGCTTAATCATGCCATGGCTTGATGCTGAAGCTCAAATGCTTTGAATTAGCTAGTTGCTCGTAGCTGGCTAGATTACTGCTGTTGGTCCTGTCATATCTATAGCTAGCTAGCTAGGTAGCTGAGGTATCGGAGAGCAGAGCTAACACAGCTGTGTCACACCCACCCGTTCAGCTAACCCCAGCTGTGTCACACCCACCCGTTCAGCTAACCCCAGCTGTGTCACACCCAGCCGTTCAGCTAACCCCAGCTGTGTCACACCCACCCGTTCAGCTAACCCCAGCTGTGTCACACCCACCCGTTCAGCTAACCCCAGCTGTGTCACACCCACCCGTTCAGCTAACCCCAGCTGTGTCACACCCACCCGTTCAGCTAACCCCAGCTGTGTCACACCCAGCTGCTCATTAACTGTAACGGTGATGTGCCACCAGTATATCTTTTGACATTTCTCTCTCTAAGTATCGGTACCCTAATGTTACTGCACTGATGACATGCATTCATGTGCAGGGGTAATGTCATTGTACCCCTACATGCTGAGGATACATTCATGTGCGGGGGTAATGTCATTGTACCCCTACATGCTGATGATACATTCATGTGCGGGGGTAATGTCATTGTACCCCTACATGCTGATGATACATTCATGTGCGGGGGTAATGTCATTGTACCCCTACATGCTGATGATGCATTCATGTGCGGGGGTAATGTCATTGTACCCCTACATACTGATGATACATTCATATGCGGGGGTAATGTCATTGTACCCCTACATGCTGATGATACATTCATGTGCGGGGGTAATGTCATTGTACCCCTACATGCTGATGATACATTCATGTGCGGGGGTAATGTCATTGTACCCCTACATGCTGATGATACATTCATGTGCGGGGGTAATGTCATTGTACCCCTACATGCTGATGATACATTCATGTGCGGGGGTAATGTCATTGTACCCCTACATGCTGATGATACATTCATGTGCGGGGGTAATGTCATTGTACCCCTACATGCTGATGATACATTCATGTGCGGGGGTAATGTCATTGTACCCCTACATGCTGATGATATATTCATGTGCGGGGGTCTGCGCCTCCCTGAGTGCCTTTCTACTTTGGAAATAGCATCATTACATTTGCCACTCAGTCGATGCATGGAATTTTTTGCATAACCAAAATACGGCTAACCGCTAACATATGTAGCCGGTATGAATGATTCATTCACTCATCACTCATTCACTCACTCACTCAGGGAGAGCAAGGCATTTACTGCACAGCGAAACGAATGAGGGAACAGGTCGAGGTACATTTCAACTACAAACAAATAAATCAAGGCGGACGGCCATTTATCTTTATCAGAGGCCGTAGAGCTTCAAATAAGCAGCTGCTGAACATCCCGCCCGCCACTGGCTCCCTGACAAGCGCCGGCTCCTTGGAGTGGACTTAATGGACACGACAATGGGCTCTGAGAGAATTGCCCCCTGCCTACATACCTCCGTACCTCCATTCATCTGCCTGTCATGGCTTAATCATTCACATCGGAACATTAGTCTGTGTGTGTGTGTGTGTGTGTGTGTGTGTGTGTGCGTGTGTGTGTGTGTGTGTGTGTGTGTGTGTGTATAATTGTTTGTTGCTGATTATCATATTGATTTAGTATGAGACTGAACATGTGTATGTTATTTATTACTATTTTGTGTTATTATTATTATTATTATTATTATTATTATTATTATTATTACATCTGTGTATGATATCTGGTATATGTTTGAGGGATGATGAGAGGAATAATATGTGCTATTCTGGTACACTCCTTTTGTACGGTTGACCTGACTAAACAGCTCTGACTAATCTAAGAGCTAAAATAGTGAGGCCTAGCTCGCCCTGACGCACCCCAGCAAACCCAGAAAACCCAGCAAAGCGTTACCGTGTATGCCTGTGTGTATTATGCCTGCTTGGACTCGTAAGTGCATGTGGACTCCTGCCAAGATGAATCCCTTTCTGCGGCTCATCCGTGCTGCAGGCCTGCTCTCGCCTTTTCTCTTTCCTTCTCTCTGTCTCTCCTCGTCTCTCCTTCTCTCTCTCTCTCTCTCTCTCTCTCAGCCCACTGCACTAGCAGGAGGGGAGGAGAGGTGGTGCCACATGGGAGGGAGGAGATTCAGGTGGAACAGGAGCCTTGAAGCAAAAAAAGAAGATTCTAGATGAGGGAAGCAGATAGCACAGATGGCAGCATGTCTTGTCGTTTAGTACTTATCAGTGAGGCTGATAAGGGGCCTTTGGGGGAATTGTGTCTTTGAGATAAAGCAATAGGGCTGTCGACGGCCTGGTGGTGGAGCTGAGGGAGAAGCCTGACGTCACGACCTGTCCCTCTGTCTCTGTCTGTCCCTGTCCCTGTCCTCTACCCGTCCCTGTCTCTATCTGTCTCTGTCCCTGTCCTCTACCCGTCCCTGTCTCTGTCTGTCCCTGTCTCTGTCCTCTACCAGTCCCTGTCCCTGTCTCTGTCCCTGTCTCTGTCCCTGTCTCTGTCCCTGTCCTCTACCCGTCCCTGTCTCTGTCTGTCCCTGTCTCTGTCCCTGTCCTCTACACGTCCCTGTCTCTATCCGTCCCTGTCTCTGTCCCTGTCCTCTATCCGTCCCTGTCTCTGTTCCTCTCTCTATCTCTGTCTCTCTTTCTCTCTCTGTCCCTATCTCTCTGTCCCTGTCTCTCTGTCCCTGTCTCTGTCCCTCTCTCTGTCCCTGTCTCTGTCCTGTCCCTGTCTCTGTCCCTGTCTCTGTCTCTGTCCCTATCTCTGTCTTGTCTCTGTCCCTGTCTCTGTCCTGTCCCTGTCTCTGTCCCTGTCTCTGTATCTGTCTCTGTCTCTGTCCCTGTCTCTGTCCTGTCCCTGTCTCTGTCCCTGTCTCTGTATCTGTCTCTGTCTCTGTCTCTGTCTCTGTCTCTGTCTCTGTCTCTGTCTCTGTCCCTCTCTCTGTCCCTCTCTCTGTCCCTGTCTCTGTCCCTGTCTCTGTCCCTCTCTCTGTCCCTCTCTCTGTCTCTGTCTCTGTCTCTGTCCCTGTCTCTGTCCCTCTCTCTGTCCCTGTCTCTCTGTCTCTGTCTCTGTCTCTGTCCCTGTCTCTGTCCCTGTCTCTCTGTCCCTGTCTCTCTGTCTCTGTCTTGTCTCTTTCCCTGTCTCTGTCCTTGTTCCTCTCTCTGTCCCTCTCTCTGTCTCTGTCTTGTCTCTGTCCGTCTCTGTCCGTATTCCTCTCTCTGTCCCTGTTGTTGTCTCTGTCCCTGTCTCTGTCTCTGTCCTTGTCCTTGTCCCTGTCCTTGTCCTTGTCCTTGTCCTTGTCCTTGTCCTTGTCCTTGTCCTTGTCCTTGTCCTTGTCCTTGTCCTTGTCCCTGTCCTCATCAATTCAAGCTTCCACACAAGAACAACACAATATATTAGGCCTGTCCCAGCCACCATGGGGACAAACCTCACCTGTGGAGGACAGGAGGACTCATTCATTCTTTGGGACTGTTGCCCTAGTTTTGCAGTTGTGCGTTAAAACTAGCTGTTCTTAATGTTCATAGTCAGTCAATAATGTTGAATATACGGTGCCATTTCCTTTACAGTAATTCATGTTTTATCTGTGCATGCTTGCCTACATGCATATGAGTATTGTGTCTGCAGTGTGTGTGCGTGCGTGTGTGTGTGTCTTTGTCTGTGAGTGTGCATGTAATAATAATAATAATAATAATAATAACTTTCATTTATATAGCGCCTTTCATAAAACCCAAGGTCGCTTTACATAGGGGCAGAACAGACAAGAGACAAACATGGTAGACATGTGTGTGTTTGTGCGTTTGTGTGTGTGGGTGTGTGTGTGTATGTATGTATGTGTGTGTGTGTGTGCGTATGTGTGTGTGTGGGTGTGTGTGCCGATACCGCTCCAGGTGGCTGGTTGGTTCCTCCAGCCTCTGCTCTCTCTCTTCGTGGGCCAAGGCCGCCTCCTCCCGTGCTAAACCAGGTCCCCGTCGCCCCCAGAGAGAAGCAGCTTTAGGGGGCTTTTGCTGCCAGGCTTTCCTGGAACTGGAACTGGAATCAGCCTGGGCTGCTAGACGCAACAGCCGGGGGGTGGGAGGAGGGAGGCAGGCTGGGTAAGAATGGAAATGCTCTCTCCTCTCGCCTGCAGCCCCCACTCGAATCAGGTGCACAGGCTACCTGTCATCCCAGTCCACTTATGATGATGCGGGGTGGCTACACTATCATCCCAGTCCACTTATGATGATGCGGGGTGGCTACACTATCATCCCGTCCACTAATGATGATGCGGGCTGGCTACACTATCATCCCGTCCACTAATGATGATGCGGGGTGGCTACACTATCATCCCGTCCACTAATGATGATGCGGGGTGGCTACACTATCATCCCGTCCACTAATGATGATGCGGGGTGGCTACACTATCATCCCAGTCCACTAATGATGATGCGGGGTGGCTACACTATCATCCCAGTCCACTAATGATGATGCGGGGTGGCTACACTATCTTCCCAGTCCGCTAATGATGATGCGGGGTGGCTACACTATCATCCCGTCCACTAATGATGATGCGGGGTGGCTACACTATCATCCCGTCCACTAATGATGATGCGGGGTGGCTACACTATCATCCCGTCCACTAATGATGATGCGGGGTGGCTACACTATCATCCCAGTCCACTAATGATGATGTGGGGTGGCTACACTTTCATCCCGTCCACTAATGATGATGAGGGGTGGCTACACTATCATCCCGTCCACTAATGATGATGCGGGGGGGCTACACTATCATCCCGTCCACTAATGATGATGCGGGGTGGCTTCACTATCATCCCAGTCTACTAATGATGATGCGGGTTGGCTACACTATCATCCCGTCCACTAATGATGATGCGGGGTGGCTACACTATCATCCCGTCCACTAATGATGATGCGGGGTGGCTACACTATCATCCCGTCCACTAATGATGATGCGGGGTGGCTACACTATCATCCCAGTCCACTAATGATGACACACACTTCCGGGGAGGGCTCTGCGGTCTCTTCTCTGAAGTCAGTCCTAATACGGATCTTTAGCTCAGCAGGTGAAGCCATTCATTCATCAGCGGTAACTTCAACCTCAGTGCTATTCTGAGAGTTGGGAAGAGAAGAAGTTTCCTAGATGAAAGACTGATGCAGTGCAGTGTAAATGCATCAAGGAGAATTGTGGGAAAGTGTGAGGTGACTAGTGATGACAATATACAGAGTAGATGATGTGAATGTGTTGTATCGCGTAGGCAACCCTTGACCTTATTCACAAGACACCTGACATCATTATTTTCATGTTGATTGTACTCAACTCACTGTTATGTACTGGTTATTCATACTCACCTCACTGTTACCGTATGTATTGATTATACATACTCGCCTCACTATTATGTATTGATTATACATACTCGCCTCACTATTATCTATTGATTATACATACTCGCCTCACTATTATGTATTGATTATACATACTCGCCTCACTATTATGTATTGATTATACATACTCGCCTCACTATTATGTATTGTTTATGGATACTCACCTCACTGTTATGTATTGATTATACATACTCGCCTCACTATTATGTATTGTTTATGGATACTCACCTCACTGTTATGTATTGACTATACATACTTCACTGTTATGTGTTGACTATACATACTTCCCTGTTGTGTTGACAAACATACTCACAACTATACTTCACAACTGGCCATTGAGAATCTGCAATTGTCTTTTAATGCTTTGCAAGATGCACTTATTAGTCTCAAATTGGTTCTTAAAGCTCGTAAAACAAAATGTTATTCTCTAGAGTCAGAGATATTGTTCAATTATTTGCATACATCTAGTGGGAATGGGTCTGACATTGATAGAGCATCAGAAAGCTTGAAGAGGAAGACACATTTACATATCATGTGGGCGTTCTTGCGGCAAAAGATTGGCTTTTTGAAGAGGAACAGAGGCAGCTTCCCCATGATTAGCAGACTGTCTTTGAAGCAGTTTTCCTGTCTGTTTTGGATTACGGGGATGTCATTTATAGACATGCGGCAGCCTCCGCTCCACACACTAATCCATTAGACTCTGTACATCATTCAGCCTGCTTTATTAGCAGTGATAGTTAGAGTACTCACTACTGTATTTGGTTGGGTTGGGTGGTCCTCTCTTGCAGAGAGACGTGAATTACACTGGCATGTGTTTTTATATAAAAACCATAATTGGGGATTGTCCAAATTGCATCACTTCATTATTGGAATGGGCCTCTGGACCCTGTGATACAAGATCCAACAGCTGGCGCCTAGAGTTTTAACTGCACTTGGTAGATCTGCTTTTAGCTTCTGTGCCCCTGACTCGTGGGCAAGGCACATTAAACCACACGTTGTAGGCCTAATTGTTTTAACATTTTCTGAAACTGTTTAAATCGTTTTTTTTATTGTTTATGTAAATTTGTTTATTCATGTTTATGTAATATTGTCTCTTGATATTGATAATGCTATGCAATTACTTGGCGACACTGCAAATTAGTATCACTATTCAGTGTCCTTTTGTGAATAAATAAATGAACTTTACTGTTATGTATTGACTAGCCAGCGTGATTATGGATTCAGACCCAGGCTTGTGCTTGTTCATAGTCATATTTCATTTTCAACATCAGCCTTACTTTGTCAGGGGGGCATGTCGTGTCTGCACCTCTCGGGGGGGTGAGGATGTTTGAGAGATGAGCTACGAGGAGCACAGGCCCCTCAACCCCAGACAGAGGGGGAATACTGGATGAGTCTCTTTATTTGACTTTTAATTCAAAACTTTCCATTCAACTTTTGTACTTATTTGAAAGAATCCTGACCCTGAAACATGGAGGTTCTGTATCGCGCCATGCATGTCGTCCTCCGGGTTGAACTGACGCCCGTGTCCCGGACATAGTACATACTGACGAATCAGCATCCCTGAAGTTTCACAACACGGTGTAATTCTGCTGCATCTCGGGGAGCTGAGTCAGATGCAGGGAGGGCTCTGTGCTGGTGTGGAGCCGGGCCAGCTCCAAGGACCTTCACTCACCCTGTTGATCTGGCGAATCATGCAGATGAGATGTTGCTAGGCAGCAGCCCCCGCTCGGAGCGTACCGGGGGAGATGCCGTGGAGAACACAGCCCCGTGTAGGTGAGGGTTATAGACCCAGAGATCTCAACATAGGGGCAATTAGCATTGTGTAGGTGACGGTTATAGACCTACAGTACATACTGTTTATACCTATATACTGTAGGACAGCCCTCTCTGGACACAGGGGGATAGCACAGTGTAGGCTAGCACAGTTTGTGTCTGCTGCAGCTCTCTCTCTCTCAAAGTCTCACCGATTGTCATACACCTGAGTGTGCGTGAAATTAGTTCTCCCAATTTGACCCATCCCCTGGGGGAGCGGTGAGCAGCAGCAGTGCGGCGCTCGGGAATCATTTGGTGATGTAGCCCCCCCAATTTCAACCCTTGATGCTGAGTGCCAAGCAGGGAAGTGCCGGCCGGGGATTGAACCCACTCTACCACTAGGCCACAGAGCTAGCTCTCTCTCTCACTCTTTCTGTCTCTCTCTTTCACTCTCTCTCTCTCTCTCTCTCTCTATCTCTCTGTGTCTCTCTTTCTTTTTTTGTGGGCCATGAAATACAGTAGATTCTATTTTAAACAGAACCAGTATCCTGATATACAACTCAGGTCAAGTATATCAGAAGTACTGAACATTAATTTACCAATTAGGACCATAGTTAAATATGGAATATTCTTGATTCTAGGCTTCTCCAATAGAACAGTGCAACTCTTCAGACATGGAGTCCTCATCCGTAGCTCAGTCCTCATCCGTAGCTCAGTCCTCATCCGTAGCTCAGTCCTCTTCCATAGCTCAGTCCTCATCCGTAGCTCAGTCCTCATCCGTAGCTCAGTCCTCATCCGTAGCTCAGTCCTCATCCGTAGCTCAGTCCTCATCCGTAGCTCAGTCCTCATCCGTAGCTTGCCTTTTTCTCTAGAATGATCCACACAGGAATCCGGGGTGACGGTTAAGAATGAATTATTTGTGCTGCACAATTCAAAGGCAAAGTGAAGCTCAGAAAGTAGAAGAAGATGTATAATTGAGATGTATGAGTCATGGCCCAGTTAGGATTCTGTCAGACACTAGAACGGGTTAGGCTTGGTGTTAGGGCTAGGTGTGTTAAGAGGAGATATATAATTGTGATGTAGGGTAAGGGTTAGGTGAGAGGAGGGTTAGGCTTGGTGTTAGGGCTAGGTGTGTTAAGAGGAGATATATAATTGTGATGTAGGGTAAGGGTTAGGTAAGAAGAGGATGTATAATTAAGATGTGGTCTCAGTCATGGCCCGACTGTTCCTCTCTGTTCTTCTCTTCATGTCATCTGTAGACAGATGTGAAGAGGTGGGCTGTGATTGGCAGATTCCAGCGGGCACTGTGATGTCATCTGGGAGACAGCGAGAGACAGGAAAAGCATGCAAATCCCTTAGCGATGGGCCTGTAAATGTGCAACTCTTCGCTAAGAGCCCTTCTGGAGAGGTGGCCTCACGTGTGCCACTTCTTATTAATTCATCGTCCACGCGGCAACTGCACCGTGACGGGCGGAAAACAGCATGAAAGGGACAACATCCTAGCCTGAGACTGAAAACGGCATCTGCTAGTCTCTCTGTGCATGATGTGAACTGCACGGTCAAATTGTTGGGTGTTTTCCACAGAGAAACAAATCATTATCCATAGATACTGTATGTGAGGACTACTGTTCACCTGTCAGGAGGAGAGAACAGAAAGGGACGAGGGTACGGATGACAGCTATAGACCGCTGTAATTCACTGACCTAGATTTCCTGCTCAGTCTCTGACAGTTTTCAATTTTCCTCTCATTAAGTGGATAAAGAAGAGACTCAAAGTTTTAAAATGATTAGTTGAGGGTTTCATTTTTAGTGTTGAGATTAGTCACGGACGTTTACTGAGTGAATGTGTGCAGGGTGTATCAAATTGATTTTTTTTCTCATCCTTAAAGAGGAAATGGTCCGTGTCTTGGTTCACCCTCCATAGACGGCCTAATAGGAACTGATACTCTCCCACTCTCTGGCTGTTTTGGAGTCTGTTTGGTTTGTATTTTGTAAGAGATATGATATTGAGAACATTTAATTGTTTTCAACAAAGGTTTGTCAAGCCTTACTCTGCATAACTGAATATGCATTAATATGAACATTTGACTCTGCATAACTGAATATGCATTAATATGAACACGTGAATGTGAGTAGGCCTAGTGTATGCTAAGTTGAATACATGTATGCTAAGTTGAATACATGTATGTTATGTTGAATACATGTATGTTATGTTGAATACATGCATGTTATGTTGAATACATGTATGTTATGTTGAATACATGTATGTTATGTTGAATACATGTATGCTATGTTGCTGAGAAAGTCAGAGCATAAGAGCTCATCACATGTCCAGTATGTTCAGGTCAGAGATGTCTACAGCACTAATCTCATCAGAGCCAGGCAGGGAAATATCAAAGATTGTATCTCAGTGAATCCCACATCACTGCCCCTGACAATCTGTCTCTTCTTCCTCCTCCTCCTCCTCCTCCTCCTCCTCCATCGGTGCCAGCCATTCCACACCATTATTTCACCGTGTGTCACACCATTATTTCACCGTGTGTCGCGCCATCAAAGATGGATCCCCCCACAGAGCACGAAGGTTCCTCTCTATCCCCTCTCCGCCGTGCCTCGCATGCTGCGGTTCTGCGGTTCCCGCGCAAACAGACTGATTTGTTCTTCTTGGCCCTGATGAAAAACGCTGTCATCACTCACGCTGGGGTGCCCAGGCTGTGCCGCCCAGGCTGTGCCTCGTCTTTGAATGTTCCCCCTCTAAAATCCGTTTTTTATCATAGCTATTACAGCCTTTCATCAAACCCAGACACACAGACTTTCCCAAATCAACCCTTCCTCAAAGGTGCGATTCCCAAACTATTTTCATGTCGGTGAAATGATATTCATGGGTATCAAATGAAGTCCAGGATCTGCCATGTTGTGCCCTACACAGGTGTGTCAATTCGTCTGATTGCATGGGATTCTATGCACTACAGCCAATTAGAGCACTTGATCCACCTGTGGAGGACACAAAGATGGCAGGTCTAGGACTACATTTGGTATCCATGAATATATCACCGAGGCATTGGAAGCAATGAGCATGCAATGCAAGAGGAGGAAAAATGTAAACTAACATGTTTGACAAGTAGGCATACACAAATAGCCTAGGCTCCCACATCTCATAAACAAAACATGTGAGGCATTGGGCTTTCTGACATTTCCTCATTTTCTAGGTGCTTATTAAAACAGTCCCTGCATTTTAATTACATGCGTCAGATTTTCTTTATTTTTCTCTTGACACTTGACTGCTTTTAATCTTTTGATCTGTGAAAGGTGCTAAATAAATAAAAGGTACTTCCTTGCTTGCTACAACAGTCTATCAAGCAGTACTGTCAATAGCCTTCTGAGGGGGGTTTTGCAAAGTAGTTTAGCTGCAATCCGAAATGTCCCTTTGTCCCACCCGTATGCAACGTCGCTCCGGAAGCTAGCTACTATTTTCTTGACACGTAGCAACGGAGTTGACCGAGTCCAGAGTTATATTTGGTTACGCTGCAGGTAAGGACTGTATTCT
The DNA here is from genome assembly GCF_949987555.1 of Borostomias antarcticus. Classification (NCBI taxonomy): domain Eukaryota; kingdom Metazoa; phylum Chordata; class Actinopteri; order Stomiiformes; family Stomiidae; genus Borostomias; species Borostomias antarcticus. The sequence goes on along the minus strand of NC_140234.1, from coordinate 57,865,765 downwards.
GGCTCAACAAACATGTCTTTGTAAACTGATTAGATTTAATTTGACGCACTTCTGTACAAGATGTTCCCTGAACTAACACTAGTTTGAGCTAGTAGCCAGCCAGCTAGACTAGTTAGCTTTGATAGCTATCCGCCCGAGATCATCTGAATTTAATGTAATCTGAATTTAAATTAGTTAACTAATGGTTACTAATTAACTGCTCTACTAAGCTGTACGTGTTAGCTACCCTTTGTTAGCTAGACACGGCTATCTAGTTATTGATACTATTAGCTAGCTAAGAAACACACGTTCATTACACAACAGGCTAACAGCGACCATTAAACCCTCAGCTCAACTCAGCGAGCCACCCTGAGCTTTGAGGGTTGTCATGATGGAGGTATTGTTGTGAACACTGCTGGCTAACCTACTAACATTAGCTAGCTATGTTACCCCCTCTGCAACTCAACAGTGAGTGATGTTTATTAGCCCCATACCAAGACCTGCATATCGTTTATGAGCCCCTACCAAGACCTGCATATCGTTTTAACTAACCTCAGCTAGCTACTGTTCAATAATAGGCTCTGTGCACCAGCTTCACTACTTCCTGAAAGTCACTTGGCATCTTTATTTCCTGTCCTATATGATTGGATTAAGTGATTAATCAGGTGTGCGGCAGACCCATCGCACACCTGATTAATCACTTAATCCAATCATATTCCATAATCAGAGCCTATTGGTATTCTCCTTTCCACAGACGGTCAGCCATGTCCGGGTTTGACAACTTCAACACAGACTTCTACCAGTCCAGTTACAGTGTGGATGACCAAGGCCAAGGGGGTTATGGCTACACCAACTCAGAAGATCCCCACAACAAGTAAGCGTTGGATAACTAGGTTATGATGATGATGGACGGCTGGAGTAGGAGTTGTGTGCTGGAGTAGGAGTTGTGTGCTGGAGTAGGGGTTGTGTGCTGGAGTAGGAGTTGTGTGCTGGAGTAGGGGTTGTGTGCTGGAGTGGGAGTTGTGTGCTGGAGTAGGAGTTGTGTGCTGGAGTAGGAGTTGTGTGCTGGAGTAGGAGTTGTGTGGAGTAGGGAGTTGTGTGCTGGAGTAGGAGTTGTGTGCTGGAGTAGGAGTTGTGTGCTGGAGTGGGAGTTGTGTGCTGGAGTAGGAGTTGTGTGCTGGAGTAGGAGTTGTGTGCTGGAGTAGGGGTTGTGTGCTGGAGTAGGAGTTGTGTGCTGGCGTTGTTGACAATGAGTTCCTCAGTTTCACTTCCTCAGGAATTCCAATAGGCTCTGTGCACCAGCTTCACTACTTCCTGAAAGTTACTTGGCATCTTTATTTCCTGTCCTATATGATTGGATTAAGTGATTAATCAGGTGTGAGCTGGGTCGGCCGCACACCTGATTAATCACTTAAGCCAATCATATAGAACAGGAAATAAAGTTGCCAAGTGACTTTCAGGAAGTAGTGGAGCTGGTGCACAGAGCCTATTCCAATCTGTCAAAATAAATCAACACCAGTGCATTTTCCCTGCAGAGCACAAGCACATGTGTTTTAGTGTCATGATGGTATCAGTAAGCACTCTTAGCCTGCAGGTCAGGAGTTTCTGTCCAAAACCATGTTGATTAAAGACACGCGCGTGCCCCCTGCCCCCCCCCCCCCTCACAGACAGTACGGCCAGTATGACTACTCCCAGCCCATGGCGTACGCCGCTCCCGGGATGATGCCGCCCCAGACGCCCTACACCGGGCAGATCTACCAGCCCACGCCCGCCTTCACGCCCGCCCCCGCGCAGTCCATGTACAGCAGCAGCTTCGACGACGAGCCGCCCCTGCTGGAGGGTAAGGGCCTGCTGGAGGTCGGGTGGTGGTTGCGGAGGAGGTGTTGGGACGGATGAGAGAGAATAGTCTGTGGTAATTAGACCTGTACTCAAAGGACGACCTATTTTAGCCACTGGCCCAATTATCCAGCTGTGTGTGTGTGTGGAGGGGGGAGAAGGGGGGGGGCATGTATGCAAGGGTTGTTAGGATAACCCTGTTACCGCAATACCACGGTCATGTGACGCGTACCTCGGGGTTGAGCTCACCTAGCCTGGTGAGACGATCCTGATGTCGCGAGCTCACGTTGTTACTTGTAAATCAGTCTGGATACTCGATAGAGAGAATTTTCAGCCCGATCGGAAAACGATCTTGCCCAATCAGCTTTGGTTCTGAGGAATTTGACATACAAACAGCTACGCTGGGCGGGTTTTAGACAGCGAGGAGTCAGCTTTTCAGCTTCTTTTTTTTCTCAGATGGTTTACCAATCACCTACCAAGTATTTTTGACGTGCCTGCCCTTTTCCAAACAGTTTCCAATGGAGAGTTCCCAAATGGTTATGAGCAAAAACCATCTGGCTCATCAGGTTACTCATTACCCTCAAAACCATAGTTTTATTTTATATTTGTAAAGGCCCATTTTATTTTATATTTGTATAATACTAATATTTGTATATTTGTATAGTCCTATTCCATTTTATGGTGGTGAAGGTTACAGGAGTGCATATGGTGTGTGGTATGAAATTTCAGATTATCATTTAATAACACAATAATCATTGTTGAGTTATATCATTGACTATCTTCCATCCATTCCAGGAATAAGGAAACGTCTCAGTTTCTAGTCACTTCAGTTTAGCGTGTGAGGGCGACAGTCCATTATTAAACATGGCTATGGAGGATAGAGAACATACTTCTCAGAAGGGCCCAACATCACTCGCCAGGCACCAAATGAGGGTGAATGTAGCCTAGTCTTTGGCGAGTAAATTATGGAAACCACGCATCACTCTGACCGGTAGAAAGAGAGTCATTTCCTACACTGGAGGGAGTTGTTTTGCCGTCACTACAATCTTTCAGATCTGCTGGGATGGAAATGGAAAGTGTCCGTTACGTTTGCTCCCAGCAAGTTTCCCACCCGCTTGTTTGTTTGCTGTGCAACATTTCAACTGACTGTTGTGAAAACAAAATGCCAACAAACTGGTTAGCCAGCTCGTATTCCCAAATAAAGGATAAATGGACTGCACTTTTATCTAAAGCGCTTTACAATGAAGGCCTCTCATTCACCCATTCACACACATTCACGCACCAATGGCGGCAGCTGCTACGCAAGGTGCTAACCTGCTCATTGGGAGCAATTTGGGGTTCAGTGTCTTTGCCCAAGGACACAACAGGAGGAACCAGGATTCAAACCGCCGACCCCGCGGTCATTGGACGACCTGCTCTACCTCCTGAGCCACAGATAAGCTTGTGTTTTATACAGGACCTATAGTTTTATACAGTGTAGTGTTGTCACTGTACCAACATTTTAGTTTCGTGTACCAGGGCAGGTGTTGGGGTACTCTGTACTAAACAGCACTAATGCTTGAAAAAGAGAGAAACAAGCCAATTTTATAAAGCTGCACTTCCACTTGTATAGCTGCTACAGAGAGCTTTTCCATCACTATTTCTGTCACGGGCGTCACGTCACAGCGGACTGAATATAATGTCTCTTGTCGGTCACCTGTCGGTTTGAAGTGTCACCTCCCGTCACGAGAGAGACACTTTGAAACAGCACAGCGCCACTGCTGCTGTGTTTTGGGACTCACTTATTTTTTTAATCACCTTCGAAGCGGAAATATTTCACTTTGTGGCCCCCCCCCCCTATTTGTTAATGAGCTGAGGTGTTGCTGCTGAAGCCGCAACCATTTCTCCTCTGAGCAAAGCGCTCTCTCCTGTTGCTATCTTCAATGCTCTTCATGTTTGCTGCCGGCAGCTCAAACAGTGTTGCTTTTTCCCCACACACCACTCGCGCAATGTCACCGTCTGCTTAAAGAGACAGTATTGTTTTTTTTTCAAAATGCTGGTATATAGTACCACTCTTTTCAGTACCGGTACACCATGCAACACTAGGACAGTGTTTCATCTCTGCTCTTCTGAACAATATCATTCTAACACACCCAACTCGTATTGTCTGCCTAATAGTGCCTGCTATGACGTCATGATGGTGGTTAATAGAACTGTTCTTTATATTGACTGAGGGTGCGTGTCCACCGACAAGCTGTGTTTTAGAGCTGGTGCTGTTTTCTCGTTGTTTACAATGGGTAATGAGCTCCAGGGCGCTATGGAGACGAGAGCTGTGTTCCAAGCCCTTTTTAGCGCTATAGCGCCATGAGTTATAAGCTTTTTTTTCTTCTTTTTTTTTTACTTTTTGGGCTAGAGCACAGGCTGTAAAAGGCTGTTGTGACGACGACAGCAGTCGGTTTTTGGCAAAACCGCAGAGACGGGCGAACGTTAGCACCAGCTAACATTAGCTAGCTATCTTAACAAGGCTAGTTAATCTGCAGTCTGCAAAAACACGACACTACCCAGTTGTAAAACATCGGTAGCCCGGCCAGCTCTAAACCCCAGCGCTAGTGCGCTCTAAGAAGCCGTAAGCTCGGCGCTGGTCAGCTACACACCGCTCGCCGGTGGACACGCACCCTTAGCGTTCTTCAGTCTTTGAGGCGTTGACCCTTTTCCCCCGACCCCTGACAGAGCTGGGCATCAACTTCGACCACATCTGGCAGAAGACGCTCACCGTCCTGCACCCCATGAAGTTGTCCGACGGCAGCATCATGAACGAGACGGACCTGGCGGGACCCATGGTCTTCTGCCTGGCCTTCGGCGCCACCTTACTGCTGGTAACGGAACCGTTCTAGCACCCACATCACCTTACTGCTGGTAACGGAACCGTTCTAGCACCCACATCGCTTTCGGTAGAGACGTCTGTTTTTTTTTTGTGGGGGATGTTATTGCAGATGACTTGAGTTTCACGGTCCTGTGTGTGTGTGTGTGTGTGTGTGTGTGTGTGTGTGTGTGTGTGTGTGTGTGTGTGTGTGTGTGTGTGTGTGTGTGTGTGTGTGTGTGTGTGTGTGTGTGTGTGTGTGTGTGTGTATTTGTATTCCCGTGTGTGTGTGTGTCTGGGTGTATTCACGTGTGTGTGTGTGTGTGTGTGTGTGTGTGTGTGTGTGTCTGGGTGTATTCACGTGTGTGTGTGTGTTTGTCTGTGTTGCCGCGTGTGTTTGCGTGTCTGTGTGTATTCACTTGTGTTTGTGTGTGTATGTGTGTGTGTGTGTGTCTGTGTGTATGTGTGTGCGCATTATTGTGTGTGTGTGTGTGTTCACGTGCGTGTGTGTGTGTTACCCCCTCCCGTGCCCCCCCCCCCCTAGGCGGGGAAGATCCAGTTCGGCTACGTGTACGGCATCAGCGCCATCGGCTGCCTGGGGATGTACTGCCTGCTCAACCTCATGAGCATGACGGGCGTGTCGTTCGGCTGCATCGCCAGCGTCCTGGGCTACTGCCTGCTACCCATGATCCTCCTCTCCAGCTTCGGCGTCCTCTTCTCCTTACAGTAAGCGTGGCGAGAGACAAGCATGGCGGGAAGCGTCTGGGTTAAAGGGATAGTGCGCTTTTTTTGGCCCTATTTATGGTGTGGTAAAAATGTAAAAATATTCAGCTTGCCATGCATTTCACAGGAGGGCATACTGAGACTGGTAAGATTACACTGTGAGCTTCCTGTCTTGGAAAAAGCACATTTATCATAGTTTTTCCAAAACATTTACATATGCCCCATTGACTTCCATTGTAGCCCAGTGAGAGCCTGCATTAAAAAGTGCAGCTAGCTCAATACTGGAACGATCAGGGAAATTATGATCTCTATGTTTCAGGTTCATGGTAGACAGACCACAAATAGGGTCTAAATATCCCAAATAGCGCACTACCCCTTTAAGGGCTGTGATCAGCTATCAGAGCACGACTGACGGACCTGTTTCCCTCTCGATTTAATCCAAGTGTTCTTTCTCTTCCAGAGGCCTGATGGGAATTCTAATCACGTCCGCCATCATTGGCTGGTGCAGTTTCTCCGCCTCCAAGATCTTCATCTCGGCCCTGGCCATGGACGGCCAGCAGCTGCTGGTGGCCTACCCCTGCGCCCTCCTCTACGGTGTCTTCGCCCTCATCTCCGTCTTCTGAACTGCCCCTCCGTCTCTGTCTCTCGGCTCCGCCCCCCAACGTCCCCGGCCCCGCCCCCTCCCTGCCCCCCGCACCGCAGTGTGCTCTCCCTCGCCCCCCATGGATTTAAACAGGACTGGCGGAAGGAAACATGCTTAGACGCTTGGAGACTCCCTCCAGTCTGTACTTGGGCTTACAGATACACACACCCAGTAGATTAGGTTTTTTTTTTGTTTTTTTTTTAAGTGCACGAGGGAACAAGCGAACAAGTGCACACTCGAGCCGAAGACGGAGCAGCCATTCGTGCACGCGGCCGCGGCCGCCAGTGAAACCCGACTGACTCTAGGACCAGGAGGAGAGGCTGCACCTCCGCGCCGCCACCCTGTGCGTTCCACCTCCTCGCGCCCTAACGCTAGCCCACAGGATCCCCCGTGCTATCCTAGCAGACCACGCCCCACGTTCTGTACTTGTCCATGACTAAGGACCCGCCCCCTCGCCCAACAGATTTGACTCTATATAATGTAAAGAGAACTACTTCCTGATTGATTCCATGTTTGATTTCCTGTCCTGAGATCCATTTGAGCTTTGAGGCCTTCTGGGAAAAAACGTCGGTCAAAGCCGACCGTAATTAATTCATTTAATAAAACATTAGCGGGAGAGACTTGGCCTATACATACTTATACTTAGAGTCCCCATGCAAATATCAACAGACACGTTTTAGGAATGTCTTTTTTATTTTCACTCCATTTTCTGAGCCGCTGTATGGTGGTTGTTGTTGTTGTTGTGGTCAAACACTCTGCAGAGCCCGACCAAAGCAGTTCTCACTACATGTCCCAGAATCCCCTGCGTCTCTGGAGTTGACCTCAGGCGTGTGTGATTGGAAACCCTGGTCAGTAAAGAGGGCTCGGCTCGCGTGACGCCACAGCCGTACACAATTCATCTCCCAAATCATTTTAAAAGCAAAAAAAAAAACTCCTTTTATTCTCAACTTAAAACACTTTTGTATGAATAATGAATTATTGCATCTAGTTATTCAACATGTTCGTCTGTTAGAGGACCATGTGTTGTCTTGTTGAAGTTCACAGAAACGTCACAACAGGGTTCTGTGATACTGGCATCGTCTCATCTCTAGTTTCACCAGCTGTGTGCTCGGACATCAGTCCCACCAAACCAGACCAAACCAACCGCGCTCCGAACACCACACCAGGCCCGCGGGCCTCAACTGCACGCGTTAAACAACGAGCGCTGTTTGTTTTAAACGTGGACAGTTTTACCCAGAAGTCATTCAGCTTGTTTGAACTGATGGGGAAAAACAAGGATTGCTGACAACAAGCACATGAATCTGTCTCCCACGGTCCTGAGGTTAACTTTGCCAGACAGCCAGTACCAACGGTGACACCTCTTTAGAAAGCCCCGCGAGTTATGAATAATACAAATATTCCATAAGGGACACTTTGAATTTCAACCAACCTGGAGCACAGACAGTGCTGTGAGATGGCCAGGTATTTATACAAACGGTTATTTGTTTTGTACACGAAGTCCAGCTGTTTATTTTTTTTTGTTGTTGTCATGTCTTGATAAGGGGGCCAGGCGGCATGCTTGTGGCTGGTTGTCGCGGCCGCTCTATTTAAATAAAGTTTTGGTTGTTCATGTAACTTGAGTGGTGGATGGTTGTTCCAGAGCGTTCAGGGATGGACGCGTGCCCGTTTCTGAGGAGTGTTACAGGCCTACATTTGACCCTAAACGCACCTTGGGGGTCAAACACCACGGATAGCGTTTGTTTGAGCTGGCCAGGAGTCGGTGAGCTTTGCATTTCTGGGAACAGTCGACTATTGGTTCCATTTTTCTAGACAGTAACAGATTACAAGTAAAGTACAGATTACAAGATTACAAGTAGTGGTTTAACGGTTCTAAGCGAGACCCAGGCGTCTTGCTCACCTCAGATGAGCCCCAGAGGTCGTCCTCGTCGTCTTTTTGATTGATTGATTGATTGATTGATTGATTTGTATTTATTTTTAAGATGGGGACAAGGTACAGTAGACATTAACCCTATAGAATAGGGAGAGATGCACTGTACAAGGTTAAAGCTAAAACAGCTAATTTCCACCCGCAGTCCCTGGGCAAATAAATATACAGTCTTAAAATAGTGGGGGAAATAGTACACAGTAGGAGAGTTACATACATAGAAGGAATACAAAAAAGTTATATAGCAGAGATTTCACTCATCCCTCTATACCCTCATCCCAACCTCCCCAGACCCTTAAAAAACAAACCCTAAGTACAGCCCCCATACATATGTGCTACACACACACACTGACTACAGGTGCGACTTTTGGGAGTAGGAAGCAGCTGCCGTCGGGGCAGTGAGGCCCGTTGACCTCGGCACATCAGCGGGGCACTGATGAAGCCCTGACCGCCATGTGCCTCAGTCCACCATCATTCCAGCCTCCAGCAAACCTCTCCCATTCCACCATCATTACTGCCCCCAGCAAACCTCTCCCATTCCACCATCATTACTGCCCCCAGCAAACCTCTCCCATTCCTTCTGAGAGGAAATGTCTTGTGTGTTCACTTGACTCAATTAGGAAATTGGAATTCACTAGTTTTCCGTTTTATTACATCTATTTCAAAAGAAAGTGTCAAAGCAACATACTGTACAGTATAAGTAATATATAAACTTTATTACAGGCTCGTAGCCCACATAGTAAAGACAGTACATTACATATAAATATATAAAAAACAATTAGACACACACTTCTACAATTAGTAATGTCTTGGTTGTGAGAAGGAATCTCTCAGGAAGTATTGCTGAGGAATCTCAGGCCCAGAAAACGGCCTGTTGTCACGCGACACCTCCACACCGCACCCCCCTACATGTCTACCCCCCCCCCCCCCCCCCCGCCCCTCTCCGCACAGCAGCTCCAACATCTGGATCTACTCAAGACCTCCCGTTCTCTCTCCAGGCCCAGGTTCGTCTTCACCAGCCAGCCCCGGGCATCCCGCCTCCAGGCCCAGGACAGGGCAGGGCAGGGCAGGGCAGGGGCAGGAGAGAGAGAGGGTCACCACACTAGCGTGTCCATCTGACCACATCCAGGACGTTCTCAAATCAAGGCCAGTGAGAAAGAGAGCAGGAATGCTGTGGATAGAATCATACAATTATACTTGTCCAAGTTGCTTTCTTAAGTAAGAATGATTCCAAACATCTAAGAACAGTTGCCATCTGAGCATACTTAGTTTATATATTTGTAGAATAGAGTTTATATATTTGTAGAATAGATTTCAGTGTTTTCATCTCAGTTTCTGGGATCCCCCAATTATAAACTTTTTTAGTGGGGATCATAGCAGTAAAAAAAAAAAAAAAACGACAGTATTCCTCCTAACCCTTGCTGAATGCAAGTCTACCACTAGATGTCACTGTTGAGTCATGCATGGCCTGAGCATCTGGCTGTGAAGACAATGTAGGCCATGCATTCCACAGTTGTATAATTCCCCATCCGTCTGTGCTGCCTATGGTGATTGGCTGCTCTGTTGCTGAAGTGAAACGCTGTCCCCCATGATGAGTGATGGAGCCACCGAAAACCCTCGTAAGCTCCGCCTACCGTAGTGCCAGGGGCGCGTTCAGTACCTACCGTATCCCCAGGGGTGTTCAGTACCTACCACACCTCCAGGGGTGTTCAGTACCTACCTTACCTCCAGGGGTGTTCAGTACCTACCGTACCCCCAGGGGTGTTCAGTACCTACCGTATCCCCAGGGGTGTTCAGTACCTACCACACCTCCAGGGGTGTTCAGTACCTACCACACCTCCAGGGGTGTTCAGTACCTACCTTACCTCCAGGGGTGTTCAGTACCTACCTTACCTCCAGGGGTGTTCAGTACCTACCTTACCCCCAGGGGTGTTCAGTACCTACCACACCTCCAGGGGTGTTCAGTACCTACCACACCTCCAGGGGTGTTCAGTACCTACCTTACCTCCAGGGGTGTTCAGTACCTACCACACCTCCAGGGGTGTTCAGTACCTACCGTACCCCCAGGGGTGTTCAGTACCTACCTTACCTCCAGGGGTGTTCAGTACCTACCGTATCCCCAGGGGTGTTCAGTACCTACCACACCTCCAGGGGTGTTCAGTACCTACCGTAACCCCAGGGGTGTTCAGTACCTACCTTACCTCCAGGGCTGCGTTCAACAGTCTAGTGCTGCAGAATGTCCAGGTCAAGGTCAGGTTTATTTGTCACGTTCTACATCATACAGGTACAACGAGTCGTGAAAAGTCTTCTGTTAGCTCCGAGATTGTGACTGGAGTGATCCCCGCCATCTTGTCCACAACTATCAGACAGGCCATGTAGAAGTAGAACACCTGTCCCTGGAGAAGTCACCAGAACACAAACAAGGAACAGTTGACAAAGAGACGGAAACAAAACAATACCTAACACAAATAAGGAAAAAAAAAACGTATGTTACAAATAAATGGTGAGTGAGCGATGAGTGAGATCTTAAAAACAGAATGGGGAACGCGATCTGAGGTGAGGTAGTGCATTCCAATCGGAGGGAGCCTTGAAAACAAACACCATTTTATCAGTTACTGTGGAATTCTGGGTAGGCTACTGAGAAACAAGGCTGATCTGAGGGAATATGTCTCATTATATGGTGTCACCAGTAAGTCCAGAAAGTCAAAATAAACATATTTGTACCAGTTGTACTGTCTTCTGACATTTAAAGGTACCCAATTTAGAGAGTCAAACACCGACACAATTTAAGATAAATCTGCAGAGACCATTGAAAGTGTGAAAATGTTTTATTTTACGTGTTAAAACAACCAAGATCGGTATTAATTCCGAACGTCTGTAGTAAAGCAGTTTTTACATGTCAGGTAGGTCCACACTGATGATCATTACAAGGTAAAACAAGTACATGTAAACATGTTGTCCCCCACCCATTATGCATGTTTCCTTGGTAACAAGCACCCTGGCTCTGGGACCCCCAGTGCCCCCCTCCCCACTCAATGCCTCCATCTAGTGGGCAAACAAGTCCCTGCACCTGTATGGTCCTCAGCTCAATAGAACAAGTCCATGCACCTGTTTGGTCAAAAGTCCTATAATGAATGTTGAAATACAGACATATCTAGCGCTACTAAACACCTCAAGCTTTGCTCTCTGCAGATGTAGAAAGTGCGTACATGGTTTCCTGAGTACACTTGTCTGAGACTATACTGAGACACCAAGCAGAGTTTTTGATGTAAAAATTAAAATGTGTCAATGGAAAAATGCATTGGAACGGTGACCCTTTTGTGGTGGATTTTGGTACTACGGGGAGACTGACAGACAGACCAACAGACTGACTGACTGACTGACTGACTGACTGACTGACTGACTGACTGACTGACTCTCGACATGACGCCGGCCAACTTAAAGTACCCCCCCTCCTTTCGGCTGTCTCTGGGTGGGGGACTACAAAGCTACACTCAGACTGGTCCTCACACTGACAGTGAATTTAGACCTAGCCTGCTTCACAGTGTAGTGGAGGTGGTTTGGAACCACGAGACAGTCGTCCCTTGGTGTGGCGGTAAGCGTTTGGGCTTGGCTGGTGTGCTCTTGATAGAGGACACCACAGCGGCACGTAGCTCAGGAGGAAGAGCAACCGGCCGGGGGTCCCCGGTTCGATCCCAGCTTCATTTCTTCGTGCCTGTCTGTGCGGAGTTTCCTGGCGAAGACGGACAGGAGCGCTTGGTTGGCCCCCTGCGCGCTGCCTACTGTCTGCTCCCAGCTGCCCTTGGGGGAAGGACGTCAGGATGGGTTAAGAGCAGAGAGAAGTCTCATCGGTGTGTGTGTGCGCTTCGCCGCCTACACCGTGTGACAAAGATCTTTGTTTGTGTTTAACAAGAAGACCCAGGTATCTCCAGTCAAGCTCCGAGGGGCCCGCGGGGCCATGCGTTGCCAGGCGGCCCCTGGCGGAGAAGCGAAGCAGCGATATTTACCTCGGCGTTCGTTCGGCCGTCAGTCGGGAATAACAGATGTCGCGTCTGTGTGAGAGGCGTTCCAAAAAAGATATGAGAAATCAGAGTGATTAGGGTGTGCTTGTGCTCCAGGGCGGGGGGGGAATACAGAAATTGGTATTCAGCATCACGCACCCTCCCAGGCCCCCAGAGTACATGAATATTCACCAAGCAGCCGTTAACTTGAGCACTGAGTGTGATCTCCTGTTGCTCCTGCACCTCATTAGGCTAATTGCCGTGATCGGTGTGGGACCCTCGGTCGATATGGAACTCGGTGAACTAGCTCACGGTGCCTGCCGGTGCCGGTGCCGGTGCCGGAGACGCCGGGCGTGTTTGCACTAGCTTTTGTGGTTCAAGGTCCAAAGACAAGCTGTGGATCAGAGTGGATAATTTAATCACACACACACACACGCAAAATACACACTTACTTGAGTGCACACACATGCTGTACAATACAGGGCATAAATGCACACATACAGTACTGTGTGCGTACACACACACACACACACACACATATAGTGAATTAATTTATTCCTGAAAAAGTATCCTTGATGTATTCAGCAGCAAACGCAGGCTATGAAAATGAATATTTGAACTTGTAACAGTTTCATTAGCATGAAAAGCATTTGAATCGCTGCTGTTGACAGATCGTCAACTGAGGTCATCAGCTGCTGCTGCATCTCAAGGAGGCTATCTTTTCAATAATTCTATCTTTTATTTGTGCATTTACGATTATAAGACACTATTACCGCTGCTGTAGTTAATGAGGAGCTATCTATATAAGAGCCTTTTCAAGGATGGATCCGACAGTATTTGTTGACGCTGAAGAAACCCTGTGTGCTTAAGTGTTGTGAGTCTCTGATATCCTGTGTTGTTTGATGATTGATGATTGTATTTACAAAAAAAACATCTCTGAAACAGTTTTGCGTGTTTGTTGCCTAGGAACATGTTTCTTAATAACCAACGTGATCTGTTTTGATGGGGTGAGAAAAATATTATGGTGGTGTTTGAGGTAATTATTCGGCCTAAATTGTTGCTTGTTTTTGCACAAATAACATTAATTATGAGCTGATTGTTTGCTCTTGGTATCATTATCCGTTGTTTGGTTTGCTGTAATGTTTTGAGTGGGTACAAATTTGTATTGTGTGTGTATGTGTGTGTGTGCGTGTGTGTGTGTGTGTGCATGCTTGAGTGTGTGTGCGTGCGTGCGTGTGTGCATCCGTGCGTGTGTGTGCATGCTTGAGTGTGTGTAGGTGTGTGTGTGTGTGCGTGTTTGAATAAGGACAGACCTGACATAACCAGTTTGATGTAGACATGATGGCTGTTCTGTAGATGAAAGCTGTGTCCTGCTGGTGTTCATCAGTACCTCTGCTGGGTGACAATGACAGAGCCACCGAGGACCGGCTAGTGCTGCAGACATGGTACAGCGCTGTACGTACAGCAGGTCTGCATGGGTCATTTAAAAGAAGAAGAGCCGGGAGACGATCAAACCCAACGATGCTTTCGAAGAATGAGTTCATGAACCAATGTATGGACAGGATTCATGTTTATTAGTCATACTATGTGCATGATGTACCTGTAATTTAGGTACCATCCTACAATCTCTCTCTTTCTCTCTCTCTCTCTCTGTCTCTCCATACTGTATGTATACAATGAAGGAGACTGTCTGTCTGACTCCATTTTCTCCTCAATGGGTTGGCCAATCATCATCAAGCATATTTTTCAATCACTTTGATGTTTTATATGAGCCTTTGCAAGCATTTCTGGCCATCTGAATATTTAATATTTGCATTGAAAAGCCTCTCTTGAATTATTCCTCATTTTTGCCAGTTAGGAAAATGACAAATGATTCAAGAGAGGCTTTTCAATGCAAATATGAAATATTCAGATGTTGTATATTCGATTGCAGTGCAGAAGAGATTCTGAGGGACACAGACGAGGTCGACAGCATTCCTTTCAGACTCCCCCGACAGCGTTTTTGAACCTTAACCTTTAACCTTTGTAACCTTTATTAAGGTGTGGTGGGGCAGCTGTGTATCAGGAGGAAGAGCGGGTCGTCCAATAATCATAGGGTCGGCGGTTCGAATCCCGCCTCCTCCTGTCCAAATGTCGAAGTGTCCTTGGGCAAGACACTGAACCCCAAATTGCTCCCAATGAGCAGGCTAGCGCCTTGCATGGCAGCTGCTGCCATTGGTGTGTGAATGGGTGAATGAGAGGCCATTGTTAAGCTCTTTGGATAAAAGTGCTATATAAGTGCAGTATTTTTACCATGTATGGTCTACTGTTGCTCTCTCTCTCTTTCTATCTCTCTTTCTCTCTCTCTAACTTCTCTATCTCTCTCAGTCTAATTCTCTCACCCCATATCTCTCCCTATCTTTTATTCTCTCTCTCCATCCACCCCATCTCTGTCTCTCCATCTCTTTCTCTCCCCCATCTCTCTCTCTCTCTCTCTTTCTCTTTCGTGCTATGATTTGAAACTATTTGACATAGACTCTCTCACCCTCTCTCGATCCTTCTGACCCCTCTCCCTCTCTCTCTGAAATAATGTTTATTTTAGGATCTGGGTGGCAGGATCCCCTGACCTGTTGGATTAGGGGAGCAACTGCACCTCTTAGCGCCCTCCTCCAGTGATGCCACCCTGTCCCCCACCCAGATAATCACTTCCAACAGCACGCATAGCTAACAGCTAGCAGCTAACAGCTAGCAGCTATAGCAGCTAACCTTACCAAACCCTGCACACATTTACCAAAACAGCTGGGGAACGAGACAGACAAACAGCTGCTACAAACTATTTCCCGGCCAAGTTCTGTCCCAACTGTTCACAACACAATATTCTATTAAATATTCAAACCGTATAGGGTATGTCTTCCATTCTTCACCGTGATTCAAGTCAAATAAAGATGAATATTGTCTAACAGCAGTTCATTCCTCTTCGAAATAGGAATGCGCCTTGGTATAATCCTCCCATCAAAACATATCTCCTGCGATTGCTTAACATGCCGTCCCCCGTAGCTGTGAGTTATGTCTGTTTGCCGGCATAATAAACACTTGTTTGGCTCCGTCTGCCTGCTGAATACAGACAATCTGTTTCCTACGTGGAGACGAGTGTTCGGCCAAGTGGGGAAAATGTAATGATTATTTCAAGAGTCGTCAAATAGAGAAGTATGGCCCCTTCCTTTGCTGCTACGGCAACCTGGAAATAATGTGCAACGCTCAACTCAACTCATATTTTCTTTATAAAGCACATTTGAAACAACATTTCAAACCACATTTGAGGTTGTTTTATTTACATACATTTATGTATTTATTATTATTTATTATTATTTATATACATTTAAAACCACACGACAGCACAGCGGAGAGAGGTGTGTGTGTGTGGTGGGGGTGTGGAGAGAGAGGTGTGGGGGGATGAGGAGAGGTGTGGAGGGATGAGGAGAGAGGTGTTGGGGGAGGAGAGAGGTGTGGGGGGATGAGGAGAAAGAGGTGTGGGGGGATGAGGAGAGAGGTGTGGGGGGGGATGAGGAGAGAGGTGTGGGGGGATGAGGAGAAAGAGGTGTGGGGGGATGAGGAGAGAGGTGTTAGGGGAGGAGAGAGGTGTGGGGGGATGAGGAGAGAGGTGTTGGGGGAGGAGAGAGGTGTGGGGGGATGAGGAGAGAGGTGTTGGGGGAGGAGAGAGGTGTGGGGGGATGAGGAGAGAGAGGTGTGGGGGGATGAGGAGAGAGAGGTGTTAGGGGAGGAGAGAGGTGTGGGGGGATGAGGAGAGAGAGGTGTGGGGGGATGAGGAGAGAAGTGTTAGGGGAGGAGAGAGGTGTGGGGGGATGAGGAGAGAGAGGTGTGGGGGGATGAGGAGAGAGGTGTGGGGGTATGAGGAGAGAGAGGTGTGGGGGAATGAGGAGAGAGGTGTGGGGGGATGAGGAGATAGGTATGGGGGGATGAGGAGAGAGGTGTTGGGGGATGAAGAGAAATAGGTATGGGGAGGTGAGGAGAGAGAGGTGTGGGGGATGAGGAGAGAGGTGTGGGGGGATGAAGAGAGAGAGAGGTGTGGGGGGATGAGGAGAGAGAGGTGTGGGGGGATGAGGATAGAGAGGTGAGGGGGATGAGGAGAGAGGTGAGGGGGATGAGGAGAGAGGTGTGGGGGGATGAGGAGAGAGAGGTGAGGGGGATGAGGAGAGAGGTCTGGGGGGATGAGGAGAGAGAGAGGTGTGGGGGGATGAGGAGAGAGGTGTGGGGGATGAGGAGAGAGACAGGTGTGGGGGGATGAGGAGAAAGAGGTGTGGGGGATGAGGAGAGAGGTGTGGGGGATGAGGAGAGAGATGTGGGGGGATGAGGAAAGAGGAGTGGGGGATGAGGAGAGAGAGAGGTGGGGGAATGAGGAGAGAGATGTGTAGGGGGATGAGGAGAGAGGTGTGGGGGATGAGGAGAGAGGTGTGGGGGGATGAGGAGAGAGAGAGGTGTGGGGAGGTGAGGAGAGAGAGGTGTGGGGGATGAGTAGAGAGAGGTGTGGGGGATGAGGAGAGAGGTGTAGGGGGATGAGGACAGAGGTGTGGGGGGATGAGGAGAGAGGTGTGGGGGATGAGGAGAGAGGTGTTGGGGATGAGGAAAGAGAGAGGTGTGGGGGATGAGGAGAGAGGTGTGGGGGATGAGGAGAGAGGTGTGGGGATGAGGAGAGAGGTGTGGGGGATGAGGAGAGAGAGGTGTGGGGGGATGAGGAGAGAGAGAGGTGTGGGGGGATGAGGAGAGAGGTGTGGGGGATGAGGAGAGAGAGAGGTGTGGGGGGATGAGGAGAGAGAGGTGTGGGGGATGAGGAGAGAGGTGTGGGGATGAGGAGAGAGAGAGGTGTGGGGGGATGAGGAGAGAGGTGTGGGGATGAGGAGAGAGAGGTGTGGGGGGATGAGGAGAGAGAGGTGTGGGGGATTAGGAGAGAGGTGTGGGGGATGAGGAGAGAGGTGTGGGGGGATGAGGAGAGAGGTGTGGGGGACGAGGAGAGAGGTGTGGGGGATGAAGAGAGAGGTGTGGGGGATGAGGAGAGAGAGGTGTGGGGGATTAGGAGAGAGGTGTGGGGGATGAGGAGAGAGAGGTGTTGGGGATGAGGAGAGAGGTGTGGGGGATGAGGAGAGAGAGAGGTGTGGGGGGATGAGGAGAGAGGTGTGGGGGGATGAGGAGAGAGAGAGGTGTGGGGGATGACGAGAGAGGTGAGGGGGATGAGGAGAGAGGTGTGGGGGGATGAGGAGAGAGAGGTGTTGGGGGATGAGGAGAGAGGTGTGGGGGGATGAGAGAGGTGTGGGGGGATGAGGAGAAAGAGGTGTGGGGGGATGAGGAGAGAGGTGTGGGGGGAGGAGAGAGGTGTTGGGGGAGGAGAGAGGTGTGGGGGGATGAGGAGAGAGAGGTGTGGGGGGATGAGGAGAGAGGTGTGGGGGATGAGGAGAGAGGTGTTAGGGGAGGAGAGAGGTGTGGGGGGATGAGGAGAGAGAGGTGTGGGGGGATGAGGAGAGAGGTGTGGGGGGATGAGGAGAGAGGTATGGGGGGATGAGGAGAGAGAGGTGTGGGGGGATGAGGAGAGAGGTGTGGGGGGATGAGGAGAGAGGTGTTAGGGGAGGAGAGAGGTGTGGGGGGATGAGGAGAGAGGTGTTGGGGGATGAGGAGAAAGAGGTGTGGGGAGGTGAGGAGAGAGAGGTGTGGGGGATGAGGAGAGAGAGAGGTGTGGGGGGATTAGGAGAAAGAGAGGTGTGGGGGATGAGGATAGAGAGGTGAGGGGGATGAGGAGAGAGTTGAGGGGGATGAGGAGAGAGGTGTGGGGGGATGAGGAGAGAGAGAGGTGTGGGGGGATGAGGAGAGAGAGAGGTGTGGGGGAATGAGGAGAGAGAGAGGTTTGGGGGAATGAGGAGAGAGAGAGGTGTGGGGGAATGAGGAGAGAGAGAGGTGTGGGGGAATGAGGAGAGAGGTGTGGGGGGATGAGGAGAGAGGTGTGGGGGGATGAGGAGAGAGGTGTAGGGGGATGAGGAGAGAGGTGTGGGGGGATGAGGAGAGAGAGGTGTGGGGGGATGAGGAGAGAGGAGTGTGGGGGATGAGGAGAGAGAGAGGTGTGGGGGATGAGGAGAGATGTGTGGGGATGAGGAGAGAGGTGTGGGGGATGAGGAGAGAGGTTTGGGGAGATGAGGAGAGAGAGGTGTGGGGGACGAGGAGAGAGGTGTGGGGGGGGATGAGGAGAGAGGTGTGGGGGATGAGGAGAGAGGTGTGGGGGGATGAGGAGAGAGGTGTGGGGGATGAAGAGAGAGGTGTGGGGGGATGAGGAGAGAGGTGTGGGGGGATGAGGAGAGAGGTGTGGGGGGATGAGGAGAGAGGTGTGGGGGGGGGTGAGGAGAGAGGTGTGGGGGGGGGTGAGGAGAGAGGTGTGGGGGATGAAGAGAGAGGTGTGGGGGGGAGAGACACAGAGAGACTTCTGACAGCCCTGGTCAGTCCCAAATACACACACATGCACGCACACAGGCACGTGCACGCACACACACACACACACACACACACACACACACACACACATACCAGACCTGGAGAGGGAGCCTAAAAAACCCTGAATGTTTACTTGAAATTCATATTAATATGAAGAAATCATTGACATTTGGAAATGAATCAAACATGAAAACGCGAGTGAGGTGACGCAGCGTTTGTCCTTGCCAAGTCCCTGAGTCGCTTCATACCGAGCGCAGGACACTACAAAGGACCCCTCTCCCGGTTTCACAGTTTCAGAGACCTTTTGAACCCGGACCCTGGCGAGGTCAGCCATGTCGTGCAACACTCACCGTGTTACTCAGGCTCGAATGGCTCCATTTTCTCGCTGTCCTTGCAGATGTGTGTACGCTTGCCTGACCAGGCGGCGTCTCTTAGCCTGCAGCCATGCGTAAACGACACGCTGTTTAAGACCAAATTACATCATTGTGCTCTGATTGTCGGGGCCCCCGGCGCTCCTGACCGTCGGAGCAGTCGAGCAGAGGATGAGTAAGCAGGCCTTCAGCCTCTAAACCCCAGCCTCAGTGCAGGCCCCCCAACCCAGCCTCTAAATGCTCTGCCCGGCCCCCCAAGGCCCTAGGCTCAGCCTCCGGTCCAAATCCAGGTCCAGGCTCCAGGCCTAGTCCTGATATACGAGCTGCACTAGGGTTATGACCCTTAGTCCTGTTACTGCCTCACGTGCACTCATGGCTCTGTACATAGAACATGTGTTGAATTCTATTTTATTTTTTTCTAGTCTGTGTATCACTACTCCATGTGAGTAGTCCTCAACTCCTTCATGCTGCGTCATACTGTGCTCCATATGATCTGTGTGTTGGGAAGTGACACATAAATAAAACGTATCTATCTATCTAGAAAGGAGGCTCACCTGTTATATTGATGTGTTGATACAAAAAAAGTAAAGTTGAGGAGATTTCTCTCACTAACTGAACTGCAATTCATCTCCTGTATGACTGAATCTGTCCCATCGTGAAGCCCGGTTCTATGGCCCCTGATTGGCCAGAAGATTGCCCAGCGTTAGCGCCATGAGACCCAGACACAACCCAGCCCCTCATCCATACTAAGACCTATAGTGGGAGTTCATATTGTGCACTCTGGTCCTCATATTGAGCTCCTGGATCTGACCCCCGACCTCTGTTAATACATGGCTAAGCCGTGTCACTTCCTGTCTATTGAACGGTCTGGTAGAGGCGCTCCTTAAATCAGGGAAGATTGGTGATTTGAACATAGCCCCAGAGCAGCTGTGTCCAAAGGAGAGTGGCCAAGGGAACATCTCTCACGGTGCATTCTAATACCCTGATTAAAACGGCCTTCTCTAATAGCTCCTAACAACCACATCAGATTGCCTCAACGAATAAACAAGCCTCTCATTAGTGGGCCAATTATCCTGGTAATGAAATCCTTGTTTTTGGATGACTTCTCAACTATCAGCAGGGACAACTAGGACAACTAGATAATTTTCTGGTGTATTTTACTTTCAAATATAAAAGAAGATTTATTGTTTGGTTAATAAAGCAACCCTTTCTTTGAAAAGTTGAAATGGTCTTAAATTGGTTTTCCCTAGTGCCAATGTTCTCACAGAAATCTCATTAAAACAGAAACAAATACAACCGCCAGTCTGTTCAGTTTCAGCTTCAGCTTAGGGGAACACACACACGCACACACACACACACACGCACACACACGTATAGATATGTAGGTGTCTTCAGGGCAGATCTTCACCATCACATATGTGTTTTTTAAGATGCCAGAGTGAGAAAATCAGAACGATGAGTCACGATGAGTCATCCAGTCATCCAGGCTAGTCTGGTATCCAAGCTAGTATGTTTAACTACAACCCACCATCTTCTCCCAGGCTCCTCAGTCTCATCCAACACATTCTACTGTCTTTATCCTTGACAACTTGACTACTTCTCACTACAGCCTTTGATACTGTGGATCATCACATCTTGCTAGACAGCCTTAGAGAATGGGTGGGCGTCACAGGGAGCACCCTCCATTGGTTTGCCTCATATCTCTCAGGTAGAAGTCTCTGTGTGGCTGTTGGGGCCTCAAGTCCACTCCTCTATCCTGTGGGGTGCCCCAGGGAACGGTTTTAGGTCCAATTCTGTTCGCTCTGTACATGCTTCCTCTTGGCCACATTAGCAAATTCGACGGCATTTCATACCATTGTTACGCAGATGATATTTAATTGTGCCTTTAAACCTCACTTTAACTGAAACTGAAACTGCTATTAACTGAAACTTTGCTAAATGCAAATGGGTCAGTAGCCCTTATTGAAGCCTCTCCTCCAACTATAGTTTCTTTCAATCTACTAGAACTGGAAAACAAGGAGGAGGTACGGCCATCATAGCTTCAGATGCTCTGAGCTGCAGGAGCATTTACTTTGATGATTTTACTTCTTTAGAATGTCACGCTGTCATTTTAAAGTGCCAGCCTCTTCTGACAGTTACTGTGTATAGTCCACCCAAGCAATGTCCAACCTTCTTAGCAGATTTCCCTGAACTCTTGTCCACTATCCACATAAACTATGATAAGGTTATCATCAACCATCTGCATGTTGATATGTGGGTGCCTCAAAGGCCAGGGACTTTATAAATCGTTTGAATTCCATGGATTTTACTCAACATGTACCTGGACCCACTCACACGTACCTGGACTCACAACCAAGGTCACACCCTTGACCTTGTGATCACAAAGGTCTTACAACTGAGGCGTCTACTATCAGTGACCTTGCAGTCTCTGACCACTTTTGTATTTTCTTCACAGCACTGTTACCCATAGATGAGAATAGCGCACAACGCTTTGTTAAGAAACGCTTTTTGAACTCAGTGGCAGCTGATAATTTTGAAATACTGATGAACACAAATAGTGTAACAACCCTGGAAGTGGTATTTTCACGTTAATGATCTAGTGAGCACGTTTAATACCAAACTGATTGTAGCACCTATGAAAGTTTGCGGCCAAACAGAACAGAAAGCTCCATGGAGGAATGAGGAGATCAATCATCTTAAGAGAACATGCCGAAAAGATGAGCGCACATGGAGGAAGACAAAACTGCAGGTTCACCAGGATATAAAGAACATTTCTTTGCCTTTAATAAGGCAATAAAGAATACGAGGAGAGATTACTTCCATAAATCATAACAATTCCAGAATGCTTTTCTCAACAATTGACCGCCTGATAAATCTCGCCCCCCACACACCTATCAACATGCTCTCTATTTCCAAGTGTGAGGAATTTCTAGCATATTTTAGAGATAAGATAACTGACATTAGGATGAATATTACCCAGGCACCCCCTCCTCCTCCTCTTCCTTCTCTTCCTCCTTTATCAGTAGCAGGTTGGATTACTGTAACACTCTCGTATCTGGTCTACCAAAGAAAGCTATTCGTCAACTTCAGATGATACAAAATGCTGCAGAACATGTCTTCACTAACACCAGAAAGAGGGCACACATCACGCTAGTCTTACAATCACTACAATGGTTACCGGTCAGTTTTAGAATAGGTTTTAAGATTATTTTATTCGTTTATAAAGCACTCCATGGTCATGCACCTGAATACATACAGTGTCTGGCATGTTTTTCCATAATACACCAAGCAGGTCCCTGAGGTTCTCTGGCACTGAACTTTTAATGGTTCCTGGATCCGGACCAAGAGAGGGGAGGCAGCCTTCAGCCTCTGGAATACCCTGCCGGAAAACCTAAGGATGGCCCAAACTATGGGAACTTTTAAGTGAGATCTTAAGACATACATTTTTAATCTCGCTTTCATCATGTCGTTTTACCTATAGTAATTTTATTTTTTTACATACTCACTTTTAATTTTTTAATTACTTTCTATTCTCTTACCTTCTATTCTCTTTTACTATATATGATTAGTTGTTTTTTATTCTCTTATTTTTTATTTTAACTGTTTCAAATCTTTTTGTAAAGCAGCTGTGCGTTTTTTTTTGTATGAATAGTAGCCTACTTTATAAATAAAGTTGACTTCTGACCGCTACGCTCTGCTACCTCAGGGCAACTGGTTGCCCCGTCACTGTGAGGCCCCTGCGGTCGATCGACACGGTCATGGCTCTTCAATGTTCTGGCTCCGCAGTGGTGGAATGAACTGCCCATCTTTCACTGCAGGCCCAAAACTCATCTCTTCAAGAAGTACTACCTCCATCCTTCCTCTTAAGCACCTATTATATTTTTAGTTTGCTACTCTTGCACTTTACCTTCAGCACTAGATTATGCTCTTATAGGCACTTGTGAGTTCTGGTGAGTAGTAGTACACTGACTACCTATGTTAAATGTTATTGTAAAGCGCTTTGGATAAAAGCATCTGCTAGATGAATTCAATTAGCAGACGTTTGCAATGCAGTGATTAGTTCAACATGAGAGGATGTGCCACTTTGCTTCCATGGCAACGAGGCCTTGTGATTATTGGTGGATTTACATCAGAATCCCCCCTCCTTCTTCATAATCCCACCGACATCCAATCCTCTTCTTCCTTCTTAATCCCACTTACACCCAAACTCCTCCCATCCTCATAATCCTGCCCCTCCCACCCTCATAATCCCATCCAAGCCCCTCCCACCTTAACGCTACAGAGTTCGGAGTTTAACAGCCGATACAGTCATCATCATTAACCTACACCTCACAGACCAGGGAACACTGGGGAGATGGAGAGAGAGAGAGAGAGAGAGAGAGAGAGGAGGAGTTGGAGGGAGAGACAGAGAGAGAGAGAGGAGGAGGAGTTGGAGGGAGAGACAGAGAGACAGACAGAGAGAGAGAGAGAGGAGGAGTTGGAGGGAGAGACAGAGAGAGAGAGAGGAGGAGTTGGAGGGAGAGACAGAGAGAGAGAGAGAGGAGGAGTTGGAGGGAGAGACAGAGAGAGAGAGGAGGAGGAGTTGGAGGGAGAGACAGAGAGAGAAAGGAGGAGTTGGAGGGAGAGACAGAGAGAGAGAGAGAGGAGGAGTTGGAGGGAGAGACAGAGAGAGAGAGAGGAGGAGGAGTTGGAGGGAGAGACAGAGAGAGAGAGAGGAGGAGGAGTTGGAGGGAGAGAGACAGACAGAGAGAGAGAGAGAGAGAGAGAGAGAGGAGGAGTTGGAGGGAGAGACAGAGAGAGAGAGAGGAGGAGGAGTTGAAGGGGGAGAGACAGAGAGACAGACAGAGAGAGAGAGAGAGGAGAAGTTGGAGGGAGAGACAGAGAGAGAGGAGGAGGAGTTGGAGGGAGAGACAGAGAGACAGACAGAGAGAGAGAGAGAGGAGGAGGAGTTGGAGGGAGAGACAGAGAGACAGACAGAGAGAGAGAGAGGAGGAGTTGGATGGAGATACAGACAGAGAGAGAAAGAGGAGGAGAGATAAAGAGAGGAGGAGGTGGAGGGAGAGAGAGAGAGAGAGAGAGAGGAGGAGTTGGAGGGAGAGACAGAGAGAGAGAGAGAGAGAGATAAAGAGAGGAGGAGGTGGAGGGAGAGAGAGGAGGAGTTGGAGGGAGAGACAGAGGGAGAGAGGAGGAGAGATAAAGAGAGGAGGTGGAGGGAGAGACAGAGAGAGAGGAGGAGGTGGAGGGGGAGACAGAGAGAGAGGAGGAGGAGTTGGAGGGAGAAAGAGAGAGAGAGAGAGGAGGTGGAGGGAGAGACAGTGGAAGGGGAGAGAGGAGGAAAAGAGGAGGGGGAGAGAGAGCAGAGGAGGAGGTGGAGGGATAGAGAAAGAGGAAGGGGAGAGGGAGAGAGGAGAGGGGAGATGGGAGAGAGGAGGGGAGAGACAAGAGGGAGAGATGAGGGGGAGAGGGGGAGAAAATCTTAGTGGAGGTGTGGAGGATGAGAGAGGGAAGACTGAGAGGATGAACAGATCAGGGTTAAATGAGCTAAGTATCACATGTATCCAGTTTGTATTGAAAATTGTATTATCATCACCACACAGTGCAGTGACCCTAATGTGAATACAGTACATATTGTGAAGTGTCACTAACAGCATGTTATTACACACGGGACAGATTTCTTGCCAATATGGAATTGCAGCCTACCGCAACAACCCCATCGAACATCATTTTAATCATTAGCGATAAATGTTGTTTGTTAGGTTGTGAGTTAAGCACTGCCCTGGAGTCAGCCCTTAGCTCAGCTTGGCTGTAAACAGCTCAGACCAGTATCGACCTTGTCCCACGTAACACCTGGGCCCAACGCTCACTGGCTGAGTCTTCTTGTATCCGGATTACAAAGACCATCTCCAAATCCACAGCTTTGCACTGCATGCAACAATAATGTAACTGGTACATGCACAGTATAATGGTATATTTACCTACCGTATCTACCTCATCACAGCAGTCTTCAAATATCACGTTTTGTTTTGTCATGTCTGTGTCATGTCTGTGCAAAAGTGTTAGGCCCCCTAAGAAAATTGTTTAAAGCTATTTATCTGGACAGTAAGTGTTTATCTGCTCGTAAAAACACTGTATAACATTATAGTCAATACAAATAAACATTAGTAATATAATAATAATAATAATAATAATTATTATTATTATTATTATTGTTATTGTTATTATTATTATTATTATTATAACAATAATGAAAATAATAATAATAAAATCTGTAATCCTGCAAGTGGCTTGGGAAGCATTTACCACAGGACTATTAAAATGACAGCAGTGTACTGAAGCGAATTTTGTGTTCTAAGGGAGGCCACACGAAATACCAACTTCTTTTAAAAACAAGAAATTCATATTTTGGTCCATGATTCAATAAAGATTTTGTTTTTTTTAATTCCCAGAGTGCCTCAGATTCTCTTCAGACTGTTAACCTACACCATGGACAGCTACTGTTGTTTTTATTCTTAAAGGAGTAGTAAAGAGAAAATGCATGTTTAGCCCTGTTTTAAAGTTACTTATGATCATATACAATGGTTCAGATCAAAACGTTGACAAAACTAGCACTTTTGAGAAAGTCTGATAATTGCTCTACCACCGTTTTGGTCATACAATGGATGTGGGTGGGCACCTTGAAAAATCATTCAAAAACATGTTAAACTCTCGATTTCAAAGACAAGAAGCTCACCGAGGGGGTAATTGGTGTCCGTTGGTGTTCTGACATCAAATTTGCCGCAAAGTATAAATCCTGTAGGGTTTTATTGATCATTTTATGAAATCCATTGACTTGTATTGAAGCGACCGTTGTAGATGTGTAGATCAATCCACAGAGGGGATTCAGGAAGCGGAACTACTTCAAGGCATTGCGCGAGATCGGAATCAGTTCAAGTGGAAGTTTACACACGTATGTGCTGCGACTAAATAGTTCTATGCTAAATATTTAAAAAAACCTTTCCAGATGAACTAGAATCTTACTTTATGGCGAATTATATGTCAGAACGCCAACTAACACCTCTGTGAGTTTCTTGTCTTTGAAATTGAGAGTTTAACATGTTTTTTGAATGATTTTTCACGGTGCCCACCCACTTCTCCTACTACTCCTTTAACATATTTGTATTACTTTTTTGTATGAATGTTTACTCCAAGTCTATGTTTAATGTAGTGTTTTTTACAAGCAAATAAACACTTACTGACCAGATAAATAGCTTTAAACATTATCTTCTTTGGTGGCATTCTAAGATTTTTGCACAGTACAGTATATAATACAAACGCTCACATACAAGGCCTGAGGTGTCATGGCCGCTCTACCCAGCTCTGGTTCTAAGACCTTCTGTGCTGATGTGGGCGATCAACAGCACCCACACCCACCCTCTCCCCCCTCTCTTAAGCACCTATTGTATTTATATACTGCTTCTCTTGCACTTTGCCTTTAGCACTAGATTATGCGCTTAGTCCCTTGTTTTAGAAAGGAGATGCACTTGTGAGTTCTGGTGAGTAGTAGTACACTGACTACCAACAGTATGTTAAATGCAATTACTTAATGACTGTAATGTAAAGTAATGAACACAGTCCAATGAGAAAGTGACTGTGGCCAAATTTCCCCCTAGGGCAGGGGTTCTCAACCTTTTGTAACGCCCACTTTTGATCGTTAAAGCAATTCTGAGGACCACCTTCCCAAATACATGAAAAAAAAAATGGTGGTCCGTCACTTTTCTCATCCGGGGGGCGAGGGAAAGTTTGCATCCGAGGGAACGTTCGCTAGCAAGCTACAGCTGCTCTCAGGGACACTAGTTGAGATTAGCTGCCCTAGGGGATCAATAAAGTATCTATTTACTCTATCTATCTATCTATCTATCTATCTATCTATCTGTCTGTCTGTCTGTCTGTCTGTCTGTCTGTCTGTCTGTCTGTCTGTCTGTCTATCTATCTATCTATCTATCTGGTGTGCTCGTGGTTGGTGGTCTGGCAGCGGTCCAGGAATGTGTCCTTACTGTGGGGAAGAGGTTTGATCAATTGATCCATTTTGATTATCTTACCCAGGAACCCCATGAGAACAACCTATCCCTTCAGACCTTTCCTCTGTGTCTATTATAGAATACTGCATTTGAGATGAAACACCTGTTGGTCCAGTTGGGTCTGATAAGATAACATTCAAGTTATTTATTGGCAACACAAGTGATATTTGATATCTTGTATGAATATCAATAAAAGATAGAATAGAATCGTCTCAGATGCTTTGTGTAGACGTGATGATGTAATGAGTCTCTATGGCGATGAGAGTCCCGCCTCTTAGTGACACCCCACAAGCAAGGCCATGCTCAGAACAAGCGCACCCACGGCCGATACTGAACTGTTTGTACTGTAGACACTCAGACAACATCTGAAACCTTGGTTCATGACTGGTGCAAAAGCAATCAGCAAACAGGAAATGAGATTGTGTTGTTTTGGTTCTTGGGACACAGACATCATTTATTCCTGACTGCAATACAACCACCTGGAAAAGCAATGTATGTGATTTATAGCAAGAATAAGCAATATGTCATAATCTTGGATCAAGCAAGCATTAGAAATAACATTTCTTTAACAACCGCACTGGCTACCTGAGACTGGTGAACTGGTTACTGGGACTGGTGAACTGGTTACTGGGACTGGTGAACTGGTTACTGGGACTGGTAAACTGGGATCTGGTCAGCTGGTTACTGGGACTGGTGAACTGGGACTTGTGAGCTGGCTACTGGGACTGGTGAACTGGGATCTGGTCAGCTGGCTACTGGTACTGGTGAGCTGGTTACCTGGTACTGGTGAGCTGGTTACCTCCCAGATAGCAAGCGGATCTGGGCCATATATGGGCCGGAACTAAGCCAGATCTGGCCTGTATATGGCCCTGATCGGATTGCTGTCTGGGCTGGGACTGGTGAGCTGGTTACTGGGACTGTTTCAGACTGGACATCGTTCATCTCCATGGCCTCGCGTCCATGACATTTTCCTACTTGTACCTGAGGAGAACACTGCCTCTCCACAACATGATTCCAGAACACAGCCCCTGCTGTCGGGTTGTGTGTGTAACAACAGGATAAACCTGCCTTTAATTGAGATGCTTACCCGCCTGCTGTGAAACAAAGCTCTTATCTTCCTGAATCAATCCCTGCTGTGTTTTGAGGCCAGATTATGTGAGTGTGTGATTAGCATCAAGCTGCTCTTGTCATATTCAACCGGAGCTTCTTCCGTCTGAGAGAGGATATTTGTCAGATGTCGTTATACATGTATGAACTGTTGGCTCTTCTCTGTCCTGGCCCCGCAGTGGTGGAATAAACTGCCCACCGACGTCAGGACAGAAGAGCCACCGCCCATCTTTTGCCTCAGGCTCAAAACTCACCTATTCAAGAAGTACTACCATGATCCTTCCTCCTAAGCACCTATTGTATTTTTGGTTTGCTGTTGTTCACTTTGCCTTCAGCACTAGATTATGCTCTTAGTCATTGTCTTGTTGTCCCCCACCCAGCGACAGTCGTCCGTCCGTGAGTGAGTGAGTCAGTCAGTCAGTCAGTCCCCTGTAGTACCAGAACCCACCACTAAAGGGGCGCCTTTCAAATGCATTTTTCCATTGACAAATACATTTAGATTTTTTTAAAACTATACTTGATGTCTCAGTATAGTCTCAGACAAGTGTACTCAGGAAACCATGTCCTTTCATCTGCAGAGAGTAGAACTTGAGACGTTTAGTAGCGCTAGATATGTCTGTATTTCAACATTTATTATAGGACTTTTGACCATACAGGTGCATGGATTTGTTTGCCCACTAGATGGAGACGTTATTGTACTCTCATGGTTTGTCGAGAGTTTACTTTGGTCAATCATTGATACACAATGATGTGACATTAGTAGCGCTAGATACTGTATGTCTGTATTTCAACATTCATTATAGGACTTTTGACCATACAGGTGCATGGACTTGTTTTTCCATTGCCAATATTGCTCTGTACACCAAAACCAATACTTTGTAACTCATTAAAAGTATTGTCCATTCTACTCATGGGCCCTTCTATTTTCCAAATCCACAGTCTCTCTCTCTCCCTCTCGTTCTCTCTCACTCTCTCTTCTCTCTCCTCTCTCTCTCTCTCTCTCTCTCTCCTCTCTCTCTCTCTCTCTTTCTTGCTCCCGCTTGGGTGCCCTTGTCTGTGATTGTCTAGATTGAGACAGGGAGCGAGGGAGTGAAAAATAGCCCCGCTGCTCACCTCCCTCTCCCGGCCCAGAATGCACCAGGAGGTGGACCAAGGTCACACAGGAAGAGCCCTTGATACTGGGAAGGTACACAAATCGTGCCAGTAAATGCAAATCAGGTGGCAATACACTGACGGATATGGAATATTGATAGAAATCTGAGTGCTATGCTTTGGTTTTGGCTGCCACAGGTAGATCTAAATCTTTACACAGGTGGCATTTCACCCTACCTCCCATAACTGTCTGGTATTTGCGTGGTTAAAGAAATACAAATAAAAACAAACTTCACTTGAACCTATTATGACTGGATGGTTTATGGATTTGAACAGAAAAAACAACAGAAAATAGGCATCCACAGTACGAAACACAAGAACTAGGCAGCATCCTGTCTTTGGTTCCTTTCTGGACACAGGAACTCATCGTCGTCGCAGGCGATGTTCTCCCCGGCCGAGCAACGAGGGAGGTATCTTCTTGAATGGCGCATGAAGCCTTGACAGGCCTCAGCAGTGACAGCAGTCTGTGCCTGCTGGTTCTGGTCATAGACTTTCCATCTCCAGGCTGAGAAAAACTCCTCAATCGGATTGAGAAATGGAGAGTATGGTGGGAGTAACACAGCAGAAAATCGTGGGTGGTCGCAGAACTCGTCGTGGAGCAGAGCAGCCTGGTGGAAATTTACTGTACATTGTCCCACATGACAACATATTTCAGCTTCACCCTCATTGAATTTCGCTGTAGAACTCGGCCCAGTGTGGACAGGCTCACCATCTGGATATTGCGGAACACAGCTTGGTCTGCGATAATTCTACTTTGTATTTGTTTTGAGTGTTATTACATTATCCTCCAGAACCATAGGGACAAGTGCAGTCTCCTGCTCAGCTGTCAAAACATGTCCTCTTCCACCACAGTTTGGTAATCTTTCAATCCTGCAAAAGATACAAATACTCTAAATACTAGAGGAATACTGGACAGTAACAATACTATAGATTACTGTTTAGACAAAGTAGCAATACAGTTCCCAAACTCATCATATGTACTGTACATACTGTAGAACATGCTTTGTTTACCGTACTACGGTCCATTTGCAACACTATTCTACAGTAACCATTGAGTACTGTACTGATATGCAGTACTACAGTAAGGCGAGAAGATTTCTTACCTGTCCTCATTTCTGAAGGTCTGAATAATGGATGCTACTGAGAAGCGTCTCAAGTTGGGTTGAAGCTTCTGGTCTGCCTCCCCTCATGGTCAAACCATGGTTACAGTAAACACATGGCCAATTACAATGGCCTGAATCTCATCAGAGATGATCCTCCTTGTCCTCCTCCTCCTCCCTGTCCTCCTCCTCCTCCTCCCTGTCCTCCTTATCCTCTTCCTCCTCCTCCTCCTCCTCCTCCTCTCTGGTTTCCTCTCTCTTCAAAGTTGTCAGCCATTGTTCCCCAAACCAGGAGCTCTCCTGTGAGCTTTTATTGCTAAAGCTCTGATTGCAAACTGCACAACAGACTTGAGCGTTTAGCAATTTGAATGGTTGGTTTATTGCTTTTATACAACGGTTACTACATCTATTAGTGTAAAATAGACACACAGCAATGTCAAATATTAAGATTTATTCAAAACGAAGGATCATTCCCTCAATTCCGCCGAGCAAAATAGTTCCCCTAACAAAAGGGTTGCCAAGCAACAACAACTACAATGCATTGGATCAAATGGGAGGCGCATTAATACTGAAAATGGAATGATATGCGGTCCCAGGTGTGTGTTACAAAGTATTTTAACACGGCTTCCAGCCAATCAGAATCAAGAACCAGAACCAACCGTTGTATAAAGCAAAATATAGAGTTGTGTGTAGCGTTTTGACAATGGTGGTTTAGAACTGACATCTGTGTGTAAAGCAGGACGTGTGTGTAGCTCAGCAGAATTGGTTGAGAGAGTTGGTACATGATTACAGATTGTGCGCATTGTGTCTTAAGTTCCAGTTTTAGTGTGTAAACAATTGTGAGAAACTGTAAATCCCATAATAGGCATTTATGTGTAAGGGGGCTGGTTGGCTGGGAAGGCCGTGGCGCGCGCGCTGCGGGAACGGTGGTGGGAGCTGGAGAGCGCCCAGGCGGAGGCGGAGCTGGAGCCGTAACATTATGTAAGATTACAAAGTTTAATCGTCTGTAAAATCGGAGTGCTGAACAGTATACCTGACATGGCCTGGAGTGAAGACACTACTGCTTCTTTCCCACAATGCATTGCGCTGGGCTGGTTGTTTCACTACTTCCTCTGCAGTGATAAATAGCAGCCACCAAACCGCATACATAAACATTGTGCAATAGCCTATACTTATACATATACTTATACATATAAGAGCAAATAGTGTGTGGCAAAGAATTCAGACACAGCCATGCAGCGCATTGTGAAAAACAGGAGATTCAGAGAAAAGTCACTAACAATAATATACCATAATATACCATAATATGTAATTTATTACTAAATATGAGAATTATTCCTCATTCTCTCTCTTTGCCAGAGGGTTTGTGAAGGGCTATCCCGTGTTATTATTCATCCTGTTTGGAATGGGTTAGGGTTAGGGTCTCAGTCTATGCCTGTGGTTTTGTACAGGTAGGTTGTATGATACAAAATGTTGAGTTCCAGTATACAGAATGCTATCTGCAGGCACACGCACACGCACACACACATACCATCGCTTTCACCACCGCCATACGATAGGTGACCTTTGGACAGGGCCAAAAAGAAATACTGTACATTACCCACAGCGTGTTGCCAGGATAGTAATATGATCAGGCAGACTTCACTGTAAATCTTAAATCAAATGTAGTAATGGTGGTAAGTGTAATACAATGCAACATACAGTATGTAGCCAATGACCAACCATTATTGACAAATAGAGTCACTTAAGAGATTTTTTAACATCTATTTTATTCTGAAAATAAAAGCTGTAGCTGTCCATGACAGGCTGAGGTGTCTGCAGCTTAGCCTGTCTGTAATGGTAAATGGACTGCACTTATATCCAAAGCACTTTACAATGAAGGCCTCTCATTCAAGATCTCATGCAAGATGCTAGCCTCCTCATTGGGAGCAATTTGGGGTTCAGTGTTTTGCCCAATGACGCTTCGACATGTCGTCAGGAGGAGCCAGGATTCGAACCGCCGACCCTACGATCATTGGACAACCCGCTCTACCTCCTGAGCTACAGCCGAACCGTTAGTCATGTGGATGCTATGCTCACTATATGTATAGATGTAATACATGTAGTGTTTGTACTGTAGTGATACAGCTGGGAAGAGATGGGAGGATTCCTAGAGTCGTACAGTGATGGGCTGAATTTGTCTTCAACCCTCTGTGGGATTGTTTATGGGAGGCAATGACCGCATGCTCTTGCAAAATGGCTGAAACCGAGAACACATATGCCAGGAAATTGGGATGCTGACATAAGTCACTTCAAAAATGAGTCAACAACAGTGCATGTGGGGTCACAAATCACTTCCTGTAAAAGCATGCAGCACCGCCCCTCTATACCGTACAACCTACTGTATGGATGAAACAAGGAATCGTCGATGACTGTTTATGTCGGAGATCAATCTTTCCGGACGTCCAGACAAGGAACCTTATTTGGACCTTTTCGAGCTGAGCTTTTCCAGAACCCTGGTGTGTCATATTGTTGTTTATTATTAGGATGAGAGAGAGAGAGAGAGAGAGAGAGAGAGAGAGAGAGAGAGAGAGAGAGAGAGAGGCTGATAAATCATGCTGTATAAATAGCCACTCAGAAGCCCAATGCCAGCGGCCTGATTATTTGGGTCAGTGGAGTTCCTGAGATGTTTAAAAAGGAGAACGCCCTCTCCAGCAGACTGTCTCTCTGTAGCACTGCTGCTGGAGGGGTGGGCTGGGCCTAGATCTCCTCCTATCACCCCTACAGTCCTGTGAGGTAAGATGATTACCCCATGCATAGCTGTGAGCAGCCATGCCGACTCTCTGGATTGATTCAGTCCGCTATAGGCTAACACACAAGCAAGTGAGTTACCTTGCCTGGCACAGATATGAGGGTGTCATCATTGCCTAAAGTGAATCGGAATGGAGTGAATTTGATTGTTTGGCTAGGGGTTGTAAGAAAGTTTGGAAATAGTAGCTAGTCAGTGAAGCAAGGTGGGACACATACTTCTGAGTATTGTACCCTCAGTGATTACCATACCATTTTATTTATAGAGCACATTTAAAAACAACAAAGTTGACCAAAGTGCTGTACAAGTCAAACAACAATAACACACAAAGAGCACATAGTAAAACATACGCAGTATGTCACATGAAAAAGGATAAGTCTCTTAGGCCATGTCAGGAAAACGCCAAAGAATATAAGTGTGTTTTGAGGCGTGATTTAAACACCTGCAGAGTGGGGGCCTGTCTAACATGCAGGGGTAGCTCGTTCCAGAGCTTAGGGGCGGCCACTGCGAAAGCCCGATCCCCCCTGAGCTTCAGCCTGGATTTGGGGACAACTAGGAGAAGATTGACAGCAATTGGCGCAAAGGAAAACACTAAAGGTTCTTAAATAATCTTCACACATACAGGGGTGGCTGCAGCATCCTACTGTCAAATCAAATATGACATAACGTGCTATTCTATGAATTATAATCACATCTAAAAATATAATCGTTGTAATCAGAGTATGCATAGCATACTGTATTCACGCCACTATGTTGTTTATTGGTTGTAAATAGGAGGATTCAGTGTGATCTGCAGACGTTTAAAAAGCATGTTCCCGGTTGAGAACAGAGTGGTTTCCCCCGCGGCCCCTGGGGGCTGTAGGCATGTTCCTGCCTCCATCTAGCTCGGCTCCGTGCTAATGAACCGCCCGCATGTCCAGAACACACACAGTTCCGTCTAATCAGCTGGTTTGCATGGAGCCCCTTGCCTTGCTGGCCACCTCTCATCTCTTTTCTCTCCTCTCCTACCCACACCCAGGCCTCGGTCGCAGCCTCCAAGCTGCTGGTACATGTATTGTCTATACAGACTGTTTCAACCAGCCTACAATCATCTGAGAGCGCAATGTGCATCAATGACATCCCAAAATAGGATGAATACACGAAACAGAGCAGCAATACTATTTAAAGACAAGACAGACAAAGGCTACCTGTAGGTTCACCACACCTAGTTCACTATTTCCAGTTTTCACATACTTCATTTTGTCTTAATCTGACAACAACCATTCTCTATCAGTTTATTTCAGTTGTGTTGCAATGTGCGTAAATGTAAATAAGCATTATTGACGTTTCATTACCAGTGTCTCTCTGCGCATGTCAGATATCGGTAGTGAACAGTAGTCCGATGGGAAAGCCCAGATCAACCCAGACCCAGAATGTACCAATTGTTTTTTTCTGTTCGGATAAAAGTAGGCAACGTTGAGTCGAACACGCCTTTATCGCTGACCGGTTTGCCTATGTTTTGTCAGATTAGCTGTTTTTGATTTGTCTAGGTGAGGCAGGAGAGGGAGAGCTCCAGCTGTCTGCAGATCTGGGATCGGCTGTCAACGTGCCCTTTGATCGCCCCGCTCGGTCCTTCGCCATTGAGACCCTGCATGTCCGACCAGCTCCGTTTAGGTTTGGACTCCTCTAGACGGACCGTGCCGGTAGTTGCCAAATGCAACGTTACTAACTGACCTTCGTTCGTGAGCAATTGGGGTGCCGGTTTATGTTATTGCAGCTTTTTTTTGCTCGGAAAACGCAAAGGCGAGCAGTCTTCAAAGTTTCTTTAGGCTGAAGTTGTGCCTCTGGATCCGTCTCCTGGGCTGACGTGCGTAGTCAGCTATTCATAGACGTTCATCTCGCTGCCGGCCAGCAAACCTCACAAGTTCACTTGTGTTTTAGCTTTCATATTCGTGGAGCCTATTAGCTTCGGTTGCCATTTAAACAATTGCTAGAAGCTAGTGTTTTATTTTTATTCTTTTTAGCCAAAGAGAGTGTGAAGCTAGCTAGCTAGCATTGCCTCCTATAGAATAAGTGCTTGTGTTGCTTAGACGACGTGGACGAGTTTTGCAGAACTTCTAACAAACGCAAGGTGACTTTCGTATCTATCTAACATAAAATATACTTAAAGACTAGATACGCGGTCACCTTCTACTTGTGCATTCGTGAGAGGGCTAAGTTAGTTGTGTGTTTTGTCTTATTCGCTATTAAAGGAGCAGCGTTTGACAGGTTTCACACTGGAGGAGTTGGGAGCTGAAAGTCGAGGGGCGTTTACCGAGCTGTCAAGCTAGCTGGCTGGCTAGCATTAGCATTGGCTAGCATTAGCATTGGTTAGCATTAGCATTGGCTAGCATTAGCATCGGTTAGCATTAGCATTGGTTAGCATTAGCATTGGTTAGCATTAGCATTGGTTAGCATTAGCATTGGGTTAGCCGCCCTGCAGCAGCTCTCGGGTTGGATGCGGTCGGCTGGGATATTATGTAACAGCGGTGGGTCCATTATCCCGAGTATTAGTCTACAAATATCTCTGCACGTTGGGGTTGAAACGTCATATATTCATGGGGTTTCCCAAGTAGCGACCTAGCCTTGTTTAGTCCCATTAAGATCGTATAATTGCTACTTTTTTTACTCTTTATGCCGCGATCAACTTTAGAAGTGCTCTAGCTCAAGCTGGTTGGGAATAGTAGCTGAGGTTTTCATGCCATCCTGTCCGCTATTTCCACATGGATATTCGTGGTTTCCCGCAGAAGAGAAAGTGATCAGAGTCTCATCCTTCACTCTTACGGACAGGAGATGTCCCCTCGCATCTGGACTCGCACTTTCTGGTAATAGGTAGGCGACTGTGTCATTTCTGTGTGTGTGTGTGTGTAAGTTAATATGTTTATGTTCAACGGCTCTAATCTACATCTTGGTCCAGAGATCATTAGAGAAGAGTTCGAGCATGAGACATTTTCAGCTGCTTTCCCCCCCAGGCACCCCACTTACAGGGTGACATTTCACTGTAATTTGAGGAAGTTGTTGGGGAAGCGTCTTGGGCAGAGAGGATCATTCATAATGAAATGTTAGCAGATAGGTTATGTTGTTTTATTTGCTCGTTTCTCAAGGTTTAACCTTAGTTAGTTTGTCGTGCAGTGTCCCGTCTCAGCCAACAGGTTGCAGTACTGCGGCGCTTCGCATGGTCCTGATAGTTTCAGCGGGGAACAGTATTTATGTAGGCCAGATAGATAGTTGGACACTTCTCACCCAGTCATCGGAGGTGAAGTTACTGTCGGCGACAGTCATTTTGTACAATAGATACAGCCCATTTTGTACATACAGTTTGCCTAGTTTTGCGTATTTCTATATAGAATCCTGTACATGACACTTAATTAGGTGGGTTATTCTTTTACTGGTAATGCTTGGATACTGGACTACAGGACGATGCGTTTATTCAAGGTAATGTTTTCTTTAATATTTAAAAAAATTAATGCCACGTTTAATATTGGCATCTTTGCATCAGGGTAAAACAAATGTTTTTGGTTGCAAACATATTCTCAACAGCGTTTACCAGCGCAAAAAACAAGTTTCCCTGGCTCCCAGGAGCCGTTGAGTGTAATA
Source organism: Borostomias antarcticus (assembly GCF_949987555.1). NCBI lineage: Eukaryota > Metazoa > Chordata > Actinopteri > Stomiiformes > Stomiidae > Borostomias > Borostomias antarcticus. The sequence goes on along the minus strand of NC_140234.1, from coordinate 57,829,159 downwards.
AATGAATGAGCAGTGAGTTGATGTGTAACCAGATGCTAGTATATGTCTACTTTATGACATGGATGTCATGCAGAAAAAAACGGACCAGTGTCTCTTAGCATATTCTAATTCATTGTGTCATAACGAACGCATTTTGTGCATTGATGTGACACTCAACGTCACACTATACTGTAGATAACTCACAAGTCTTCATTTGAAACTCAATGCTATTATTGCTCAACGTTCAGTTTGGTGTGTTGGTATAGCAGGGGTCCGTCCTGCATGGACGGGCTGAGTCTGGGCATGCCACAGTCAAACGTCTGTCTGGCTCCTGGCACCCTGCCCAGCCAGTTCGGTTGAGCCCCTGGGGTGACCGAGGTTGCCTGTGTGTGTGTGTACACTAGAAACTGGATCATCCATTGATAATTAACAGGATTTTGCCTGCATTCGTATCATTGACATTGATTGATTGATTATACTTTATTGTCCCCGTGGGGGAACTTGTCTCGGGCACCGTAATGCTTCAAAGTGCAACAGATTACATACAACAGGCAAAAGAAACAACAAAGTCAACAGCAAACATTGAGTGATATTGACAGCAGCTTCCATCTGGACATGGCATTTGACACGTGTTTAGCTAAGCTCCAATCAGTTGTAGAGGAGATTTTAAGTGTAGTGTTTGCTGTAGCCAATTGCCTTTTTACCTACCTATTACCTACACCCCTGGCCCTACAGTGTATTCACTAACTAGTGTGTGTTTGTGTGTGTGACCCATAGCCTGGCGTCATCATCAGGATTACGTTGTGTGTTTCTCTCCACATAAAAGTCTGGTAACGCACCCGTTCAAACTTTCCACCCAACCAGATATTGGTGTGGGCCAATCACAGCCGTTAATCTAATATGGGGCGGGGTTGATACGGTGGCTGTGCCAACTTGATACGATGACTAACCCACATGCCGCTGCTCTGATTGGTTATAGGTCTATCCAATCGCAGGGATAGTCCAGAGGCATTTTTGGTCTGCGACCGTTTATAATGCCCCTTGGAAATCGAAAATGAACTTTGAGTTTCCAGACCTTACTGCATTCTTGCCAATGGTCTCTGGCGAAGCGAGCCATGCCTTACAGTAAACAGTCCAAACACCAGGTCATGTTTACCTGTCTCAAGCCGTGCTTTCACCTCTTATCCTCTGTCAAACAGGATCAAGAAATGGATCAGGGCGGACTGAAGTGCAGCAATAGCCGTGACGAGAGCCTGGCGTTCGGGGAGCGAGAAGGGGGGACGGGAGAGGCGGCGGGGGGCTCGGTGTCCGGCGCGTCCGGGATGCACCTGCCCGGGTCCACGGCCCAGAGCCAGGGCCCCGCCATGGAGGTCACCAACGGACTGGGCGGCAGCAAGACCCAGGGGGCGCCCCCTTCCCCCATGGGACTCTTCGCCATGGAGGGGGCCGACATGAAGGCGAGCGCGGGGAACGCGCACGAGGGCAAGCCCCCGAGGATGCAGCAGCAGCAGCACCACCAGGACCAGGGCCTGTATTCCATGAGGGAGGATTTCTCCCTGCTGGAGGAGAGCATCGCGGATTTGAACCGCTCGTCCGTGGCGCCGGGGGACCCCGCCATGGGACACCCTCATCAGCTGGACCTGTACCACATCAAAACGGAGGACTTCTCCTTCCTGGACAAGGACCGGCTGGACACGGTGTCCTCCTACGGCGGCGCGGGGGTGAAGGACTTGGACGGCGGCGACCGTCTCATGGGGGTCGCGGCGCTGGACCTCCTGAGGGACCTGGACCTGCCGCGGTCCCCGCTGGACCTCAACGACTTCTACGTGGAGAACGAGGCCGTGTTCCTCTCGAACCTCGCCGTGGTGGACGACGCCCTGCTGGACGCCAAACCCCGGGGCGGCGCCGGCACCATGATGGCGGTCGTCGCCGGTGGGGACGTGACGGCCGGCGTCTCCATGCCCGAGATCAAGACGGAGACGGATGGCGGTGGCGGAGGCGATGACTCCGTCATACAGCTGGTCACCCCGGGGGTGATCAAGCGGGAGAGCAAGGAGAACCGGAGCTACTGCCAGCTGTCCGGCATCGACATGGCGGGGCCCTCGGGAGGAGGAGGAGGAGGAGGAGGCCTGGGCTACCACTACAGAACCAGCCAGGGCGCCGCCGCCACCGGCGTGAACGTACAGCAGCAGCCCGACCAGAAGCCCGTCTTCGGCCTGTACCCGCCTCTGTCCGCCCTGGGCAACGGCTGGGCCGGCAGGGCCGGTGGATACGGAGGGGATGGCCCGGCCATGCAGAGAGGGGGCGAGGGGGTGCCGGCGGTGACCTCGTCCGCCTTCTCCGTCAGCTACGGCAGGTAGGTGGTTGTGGGGGTGGTGGTCAACCTGCTCCCAGCTGGTAGATCTGTGGTCAGGGTGCTGGACAGTGTACTGAACTGTCATGTGTTCCCTGCTCTGAATTGTCCTCTTAAAAAAAGAAATGATAAAAGAAGACATTGGTGTTTTTTTTTGCTGATGCTGAACACTTTTGGCAGCAGGAGTGTGTTTGTTAGTGCGTGTTAGTGTGTGTGTTAGTGTGTGTGTTAGTGTGTGTGTGTGTGTGTGTGTGTGTGAGTGAGTAGAGCGAGGGGAGGCTGAGAGGAGGGCTGGGAGTCCTGTGGCCACGTGTGCAGATCTGCTGTTAGCCTCACACTAGGGCTGCACGATTAGGACAAAAGATAATAATTGCGATTATTTGCTTCAAACTCACTGACCTCGTTTTCGCTCATTTTGTCACTACTCACAGCTGCGGGTACTCTTGTGACACTGGTCTTGACCTACTGCTATCTGTCTTCTCAGTGAAATTGCTGCGCACAGCGCACTAAGCGGGAACGCATGTGATTGGTCAGACAGCATAAGCGCCTGTGATTCGTCCGTGTAGTCCTAGCACACTCAATTCAAAGCAAAATTATTAATCACATTAATTGCGGCCTTTTGCGATTAGTTAATTGCGGAGGTCATAATCGCGATTTCGATTAATTCATGATTAATTGTGCAGCCCTACCTCACACACACACACACACACCCCTCGCTCCCTCTTTAGACTGTTCAACACACACACGCACACACTAACACACACCCCCCTCGCTCCCTCTTCAGACTGTTCAACACACACACGCACACACACGCACACACCAACACACACCCCCCTCGCTCCCTTTTCAGACTGTTCTCAACACTAAAACACACACACACACACACACACACAACCACACATACCTCTTTTGACTGTGCTCAACACTAACACACACACACACACCCCTCGCCCCCTCTTCAGACTGTTCTCAACACTAACACACACAAGGCAAGGAAAGGCAAGTTTATTTATATAGCACATTTCAGCCACAGAGCAATTCAAGGTGCTTTACATGAGACATTAAAAGCATTAAAACAAAAAGCAAGACATTATAGACATTTAAAACAAAAGGCAGGACAAATTAAAAGCATTAAAACAAAAAGCAAGTCATTATAGACATTTAAACAAAAAGCAGGACAAATAGAATACAGGAATAAAAGTTACAGTGCAGTATACTGATAAACATAGCTCCTCTTAGAAAGCAGTGGCAAAAAGAAAAGTCTTCAGGCTTGTTTTAAAAGAACCAAGAGTTGCACACACACAAACACACACACACCCCTCTTCAGACTGTGCTCAACACTAACACACACACACACACACACACACACACCCCTCTTCAGACTGTGCTCAACACTAACACACACACACACACACACACCCCTCTTCAGACTGTGCTCAACACTAAAGGCCAGGTCATGGTCCAGAAACACAGGGCGCATACGTTATCCGTACGTCCAGTCTGCGGTCCTTGATCTTTTCATAGCCCATTAGTTGTCGTTTTTTCTTTTTACAGATCAAAATGCACATATTTCCACCAGAGAACAATTAATTTCAATCTATGGCTCATTAGCGTGTTCCCGGTGCCGTCATGCCAAAGCAAACGTTATTTGGGAGCTTGGTCTCGCTAGCCTGGCTAGCTTACAGGACCAGCTCCCAACTAGCTAACATTCCTGTACCAAAGATGTTTTTTTTTCATTCTAATTAATTAATTACAAACGTCAACATTATAAGTTTACTGACATCAGTGACAAGTTACTGTAGCTAGCAAGCTAGAAACCAAAACATGGTCAAGATACGTTATCGGACGATCAGACGTTTTAGCCGGACACGGATCTGGTCTCGACCGCGCTGTACCCACCGGAGCGCGGACGCTAGGTGGTCATAAAACCGGAGCTCCAGGCGGACGCGCCAGAGAGGATCGGGTTTTAGTCGGCGCCGCCTCCAGCGGGGCCCAGTCCGTGTGTGATACATATGGGCTATGAATTGGGCTCAACACACCTCGCTCCCTCTTCAGTTGAGTATACTCGACACTAACACACACACACACACTAACACACCTCGCTCCCTCTTCAGTGTTCTCAACACTAACACACACACACACACATACACACCTCGCTTTCTCTTCAGTGTTCTCAACACTAACACACACACACACACACACTAACACATCTCGCTCCCTCTTCAGAGTATACTCAACACTAACACACACACACAAACATACACACATACACACACACACACACACTAACACACCTAGCTCCCTCTTCAGTGTTCTCAACACTAACAGACACACACACACACACACTAACACACCACGCTCCCTCTTCAGACTGCTCTCAAAACTAACACCACCGGCCCCTTATGAGCTGCTCAACTTGCCCTCGCAGCAGTGGGGGAGGGGCACACACACACACACACACACGCGCGCGCTCGCCTAAATGTTTTCGAAAGGTCAGTGAGTCTACTATAGCCTATACGTACAGTACGGTACAAGGCTCTAACCACAGCTATAAGCTTCTCAGTCACTTGGGGTTGCCCTGACGCTAGTCTTGCGTGACCTTCCTCCTCCAAAATTCCCTGAAATGTCTCACAGGAGATTCCTTCTGGAACGTTTTAGTATCGAACTCCGGATGAATGGCATGCTCCCAGCGGTCACATGGTGATGAGTAATGATTTTTACGTTTCAAGACAATGTCCCAGGTGATCCGTTCATGCGTATGATAACTAACGTGTGTGTCTGTTTTTCTGTTCTCTGTAAAATAAGTTAGAGCAGCTGATTCAGCACATTTATTGCAAATGGTATATTGACCTTGTCACAACAGCCGGTATACTATAGTAAGAGATGGGGAGAGTGTGTGCGTGCCTGTACCCCTGTAACCTGAATATCCCCCACCATCCAGCACTGGAGTTAATATTTGGCAGGTGTATAATTGCTCAGGACCCAAGGACATGCTGAAAAAATGTGTTAATTTGAACATAAATACTGCTCCGGAGTAGTTCCGCCTGTTCTTTCACAGTGCAGATGCTCCGGCATACAGATCTAATGCACCCAATCCAGGCGTATGTTTGTTTGGTTCGGTTAAGCTCACTCACTGCATGTGAGGCGATATATATAGGAGTGTTTTCGATAGACGTTGAGTTCATGCAGTTCAAGTCAAGCCTCGACTATAAATCATATACATCATGTCTCCCGGCTCAGAATGTACAGTAGGCTACACAAATAGTGAATTGTGCTCATGCTAAGCTAACACAACGAACCAGACAGACCAGTGATTCAGTGATTCTGATTTGGGGCCAGCAGGGCTGACCGGTGTTAGTCCTAGGTCATTTAGGCTTAGGTCAGGGTCAGCGCAGGGAGAGTCCAGGGTAAGATTGTAGGCTACTTATCCCTGCTAGCGGGCTGACGAGGCAAAGCTGCTTCTGTTTTCGTCCGTGTCACGGTCAGGGCTTTTTTAACCACGGGCTTGTGTGTCAGTTGACATGTGAGGAGGCACGTGATCGGCTACATAAGCTACCACCTGTCTGTCCGAGGTGGAAATTCATTGAAAACATGCGGAGCTGATTAATACTTGAGTTTCTCTCTACCTCGCTAGTTAGAAACGTCCAAGCTCTGTCTAGGAGCTTTTAGAAGTGCATCCCGAAGTACGCTGACATTGTCAGCTCGGGAGCGGCCCGCTGGGTATCGCAAGGTCCCCGGTTCAACCCCAGCTCCTGGCAATGGGCCGACGTGCCCTTGAGCAAGACACTGAACCGCGAAATGACTCACGTGCGGCACGGAGGCGCAGTACTTAGTACCGTCGCCTCACAGCAAGAAGATCTCCGGGCGTTTCTCTGTGGGGTTTGCATGTTCTCACCGTGTTCGCAAAGGTTTCCTCACAAAGAACCCCAATATGAAAAACATGCAGTAGAACATCGGCTCTTCGGGCCGGTCCCTGACCAAGACCTGGACTGAGCACTTGGACTTGCTCCCAGGGCGCCATGACGGCTGCCCACTGCTCCTGGCTGCCCCTGGAGGAGGACAGCTTGGATGGGAGAAATGCAGGAGACAATTTCCACCGGCGACCCCCCGAAGTTGCATGTGTGTGTGTGTTGTATGCTATGTCACCACTCACTATGTGCAATGTGTGCATCACTGTGTGGCCAATTAAAGACCCCCCACCCCTTTTTTTTTTTTTTTTTTTTTTTTTTTTAAAAAGAATGTCAAGCTGTGAAACTAATCAGACAGGATCATCACAAAACACCCGATCACCCAATCAGATCTGACAATTCGGGGTGTGTCATTAGGAGAGCGTTAGAAAGCAGCAGACAGGGCTGGTTAGAACACACTCGCTCATCCTCAGCTGTAAACAGGATGCGTTTGTGTGGCGTGATGTGAGGATGGTGTGTTAGACAGCTCGCACATTAGACTGTAACCTGATGGAGATCGATCGTCTCGTTGAGAAGGGGTCAGGAAAGAATTTTTACAGCTCACTTTTCTGGCCCCTGGGTGATACTGTTTTTTTTTTTTGCTTCCCTCTGAAATATGTAGGGGTGGGACCTAGGCTCTGTGAAGCGCATTGTGTTGCCTCTGTGTATGAAATGCGCTATACAAATAAAGCTTTGATTGATTGATTGAGTTGACGGCTCTCGTCTGTAGGTAACCACGCGCTTCTCTCAAAGTCCTCTCACTCATCCTCTCAATCTCTCCTGGGAATTTTCCGTTTAGTTTAAACTTGTTTCCCAATCTGTGAATCAAAGTGATGGAATTTTCCTGCTCCTGTCCTGATACTGGTCTCTCTGGGCGGGTCCTGATACTGGTCTCTCTGGGCGGAGCCGGGGGAGGTGACCGGCCAGTGACCAGCCTTATCTCAGCAGGCCCTCTTGAAATGTGCCGTTGGCTCTGATACCTCTGTAGTGGTTGTTTGTTTTGTGCAGTGCAACATCTTCACGGGCAATCTTTAGTCTCAGAGCAAAAAGAAAACCACAAATGTAATATTTTCCTCGTTAATAAAGATTTTAAAAGATTTTAAAATTCACGACCATTATATCTTGTCATTTCAATGTCACATCTTCTCATTTGACTGCTGCCTCCCGCCTTCTTTGTAAATGCTACAGTACACCTTTTCTTTATAACAAGCTTAACAGAAAGTTAGGTAGCTGGCGCTCTCTTCTGGATCGCCGACTGACCCCCCCACAGCAGCGGCAAGGAACAGTTGGACTGTAGGTCTGGTGATATTGGCTACCAAATTGGGTGAAAAGGGGATAAAATCAGAAATAAGTTAAAAAATAATAATAATAATAAATAAAAAAAAAAACATTAATAAAGGGAATATATGCCATTTAACTTTTTATAAATTCTTTGATGCAATATTATTATACTGCAAAGCCCAATTAAAAAGATGAGCAATTAGTCTGCAACAATGCACACTGGTCGACTAATGGTTTTGATAGTCGATTAGTCGACTATTCTGTAAAACCCCTAGTAGGCCTACTTATTGAAAGTTGCTTTGGATAAAAACGTAATGTAAATTATGAAAACGTAATGTAAATGACTCAAATGTAATGGAAATGACTCAAACGTAATGGAAATGATTCAAATGTGATTTAAATGACTCAAACGTAATGGAAATTATTCAAATGTGATGTAAATGACATGTCATGTAAATTAATTTAGCTGAGTGTGTTCTCAGCTCCCTCAGATGTCCTGTAGAGTAGACGGGTCCAGTGGTCTGTAGGTTAACTATGACCGATGGAGTAAAGCCCAATTACACGGCACTCAACCCTCATCACCCTCCCTGTGAAAATGCCGTCACATTGATTCATGTCCAATTACGCCATGCTGCGGTGTTGGGTGGGTAACAAAATAGGCATTTGCACATGCATAACATACCTACCTAGACATGCGCCTAATACTGTAGGTCTCATTATGCCATAGCTAATACTTGCCAACCATTTGGTCAATGATTAGCCAAGCCAAGGTTATCATTTGACGCAGGCGCGTGGCATTATGTGTTTCTCTAATCAGTCTTAAGGTGACCTTGATAGAAAAGCCTTGTTGACACAAGGGACACACTCGGACAATCTCCCATAAACTGCCCAATCATTTCACCCTTGTTACCTTCTTAAATGTCTGATTGACTGCTACGTATTCCAAATGCGGTATAGCAAATCCATCCGACTTATCCAGTACCTTGAATAGCTTATCCATTTACTCTGAAGTTGTTTGTCGAGAGCCAGGTATCGAGTTAGCTAAGCCGGCAATAACAGTAGCCTGAGTTTACTGTAAGCATAATGTGCACGTAGCAATAACCTTTTTTTTAATTCATACTCTTTTGCTATGTTGTTGAACAGCAGGATTTAGGAGCTGTGTCCCAGAGGAGAGTTGAGGTTAGAGTGGTGTTTGGGGGACTTATTCTGTGGTTGCCAGGTTCCATACAATGGCTCTTCATGCCAGCTGTAGCCTACCTACAGTACCAGGCAGGCATACAGGGCTGAATCAGACCTCTGTCCTTGCCATGTTGTGTGGTTGTCTCGGCTACACTTGGCCTCGGTCCAGAAGTATTTGGACTTGTTTTGTTATTGTGGCTCTTTAGGCCTCCTCTTCTCTTTGGCGTTCATAATGGCCACAGGGTTTCAGTGACATACCTCAAACCTTTCAGTTCTTCTTGGCGACACCTAGGGTGCCGGTATGTTTTTGTGCGTGGCTGGAAGCCTAGTGTAGCGTTTGTCCGGTTATCACTCCCTCCCTTACTCCGTTACTCCTGACAATGTTGGCCTGCATCTCTCTGTTGGCACCACTAGAGGCAGTAGTCCCAGCACACCAAAATCAAGAAGGTCACCAAAATCAACCCGTCAATCTCCACTGCACAAGTAGAGTAGTGGTCAGAGCATTGGACTCCCACCCGGGAGACCGGGGTTCAAGACCCGGTGGGGATGACTTTATGGGACTATACCCCAAACCTCCACATGTTCATCCTTTCACTCCGACCTTTACCCCTTGCCTCATAGGTCCGATCCTGTCCCATCCCCAACCCTTATTCTAACCCCAACCCACACTGAAGGGACTGGAAGAAGGACACCAAAACCAGGTGGCATGATGTTCTGGAGAGGGTCCACGGGTCTGTTGGTCCGGTGTCTGGGTTTTTTCTACCGATCGAAACATGTTCAGCCTCATGACAGCCATAGAGCTTTACCTGTTTCCAAAGAGGAAGGCAAAGCCTCGAATCAGGACTGGACATCATCAGCTGTCATCCACAAACGATGCGTATATATACACCAACTCAATAGAATTCAGCTTTGAAGCCAATCGTCCAGCTACTCTTGGTCCAGGACAGGGCTCTAATAATGACGACGGTGTACGTGGCATTGAAGCTGGGTCCACGCTCACGCTCTGTTGGTGCGGTGGCGGGTGTGGTTCGTGCGCCAGGCTCTCTTGGCACGGCGGCGGCGGGGTTGGTGTTGCCCTAGCCGTAACCCCGCGTCGACACGCCCCTCCCCAGTTGTATTATGATCTGCCATTACTGAACCCGTTTGACAGAAAATGTATCCAGGGGCCCACGCCTCTCGCTTTCTTTTTCCGCTCTCGGTCTCTCTCTCTATCTATCTTTATCTCTCTCTCTCTCTCTCTCTCTCTCTCTCTCTCTCTCTCTCTCTCTCTCTCTCTCTCTCTCTCTCTGGGCAGGTATTGTAAATCCCCCACCATGTTGTACAGTAGCGGCCAACCCTATGCCCTTCCCTATTTTACTGAATGCCAGCCTGTCGCTTACCTAACACTTGAAGACAGTATCTCTCTCTTTCTCTTTCTCTCTCTCTCTCTCTCTCTCTCTCTTGTTCTAAGGAATAGCGCACCAGTTGCACTACCAGCGTTGCGTTATGTTGCCATGTAGTGTTGCATAGCCAGACCTATCTCCACACTTCTACATAGCCAGACCTATCTCCACACTTCTACATAGCCAGACCTATCTCCACACTTCTACATAGCCAGACCTGTCTCCACACTTCTACATAGCCAGATCTATCTCCACACTTCTACATATCCAGATCTATCTCCACACTTCTACATAGCCAGATCTATCTCCACACTTCTACATATCCAGATCTATCTCCACACTTCTACATAGCCAGATCTATCTCCACACTTCTACATAGCCAGACCTATCTCCACACTTCTACATAGCCAGATCTATCTCCACACTTCTACATAGCCAGATCTATCTCCACACTTCTACATAGCCAGATCTATCTCCACACTTCTACATAGCCAGATCTATCTCCACACTTCTACATAGCCAGATCTATCTCCACACTTCTACATAGCCAGATCTATCTCCACACTTCTACATAGCCAGACCTATCTCCACACTTCTACATAGCCAGATCTATCTCCACACTTCTACATAGCCAGACCTGTCTCCACACTTCTACATAGCCAGATCTATCTCCACACTTCTACATAGCCAGACCTGTCTCCACACTCAGATTAATTTGCGTCGCCAGTCTCGCCACTGATTGGCAGTGTGACAACGAATGACAAGGTTTATTGACAAAACCTACATCCGTTGAGTCAGACTATGTTGCCATTAGTTAGGGGCGGCTGTAGCTCAGTTGGTAGAGTGGGTCGTTCAATGATTGAAGGGTCAGTGGTTCGAAGTTCCTTGAGCAAGACACCTAACCCCAAAATTGCTCCCAATGAGCAGGTTAGCACCTTGCATGGCAGCTACCGCCATTGGTGTGTGAATGTGCGTGTGAATGGGTGAATGAGAGGCCATTGTAAAGCGCTTTTAGTGCCGCTAAGGTGGAAAAGCGCTATAAGTGCAGTCCATTTACCATTTACCATTATCTGCATGACTGTGAAGTTCTACTTGCTACACAGCATGTTGTTTTGAGAGTGGATCTTTTCTGTTCCTCTACTAGTACTAAGGTGTTTCTAGTGATTGTACTAGTACTAAGGTGTTATTAGTGATTGTACTAGTACTAAGGTGTTACTAGTGATTGTACTAGTACTAAGGTGTTATTAGTGATTGTACTAGTACTAAGGTGTTATTAGTGATTGTACTAGTACTAAGGTGTTATTAGTGATTGTACTAGTACTAAGGTGTTATTAGTGATTGTACTAGTACTAAGGTGTTACTAGTGATTGTACTAGTACTAAGGTGTTATTAGTGATTGTACTAGTACTTAGGTGTTACTAGTGATTGTACTAGTACTAAGGTGTTATTAGTGATTGTACTAGTACTAAGGTGTTACTAGTGATTGTACTAGTACTAAGGTGTTATTAGTGATTGTACTAGTACTAAGGTGTTACTAGTGATTGTACTAGTACTAAGGTGTTAGTGATTGTACTAGTACTTAGGTGTTACTAGTGATTGTACTAGTACTAAGGTGTTATTAGTGATTGTACTAGTACTAAGGTGTTACTAGTGATTGTACTAGTACTAAGGTGTTACTAGTGATTGTACTAGTACTAAGGTGTTAGTGATTGTACTAGTACTAAGGTGTTATTAGTGATTGTACTAGTACTAAGGTGTTATTAGTGATTGTACTAGTACTAAGGTGTTACTAGTGATTGTACTAGCACTAAGGTGTTATTAGTGATTGTACTAGTACTAAGGTGTTACTAGTGATTGTACTAGTACTAAGGTGTTATTAGTGATTGTACTAGTACTAAGGTGTTACTAGTGATTGTACTAGTACTAAGGTGTTACTAGTGATTGTACTAGTACTAAGGTGTTAGTGATTGTACTAGTACTAAGGTGTTATTAGTGATTGTACTAGTACTAAGGTGTTACTAGTGATTGTACTAGTACTAAGGTGTTATTAGTGATTGTACTAGTACTAAGGTGTTACTAGTGATTGTACTAGTACTAAGGTGTTTTTAGTGATTGTACTAGTACTAAGGTGTTATTAGTGATTGTACTAGTACTAAGGTGTTACTAGTGATTGTACTAGTACTAAGGTGTTACTAGTGATTGTACTAGTACTAAGGTGTTAGTGATTGTACTAGTAATAAGGTGTTATTAGTGATTGTACTAGTACTAAGGTGTTATTAGTGATTGTACTAGTACTAAGGTGTTACTAGTGATTGTACTAGTACTAAGGTGTTATTAGTGATTGTACTAGTACTAAGGTGTTATTAGTGATTGTACTAGTACTAAGGTGTTACTAGTGATTGTACTAGTACTAAGGTGTTACTAGTGATTGTACTAGTACTAAGGTGTTACTAGTGATTGTACTAGTACTAAGGTGTTATTAGTGATTGTACAAGTACTAAGGTGTTATTAGTGATTGTACTAGTACTAAGGTGTTATTAGTGATTGTACTAGTACTAAGGTGTTATTAGTGATTGTACTAGTACTAAGGTGTTATTAGTGATTGTACTAGTACTAAGGTGTTACTAGTGATTGTACTAGTACTAAGGTGTTATTAGTGATTGTACTAGTACTAAGGTGTTACTAGTGATTGTACTAGTACTGAGGTGTTACTAGTGATTGTACTAGTACTAAGGTGTTATTAGTGATTGTACTAGTACTAAGGTGTTATTAGTGATTGTACTAGTACTAAGGTGTTATTAGTGATTGTACTAGTACTAAGGTGTTGCTAGTGATTGTACTAGTACTAAGGTGTTATTAGTGATTGTACTAGTACTAAGGTGTTATTAGTGATTGTACTAGTACTAAGGTGTTATTAGTGATTGTACTAGTACTAAGGTGTTTCTAGTGATTGTACTAGTACTAAGGTGTTGCTAGTGATTGTACTAGTACTAAGGTGTTACTAGTGATTGTACTAGTACTAAGGTGTTATTAGTGATTGTACTAGTACTAAGGTGTTACTAGTGATTGTACTAGTACTAAGGTGTTATTAGTGATTGTACTAGTACTAAGGTGTTACTAGTGATTGTACTAGTACTAAGGTGTTATTAGTGATTGTACTAGTACTAAGGTGTTATTAGTGATTGCACTAGTACTAAGGTGTTATTAGTGATTGCACTAGTACTAAGGTGTTATTAGTGATTGTACTAGTACTAAGGTGTTATTAGTGATTGCACTAGTACTAAGGTGTTATTAGTGATTGTACTAGTACTAAGGTGTTATTAGTGATTGTACTAGTACTAAGGTGTTATTAGTGATTGTACTAGTACTAAGGTGTTAGTACTAGTACTAAGGTGTTATTAGTGATTGTACTAGTACCAAGGTGTTACTAGTGATTGTACTAGTACTAAGGTGTTAGTGATTGTACTAGTACTAAGGTGTTATTAGTGATTGTACTAGTACTAAGGTGTTATTAGTGATTGTACTAGTACTAAGGTGTTATTAGTGATTGTACTAGTACTAAGGTGTTATTAGTGATTGTACTAGTACTAAGGTGTTATTAGTGATTGTACTAGTACTAAGGTGTTATTAGTGATTGTACTAGTACTAAGGTGTTATTAGTGATTGTACTAGTACTAAGGTGTTATTTGTGATTGTACTAGTACTAAGGTGTTACTAGTGATTGTACTAGTACTAAGGTGTTATTAGTGATTGTACTAGTACTAAGGTGTTATTAGTGATTGTACTAGTACTAAGGTGTTATTAGTGATTGTACTAGTACCAAGGTGTTACTAGTGATTGTACTAGTACTAAGGTGTTAGTGATTGTACTAGTACTAAGGTGTTATTAGTGATTGTACTAGTACTAAGGTGTTACTAGTGATTGTACTAGTACTAATGTGTTACTAGTGATTGTACTAGTACTAAGGTGTTTCTAGTGATGAGTGAACGTCATGGCCTCTGTAGGTTGCCATGAATTTAGTAATTATCGTAATGTCAATACATACATCAGAAACCAAACAAGGTCTGAATTTTGGATTTCAATCCACAAGATGAAATGGACGCACACATCCGCCATCTAGGCTTCAATCTTGCTGATTGGAAGCAGCCATCGGACACAACTCAATGCGGGTAGTGTAACGTTGGCAGCTTCCATTGATTTCAAAGGAGGCCCTCATCATGGCTGACGGCTGATGGCAACGCTGGAGCCCAGAGGCTGAGGGGGGGGTGGAGGCTTGGGGGGGTGGAGGGTGGAGGAGGAATGCTGGGACTTCAAAGAGCTCATTGTGCCTTAAGTCGCACTTAGTGAAAGGGGTTTGCAGACACAGCTGCTAACAGCAATAAGCAATTAGCTAACAGCATGTTGGTCTACATTTTGGAAGGGACTATCCAGCTAGTGTTGTCTAAACATAATCATCATATTAAATTAAATTAATAGGCCTGTGTGTGAGCAGGCCTGTGTGTGAGCAGGCCTGTGTGAGAGTAGGCCTGTGTGAGAGTAGGTCTGTGTGAGAGTAGGTCTGTGTGAGAGTAGGTCTGTGTGTGAGCAGACCTGTGTGAGAGTAGGCCTGTGTGAGAGCAGGCCTGTGTGTGAGCAGGTCTGTGTCAGAGTAGGCCTGTGATAGATGATTCTAGCAGGTCTATGTCAGAGTAGACCTGTGATGGATGATTCTTGCAGGTCTATGTCAGAGTAGACCTGTGATGGATGATTCTTGCAGGTCTGTGTGATAGTAGGCCTGGGATAGATGATTCTTGCACGTCTGTGTCAGAGTAGGCCTTTGATAGATGATTCTTGCACGTCTGTGTCAGAGTAGGCCTTTGATAGATGATTCTTGCAGGTCTGTGTCAGAGTAGGCCTTTGATAGATGATTCTTGCAGGTCTGTGTCAGAGTAGGCCTTTGATAGATGATTCTTGCAGGTCTGTGTCAGAGTAGGCCTTTGATGGATGATTCTTGCAGGTCTGTGTCAGAGTAGGCCTTTAATAGATGATTCTTGCAGGTCTGTGTCAGAGTAGGCCTTTAATAGATGATTCTTGCAGGTCTGTGTCAGAGTAGGCCTTTGATAGATGATTCTTGCAGGTCTGTGTCAGAGTAGGCCTTTGATGGATGATTCTTGCAGGTCTGTGTCAGAGTAGGCCTTTGATAGATGATTCTTGCAGGTCTGTGTCAGAGTAGGGCCGTGAGTCAGATCATCATCCATACCTGAGCCCAGGGCCATGTTCCCTAGCTGCATGAGAGAGACCAGTCCAGCAGACAGACTGAACTGGCAACGTGACTCGTTTAAAGGCTGTATGAAGGTGATCTCTCCTTTGTGGGAGTTTTACACTTGCCTATGAGCAGCTGGAATTAGTGACTTCAAGGTAGAAGCAATTAATTTCAGCAGAGAACACAATTGTACCCTTCAAAGCACTTTTTTTGTATTGCCCAACACTACAGTAAATGTCTGATACGTGTGTGTAAGTCTATTTGAAAGCAGGGTTTAAATGCTACATACAAATTCACTTTCTGAACATTTTCTGAACATTTCATGCATGTACGGTCCAAGGCCGACAGTTAAAAGCTGTCTTTTTACGTTTCTCAGATTCACCTCTAGCTAGCCTGTAGAGAAGTCTCTATTGTCTCCAGGAAGCAGTGATTCATTTCTCATCAGTCTAGACTAGTCGTGTTGATTTTGTTGAGGATGCCGGTCGTACAGTAGCAGTAACTAGGCACCGCCACGTCTGTGGAACACGCTGAGCAGGTTCTTCCGTTCCAGCTAGTAGACCGGCCACGTGGAGTCTACCGACAGATGGGTCATAGTCATAGTCACTTTTATTTAAACACACACCAAATGACACCGGTTTAGGGCGCACTGGGCGCGGACTCTAAAGAACAGAAACACATAAAGGTGACATGGCAAGACGAGAAAGGACAACATAATAAACATGGGAGAAATGCGGGGAGATCAGTGGCGAACGGCACCCCATAAACCACGGTCTCCGACGTCAGCCGTGCGAGGCTGCTGTTGGCTGATATCTTTGTGCTGCGTCTCACCCCGGCTTAGCAGGAATGAAGCCTGGTCGGCCCAGAGGCCGAACCACAGGAAGAGACAGTTAGAACGTCTTTTAAGGCCTCAGCTTTCGGAAGGAAACTGGATTGCAGGTGACATATTCTTGAGCAACTAAACCGCAAGACGACATTTATTGATCATTATATGGGACATTTATTGATCATCTTTTTTTTTTTGGGGGGGGGGGGGGGGGTGGCATATTTTTTATTGATCATCACAGTTGTATATGGGACATTCGCTGGTTTTAGTTTTTGATCGTGCTCTCTCTGGCTTGCATGGATCTGTGGATTGGACTATTAATTTTCCAACCAGACAATCAAAGGGCAGGTTTGAGCTTTGACAACAGCTTACAACACATTCCACAGAGAGACGTGGATAGACTCTAGCGTGATTCAGTTGGTGTGTGGGGAATAGGCCTACGGTCTGGTCTCTCTCCTCTAGCGTGATTCAGTTGGTGTGTGGGGAATACTGTCTGGTCTCTCTCCTGTAGCGTGATTCAGTTGGTGTGTGGGGAATACTGTCTGGTCTCTCTCCTCTAGCGTGATTCAGTTGGTGTGTGGGGAATACTGTCTGGTCTCTCTCCTCTAGCGTGATTCAGTTGGTGTGTGGGGAATACTGTCTGGTCTCTCTCCTGTAGTGTGATTCAGTTGGTGTGTGGGGAATACTGTCTGGTCTCTCTCCTGTAGTGTGATTCAGTTGGTGTGTGGGGAATACTGTCTGGTCTCTCTCCTGTAGTGTGATTCAGTTGGTGTGTGGGGAATACTGTCTGGTCTCTCTCCTGTAGTGTGATTCAGTTGGTGTGTGGGGAATACTGTCTGGTCTCTCTCCTGTAGCTTGATTCAGTTGGTGTGTGGGGAATACTGTCTGGTCTCTCCTGTAGCGTGATTCAGTTGGTGTGTGGGGAATACTGTCTGGTCTCTCTCCTGTAGCGTGATTCAGTTGGTGTGTGGGGAATACTGCCTGGTCTCTCTCCTCTAGTGTGATTCAGTTGGTGTGTGGGGAATACTGTCTGGTCTCTCTCCTGTAGTGTGATTCAGTTGGTGTGTGGGGAATAGGCCTACGGTCTGGTCTCTCTCCTGTAGTGTGATTCAGTTGGTGTGTGGGGAATACTGTCTGGTCTCTCTCCTGTAGTGTGATTCAGTTGGTGTGTGGGGAATAGGCCTACGGTCTGGTCTCTCTCCTGTAGCGTGATTCAGTTGGTGTGGATACAGGATATTAAGCCAAGTAACGCTATGTGGTAAGAGCAATGTTAAAAAGGAATGTTTTAAGAACTCGCTTAAAAGTTACCACGGTCTCAGACATTAATAACATTAACGACACTGAGATGTTTGCAGAACTGCCAATTTCAGCTCATCTAAATTAGTGTTTGTTCTACAGAATCACTCTGTGTGTGATTGGTTCTATGGTGGGATCTGAGGTTTTGCACAATTCGCAGTCTCTCCGTTTTGTGTCCTTTGATCGAGCCCTGGTCCAGAGATGGCTAGTTTTAAAGTCGCACAGAAACGGACGTTTGAGATCATCTAACTTCCGTAGTTTGACGTATTTCTGACGCAAACAAGCTATGAGGGTGGGACATATGTTTAGAGGAATTTGATTGGAACATTGACAAATGGACGGGTTTTAAGAACTTTAGACATTCGATAGAAGTATAGCGTTGATTGACGGGTGGATGTCGTGAGATTATTGGCCTAAAATCTAAGGTACCTGTTGTCGTCACTGCACGTGACGTACCGTTTTCCAGGAAGTAAGAAATTATATACTTTGATATAAGATTACAACAAAAGTAGAATTTAGATTTTTTTTTGGCATACATCGTTGAATAGGCGAACACTATGACCAATTATGTGAACCAAAATGGGACGGAATGCTTTTTTCATTTCAGTGCGACGTTTCAGCCGTGTGACCGAGCAGCTGGCTCTTTATCGGTGCAGCCCGACATGTCCGGCCTGAGCTTAGCTCACACAGATCCATGATTTAGCCTGAGTGGGCCTCCACACATTAATAATCCTATACAAACATGTAGCCAGTTATGCCTTAGTCAGAATTAATCGCCGTGCTCACAGTGTCTAGCCCACTGTATGTGGCTTCTATGGAGCTGTGTGTCTCAAGTATACCGTCGTTAACCCTCGTTAGGGTCGGCAAATTAGATCTTGTCTTCAACATGCACAAGGTTTAGTCAAATGGTTGTGATTAAGAAGACAAACTGGGCTAGCCTGTACACACGAGCGCAGCCTATACCCCTGTTATTTCCTGACACCGACCACCAACCATCGACGCGGACGTGCAGTTAGCCGGCCTTAGTGACAAGGGGGAAGATGCAACGCAGGACCCGTATCTGTGTTGTGTTGTGACCCTTTTAACAGGCTCTCCTGTCAGGCTACTGCTTCTGGTTCCTCTCACTTCCAAGTCTCTACTGAGACCCCTCCCCCCCCGGCCCAACCCCGATCCCCTTCCAGCCCTTCACAATAAAGCCCCCGGTATCCTTGCTGTTATCGGAGTCCCTCGGAGCGTCAGCTGGGGTTGACCGTGCGCGTACGCAGGAATTGACGTGCTGCAAAATACGTGCGTCACTACGAGGACACGTTGCTAAACAGAAAGTATAAGTCCTGAACACAGAGACAGTCCAGCTGAGCCTCTCTTCTGAACACAGGGACAGTCCAGCTGAGTCTCTCTTCTGAACACAGAGACAGTCCTGCTGAGTCTCTCTTCTGAACACAGGGACAGTCCTGCTGAGTCTCTTCTGAACACAGTGAGAGTCCAGCTGAGCCTCTCTTCTGAACACAGGGACAGTCCACCTGAGCCTCTCTTCTGAACACAGTAACAGTCCAGCTGAGCCTCTTCTGAACACAGTAACAGTCCAGCTGAGTCTCTCTTCTGAACACATGGACAGTCCTGCTGAGCCTCTCTTCTGAACACAGTAACAGTCCAGCTGAGTCTCTCTTCTAAACACAGGGACAGTCCTGCTGAGCCTCTCTTCTGAACACAGGGACAGTCCTGCTGAGCCTCTTCTGAACACAGGGACAGTCCTGCTGAGCCTCTTCTGAACACAGGGACAGTCCTGCTGAGTTTCTTCTGAACACAGGAACAGTCCAGCTGAGCCTCTCTTCTGAACACAGGGACAGTCCTGCTGAGCCTCTCTTCTGAACACAGTAACAGTCCAGCTGAGCCTCTCTTCTGAACACAGGGACAGTCCTGCTGAGCCTCTCTTCTGAACACAGTAACAGTCCAGCTGAGCCTCTCTTCTGAACACAGAGACAGTCCTGCTGAGCCTCTCTTCTGAACACAGGAACAGTCCTGCTGAGCCTCTCTTCTGAACACAGGAACAGTCCAGCTGAGCCTCTCTTCTGAACACAGTAACAGTCCAGCTGAGTCTCTTCTGAACACAGGGACAGTCCAGCTGAGCCTCTCTTCTGAACACAGGGACAGTCCACCTGAGCCTCTCTTCTGAACACAGTAACAGTCCAGCTGAGCCTCTTCTGAACACAGTAACAGTCCAGCTGAGCCTCTCTTCTGAACACAGGGACAGTCCAGCTGAGCCTCTCTTCTGAACACAGTAACAGTCCAGCTGAGTCTCTCTTCTGAACACAGGGACAGTCCAGCTGAGCCTCTCTTCTGAACACAGGGACAGTCCAGCTGAGCCTCTCTTCTGAACACAGGGACAGTCCAGCTGAGCCTCTCTTCTGAACACAGGAACAGTCCAGCTGAGCCTCTTCTGAACACAGAGACAGTCCAGCTGAGCCTCTTCTGAACACAGTAACAGTCCTGCTGAGCCTCTTCTGAACACAGTACCAGTGGAGGTTTCCCCAGACAGTGTTCAGTAAAGCCCAATGCACCAGCAATGCTCATCGGCTTGTGGCCGGAGGTGATAATTTGAATTTTAACTGAGTCAGTTGATTTATTAGCTAACTAGCCAGCTAGCGGCTTCAATTACAATGCAACATACATCATACTGTAATGGAACTATGTCATGGACATTTCGAACGGACACTTTGCACAAGTAAATAAAAGCATGGCGGGTTGTGCCTGGGGCCTATATACTGTACCGTTTAGGGTGGGTTCCCCAAAACCTGTTTTGGTTGACATATGACCTCAGTCATTTAGTGATAAATGGCATGTTGTAGTTCCCTCCATGCGTTTGACCAAAGACGGTACGGGAACGTTCTTTCCTCTATAATCTCTGGTTTGACTGATGACTGTGGATTCTTGTGTTGCTGGAGCTGCCACCCCCGTCAGCCCGCACCACATTTATAAAAGGCCAGCGTTTGGGACTTCGCTGTAGAATAGCATACAGGCTAAATTAATAGTTTGCTAACTTGGCCATTGTAGGGTGTTGCGAGTTTTCCTCTTTTCGTAAGTCCATTCTATCCATATGTTGATACTGAAGAACTCTGTAATCCGTCTGTAGCCTGAGTAATCTGACAGTCTGTTGTTTTTGGCTCCCACTCTCCCCCCCCTGAATGAATATCATTGGTGGACGAGATAGAGCCAAGTTTACTGCAGGCTATATGGGCCAGGAGCCAGCTGGAGCCAACGCTGCAGCTTCAGCCAGACGGTCACAGTTCTCTCTCCTCTGGCCTGTTTGTTTGCTGAGCTTCTCTGAAGCCTCTAGGGTTTCATATTCCTCTGAGAATCTCCTGGTCCTCCTAGTACCAGCCAGTCCTAGTCCTCCTAGTACCAGCCAGTCCTGGTCCTCCTAGTACCAGCCAGTCCTGGTCCTCCTAGTACCAGCCAGTCCTGGTCCTCCTAGTACCAGCCAGTCCTGGTCCTCCTAGTACCACCTAGTCCTGGTCCTTCTAGTACCACCTAGTCCTGGTCCTCCTAGTACCAGACAGTCCTAGTCCTCCTAGTACCAGACAGTCCTGGTCCTCCTAGTACCAGACAGTCCTGGTCCTCCTAGTACCAGCCAGTCCCGGTCCTCCTAGTACCAGCCAGTCCTAGTACCATCCAGTCCTGGTGTGTGTGTGCGTGTGTACATGTGTGTGCGCGCTTGTTAAGAATGTGACTGTTTTCTCCTCCTGACGATTAAAGGAATGTAACTCTTGCTGCGATGCCATGCCCGAGGCCCTTAATGATGTCCACCATTTTGTCCCACACATTTCCCTGCCAATCGACAAGCGTCCCGGCCTCCATCCCTCTAGCCTGGAGTTGTGTCTGCCGTTGAAATGGCTGATGTTTTTCACCCCCCGTGAATTCGAGTTAACCAATGCAGGTTATTATTGAGTGAACGTAGTCCTGCATTTTCCGTCATCCTCACAACTAGAGAGGAATGCTCGCTAAAGGATACCGGCTCGTCAAATGATTGGATCCTGTGTCCATGTCACCCTCAGGCCGGCCTAGTCTCGTGTAGCCAGACCTTTCTCCACACTTAGTTTCAGCTGGTTAACTCAGCCTGGAGGAGGTCTGGCTGCGTCCCATTATCATTCTGAGATGGGGGGGGGGGGGGGGGGGGACACAGTTTTTTCTTTTCTTTTCAAACC
This sequence comes from Borostomias antarcticus, assembly GCF_949987555.1. NCBI lineage: Eukaryota > Metazoa > Chordata > Actinopteri > Stomiiformes > Stomiidae > Borostomias > Borostomias antarcticus. The sequence continues at coordinate 57,807,475 of NC_140234.1, read as the reverse complement.
AATCACAATCGTCTTGAGTGGGCCCTAAGCTTTTTTCCTTCTTCTTTAGTTTTCCCAATGGTGCACTTGCAAAATAGCGTGGAGTTGAGTGGTGTTGGAATTCACCGGTGCCAATGAGAGGCTTATCTCAATCTCATCCATTTAGCCAGACTGCCCCAACCTGTTGCACACTGACTCCAAAATATCAACATTAGAAGATCTAAACCATAAAGGTGGATCTAAACCATAAACACTCATATAAGCCCGGTTCTTCCTATGTCTGTGTTCTCTGCACCACTAGAACACTATAGGCCCGGTTCCTCCTATGTCTCTGTACTCTGCACCACTAGAACACTATAGGCCCGGTTCCTCCTATGTCTCTGTTCTCTGCACCACTAGAACACTATAGGTCCGGTTCCTCCTATGTCTTTGTACTCTGCACCACTAGAACACTATAGGTCCGGTTCCTCCTATGTCTCTGTACTCTGCACCACTAGAACACTATAGGTTCGGTTCCTCCTATGTCTCTGTTCTCTGCACCACTAGAACACTATAGGTTCGGTTCCTCCTATGTCTCTGTTCTCTGCACCACTAGAACATTATAGGCCCGGTTCCTCCTATGTCTCTGTACTCTGCACCACTAGAACACTATAGGTCCGGTTCCTCCTATGTCTCTGTACTCTGCAGCACCACATCCTTTCCCAGGTCCAAGGCTGCAGCTCTCAACACGCACCATTAATGCCAGAGGGACTGCTCTCCCGCATCGGTTGCCATGGAAAATCTCTTAAGATGTGTGTGTGTGTGTGTGTACGCTGTGTGAGATTGTGTGTGTGTACTGTATGTATGTGTACGTGCGCATCCTGAACAACACTGCAACTAATGCCTTTCTGTCTGACTCTGTTTATCCTCTGCTGCATGGCCAGCTAAAATGGTGCTCTGTTAGTTGGTAATTTCACTGTCTAATTGTCTCCAGGGTTCTGTTCTCTTCTATTTTTTCCACGAATAACATAAAATCAAACACAGACTGGCCTGTACAGAAAGGACTGCACATAGTCTACCTACCTAGTAGAAACAGCCCTCTACCTACCTAGTAGAAACAGCCCTCTACCTAGACTAGTAGAAACAGTCTTCTACCTAGACTAGTAGACACAGCCTTCTACCTGGACTAGTAGAAACAGTCTTCTAGTAGTAGAAACAGTCTTCTACCTGGACTAGTAGAAACAGCCCTCTACCTAGACTAGTTGAAACAGTCTTCTACCTGGACTAGTAGAAACAGTCTTCTACCTGGACTAGTAGAAACAGCCTTCTACCTGGACTAGTAGAAACAGCCTTCTACCTGGACTAGTAGAAACAGCCTTCTACCTGGACTAGTAGAAACAGTCTTCTACCTGGACTAGTAGAAACAGTCTTCTACCTGGACTAGTAGAAACAGCCTTCTACCTGGGCTAGTAGAAACAGTCTTCTAGTAGTAGAAACAGTCTTCTACCTGGGCTAGTAGAAACAGTCTTCTACCTGGACTAGTAGAAACAGTCTTCTACCTGGGCTAGTAGAAACAGTCTTCTACCTAGACTAGTAGAAACAGTCTTCTACCTAGACTAGTAGACACAGCCTTCTACCTGGACTAGTAGAAACAGTCTTCTAGTAGTAGAAACAGTCTTCTACCTGGACTAGTAGAAACAGCCCTCTACCTAGACTAGTAGAAACAGTCTTCTACCTGGACTAGTAGAAACAGTCTTCTACCTGGACTAGTAGAAACAGCCTTCTACCTGGACTAGTAGAAACAGCCTTCTACCTGGACTAGTAGAAACAGCCTTCTACCTGGACTAGTAGAAACAGTCTTCTACCTGGACTAGTAGAAACAGTCTTCTACCTGGACTAGTAGAAACAGCCTTCTACCTGGGCTAGTAGAAACAGTCTTCTAGTAGTAGAAACAGTCTTCTACCTGGGCTAGTAGAAACAGTCTTCTACCTGGACTAGTAGAAACAGTCTTCTACCTGGACTAGTAGAAACAGCCTTCTACCTGGGCTAGTAGAAACAGTCTTCTACCTGGACTAGTAGAAACAGCCTTCTACCTGGACTAGTAGAAACAGTCTTCTACCTAGACTAGTAGAAACAGTCTTCTACCTGGACTAGTAGAAACAGCCTTCTACCTGGACTAGTAGAAACAGTCTTCTACCTGGACTAGTAGAAACAGTCTTCTACCTGGACTAGTAGAAACAGTCTTCTACCTAGACTAGTAGAAACAGTCTTCTACCTGGACTAGTAGAAACAGCCTTCTACCTAGACTAGTAGAAACAGTCTTCTACCTGGACTAGTAGAAACAGTCTTCTACCTGGACTAGTAGAAACAGCCTTCTACCTGGACTAGTAGAAACAGTCTTCTACCTGGACTAGTAGAAACAGCCTTCTACCTGGACTAGTAGAAACAGTCTTCTACCTGGACTAGTAGAAACAGTCTTCTACCTGGACTAGTAGAAACAGTCTTCTACCTGGACTAGTAGAAACAGCCTTCTACCTGGACTAGTAGAAACAGCCTTCTACCTGGACTAGTAGAAACAGTCTTCTACCTAGACTAGTAGAAACAGCCTTCTACCTGGGCTAGTAGAAACAGTCTTCTACCTGGACTAGTAGAAACAGTCTTCTACCTAGACTAGTAGAAACAGTCTTCTACCTGGACTAGTAGAAACAGTCTTCTACCTGGACTAGTAGAAACAGCCCTCTACCTGGACTAGTAGAAACAGTCTTCTACCTGGGCTAGTAGAAACAGTCTTCTACCTGGACTAGTAGAAACAGTCTTCTACCTGGACTAGTAGAAACAGCCCTCTACCTGGACTAGTAGAAACAGTCTTCTACCTAGACTAGTAGAAACAGCCTTCTAGTAGTAGAAACAACCTTCTACCTGGACTAGTAGAAACAGTCTTCTACCTGGACTAGTAGAAACAGTCTTCTACCTGGACTAGTAGAAACAGCCTTCTACCTGGGCTAGTAGAAACAGTCTTCTACCTGGACTAGTAGAAACAGTCTTCTATCTAGTCTACTAGAAACAGTCACCTAGACTGGTAGCTGCGTAGACATGCCCATCAGCTAATGCCAGCTTAACAGGGCATAGAGAAGTGTACTATTTTATATGGCATTATATCGCCATGCTTGGCCCGACACCACCAGATGAAATGAAATGGACGAACCTATTGTTTCATCCTCTCCTGACAAACACGGGTCCGGAGCAGGTGTTTACGGAGCTTGGGGGTAATTTCCTGGTGGCCTTATCAACCAGATTGGCTCTGCAGAAGCCAGCTAAGAGGAGGAGGAGGAGGAGGAGGGCACAGCTGCTGCCAGTCGATAGCTGTTGTTGTCCCTCACGGTCCCATTGTGTGTGTTTGTGTGTTGTGTGTGTGTGTTGTGTGTATATTGCATTCACCTGAGTGAAAGCAAACATCCGCGCGAAGCCCTTTTCCTATGTTCCGTTGCCCCGTGGAAAGGTCAAAGGCCACTGCTCAGACTGCTCCCATGGCCGCCTCACAGGAAGCTGTAGGGGGCGTGCTAGCAGCTCGCCGGCGGTCTGATCAGTCACCTGGAGGCTGCGGCAGGTGAGAGGGGCAGCGCCTCAAGTAGTCAAGTCGGAAGTTTATTAATAGGCCAGTATCACAAATTATACAACAGCTGGTTCCAACCGCACATTGTGAGCATTGACGTGATAGACTACCGTGGATGCATTCAACTCGCAATATAAACAAGAATGGAAATGTTCTTTTGTTGTTGTTGAAAGGGGACACATTGGGACACCCTTTAAGTTTACATTGCCCGCTATGCTAGCTCGCTAGCTTTCTTGCTCTATTTACGTTGTGGACCAGTCTCAAACCTAGAGATAAAGTGATTTTGCTGAGGTTTACATCAACCCTGGCACCACGCCATGGACCTAGAACCAGCTTATATAGCTCCAACTCTGCCTCCTCCTCCTCCTCCTTCTCCTCATCTTCCTCCTCCACCTCCTCCTCCTCCTCCACCTCCTCCTCCCCACTAAGTCTCTCTGTCACTCCACATCAAAACATCTCTCTCTCTCTCTCTCTCTCCCTCTCTCTCTCCCTCTCTCTCTCTCTCTCTCTCTCCCTCTCTCTCTCCCTCTCTCTCTCCCTCTCTCTCCCTCTCTCTCCCTCTCTCTCTCTCTCTCTCTCTCTCTCTCTCTCTCTCCTCTCTGATGATCCTCAGCATGTTGTGAAACGTGGGCAGGATCCCTTGGTCTTTCTCTCCACTGTCCAACTCCATGAGCAACTGTGGAAATACCCCAGCCACACTTTCTTCACCGTGTGTGTGCGTGCGTGCGTCCGTCCGTCCGTCCGTTTGTCCTTCCCTACGTGCAGGTGAGGTCACATAATGCGGCAGTTTTATGTCATGTCTGGTTAATGATTGTCTTTGCGGGGGCGGAGCCCTGGAAGGTGTTTTACTGTACATATTGAGATCAGCAGGCAGAATGCAGGCGACTGGGGGCGAAGCCTGTAGATAATTAGCTTGGTGCACAGCTTGGTCAGGGTTAGGGTTAGCACAGTAAGTACAGCAGTAGAATAGAAAAGTTTAATTGCCATATATAACCGGTTCTTGTCATTGCTTGTCCTTACAGCAACTTTTCAGCACTAATTAGTCCCTCATTCCAGTCGGTACGCAGCTAGACATTTTAAAGGTTCCCAAACTGGCACTTTACTGTCTATGGTCTGGCAGTGTGTCACTTTTATTAATTTGATCCTTATCTACTGTACATATCCCATCCAATCATGGGGGACTGCGCTTGATGTGGGCAGTGCAGTTAAATAACATTTAAAGGGGAACGATGGGCATTTGTTAAAAATAGATATTATTCTTGAGGCTATAGAACCCGATGGGAGAAATCCTGCAGCCTGCTCACATACTGACTGACACACTGTTCAGACTCTTCTTCATGTTATATAACCTCGAGAATAATATCTATTTTTAATAAATGCCCATTGTTCCCCTTTAAGTATACAGTTGTACAGAGCTGAGATCTGTAATGTGGCAGGAGCTCAATCGACTTTATTTTTTATTTTTTTATTTTACATTCATGGCCCAGTTTCTCAGGAGATCATTCAGAGATACTACTGTGTATGTGAGGCATATCTGGATTATTAATCAGCTACCTCATAGCTTCAGAAACTGGCTTGGTTCTAGTGATGAATGCTCAAGCTACACTTGCATTAATGCATCTGGCTTTGCTATCTCCATTTTTAACTGGTGCTGAATTCAGAGCTGTGCACTCCGTGTGGTGTGTGATGAGGGCTTGACATAAGCACTGGCCCGCTGGCCCTGGTGCTATCTTGAACACCTCTGTGCCAATAAATAATGCTTTACAATGGCCCGCTCAGGCCAGAGCAAATATAACTTTGAGATCATATATATATATAGAGATATACAAGCTTACAATTGTCTTCCCATAATAAAACACATTTTTGCGAGACTACGAATCGTTTTCAGAGAATAGGCAGGCACCGTGGCTGCAGTCACATTCCACAAAAGAGGCAGAGAGCACAGAGACGCAATGATCACGGGTGAGTTCAGCCCCGACAAAACCTTTATGTTTTGCCATGCTTTCCAGGTTGAGCGACACGTTTTCTCTGTGGTACCCAATCAGCAGATTGTTCCAACACACCACCGTTTAACGTTTGCTACATTTTGTCGGGGCTGAAGTTCAACTCGCCCCAGCTGTAAGCTTCGCGCGACAAAAAACACACCTCTGAGCCTTTACTCTGATTGGCCGTGGTAATTCACAAGCACGATAACTTGAATCAATCAATCAATCAAAGCTTTATTTGTATAGCTTTTGAATGTGAAGACAAGCCAGCCGAGTACCTTGTACATAGCCGCTAATCAATAGCCGTTAATAAAATGTTTCTGAAGGCACCTGCTGCCGGCCAAAAACCTGGCAAAAAAACATCTGAAAAAATAAACTGCCTTTCACCAGAAGCACTGCACGATAATGACAGGGAGTATGAAAAAAAAGAGTTTTCCAGCCTCACTGGCCAGATCGCTGGCCTTGGCTAGGGTACAGCGTTGCCAGATGTATGATAATTATCGTATTTGTATGATAATTTTGCCCTCTGTACGATGTACGATCAATAATGCCCAAAATCCCATAATGTACGATAATTTGATCATTTTGTGAAACTTAGTTGTAATCAGTTTAGTCATTCATTTCCCAAGTCCTGACCAGATGAGGATATACTGTAACTCCGCCCTGCGGAGGACTATGGGTCTCTACAAAGTAAACAGAGGCTGCGTTCCGAATCGCATACTACCCTACTATATAGTATGCCAAAACAGGATGTAGTATGTCCCAATATGTAGTATGCCACATGCAGTATGGCAAAAATACCAGGATGTCCTACTACATCCGGTCGTATTTTGCAGTATGCAAGCCAGCAGGCTTTTCTGGCTATTCTGACCCACAATCCTGTGCGCAGCGGAAATGTGCATCACATGTGCGAGTCGTGACAGCTGTAGACGAATGTCGCGTTATGGACAGCGACGGATGTGGGCAAATTTCAAGGCGCAATGTTATGACAAGGTAGTATGTCCCAATTGGATGCCTACTGCTTGCAAAGTACATACTTTCTTAGGGCAGCTGTAGTAGGTACTGGTAGAAAGAAGTAGAAGTATGTGATTCGGAACGCAGCCAGAGCGTTTATAGTGGTAGTGCGGTTGGTGAAGTAGTTCCAGTTCAAATGTAACTGTTGTTTCAACATTCGGTTTACTTTTCAAATAGCCTACATTTCACAGGACAGCATACTGACATAAAGTAAGATTAAACCATACGCTTTCCGACTCAGAAAAGGCTACACATTTTCGCTTTTTCTGTCCCTGTCCACTTCCATTGTGGAGTTGGACGAAAATGTCGATCTAGCTTAATACTTGAACGATCAGTAAAATTATGGTTTCTATGTTTCAGGTTCATGTTACTGCAAATGGGGCTAACGTCAAATGTCAAAAATAGCACACAATACGGTACTCTTGGACAGCATAAAATATGTAGTGTAGCCCATCAACAGGCACACCGGCACAATACAGCCACAGATAGCGAGTGGAGCTTGAACTTGAAGGTAAACCCAGTTATTTAATTAGCCTAGATGAAAGTCAAAACTGTTCTCATGCAGGTTATGAACAGGCTTCCTGTCGTGGCTGGATGTACTGTAGGCTAGTCGTAACCTCTAACGCCAGAAGAGAGAAACAAAGTATGAGCTCGTGAGAATGGTTAAAAAAGGTTGTTTGTCTCAATAAATAGCCTACGTGTTTTTGGAAATTACACATTTACGCCCAGTTCTTGGGTATGACTTACGTACGATAATTTTCCTAAAAAATATGATAATTTTAAGCCTCTGGTATCATACTTCAACATTTCCCATCTGGCAACGCTTCTAGGGTATGATGAGAAGGGAGAACTATTTTGCAAGCTTTGCTGATCTATGCCAGCATGCAGACAAGTGAGTGAAAGAATTAGATGTCTCTTAAGTGAACTAGCTTCTGTAATATGTTTGAAGGTTTAGTTCTTAGTAATTGCTGACTAGATCCCATCATCCCAAACATTGACATTGTACTTGTATCACGTCATTCTTCTGAGGCATGATGATGATCAAAGCACTCTTCACTCGGTGACAAAGCACTGATTTCTGATTCTATAAAAGGCTTGCCATGTATGTCCGTTTGAGCATTAGCAAAATGTGGCTATATCTTCCAGGCTAGTGATTACAACATTGAGGCCAGTGATACAACTTTGACACCAGTAACTTTGAAAATCCGGGCCAGTGGCAAATTCATGCCAGAAAACAGTCATGCTAACCCATACATGGCTGTGGACTCCCTGGCATATACGTTCCAGACATGGGCTGCTGCATATGGATGTTTTCATAACGGCCACTCGGTTCGCCAGAGAGACCAGCCTCTGGGGAAAACAACAATAACAACACAACAACAAACTTTGACCTACATGGCTTTTCCATTCTCCCTCCCTGTCTGTCTCGGTAACAACATCGGTGATACATTCTCATGGCCTACTTTCTCTCTGTCTCTTCCACTCACGCACACTCTCACTCTCTCTCTCTCTCTCTCTCACGCACACCCACTCTATTTTTCTCATCCTGTGGCCTGCTTGCATACAGGAAGATGGGGGGGGGGGGGGGGGGGGGTAGATTGGTCTGTTTACAAAATGAAACTGAAATTGACTAAGCTTCTGCTACTGCTACTTACACTGCTACTTACACGGTAGACCTACTGTAACTTGGCCTACTCAGATCTCTCCCAACCCCTAACCTTAACCTACTCTAGCTTAGCCTACATCTCCTATTCAATACCCCTAACCTTAACCTACTCTAGCTTAGCCTACATCTCCTATTCAATACCCCTAACCTTAACCTACTGTAGCTTAGCTTAGGTCTCCTATTCATATCGCTATCCCTAACCTTAACCTACTGTAGCTTAGCTTAGGTCTCCTATTCATATCGCTATCCCTAACCTTAACCTACTATAGCTGAGCCTATCTTGTGTTCAAATCTGTACCCCTAAACTTAACTTAAGTAGCTGATCCTAATTTCCTTTCAGATCTCAACCCCTAACCTTAACCTACTATAGCTGAGCCTGTCTGCTATTCAGATCTCTAACCGAGGTCTCCTCAACACCCCTCCCTCCCTCCCTCCCTCCCTCCCTCCCTACCTCCCTCCCTCCCTACCTCCTACCCTGCCTACCTCCTACCCGGCCTGCCGGCCTGGCTACAGCGCCCGTGTTCCACGGTTGCCAGATTCGCTGGCTCTGCCGCCTTTTCGCGGCCTGTCTGTCACACCGCACGGAGGAGTGGAGAGACGGCGCTGAGCACCCTCTCTTCCTCCTCCTCTCTCCTCCTCCTCTCTCACCTCCTCTTATCGGCCTGCTCCTAGCATTTAGAGCACCAGCCGGATCAGCTCAGCACTTCTGAGGTGTACCCGCCTACTACTGTGTGTGTGTGTATGTGTGTGTGTGTGTGTCTGTGTGTGGGTGGGTGTTTTTCGCTTGTATCTTGTCAGTTGTGGCTTTGCTATGCATCATCTGTTGTGTGGGTGGGTGCCCGGGTCAATCAATCCAAATTCAGTTGATTTAATTAAGTAATTCAACATCTAGTCCTCTTATTGCATTGGATTAATTGAATAGAATTAGACCACCATGGGAACTATGCCCCTAAGCTACGGTGCTTTTATGTAGGCCACGCTGTGGGATAACGTATGGCCTGCTGGTCACTATTTTAAAATCAAAGCCCTTGAGTGTGTTACGAAACCATTCAGGGGAACCATAGGAACCATACCACACACCGTACCATAGGAACCACACCACACACCATAGGAACCATACCACACACCGTACCATAGGAACCACACCACACACCATAGGAACCATACCACACACCGTACCATAGGAACCACACCACACACCATAGGAACCATACCACACACCGTACCATAGGAACCACACCACACACCATAGGAACCACACCACACACCGTACCATAGGAACCACACCACACACCATAGGAACCACACCACACACCGTACCATAGGAACCACACCACACACCATAGGAACCACACCACACAGCGTACCATAGGAACCACACCACACACCATAGGAACCACACCACACAGCGTACCATAGGAACCATACCACACAGCGTACCATACGAACCATACCACACACCGTACCATAGGAACCATACCACACACCGTACCATAGGAACCACACCACACACCGTACCATAGGAACCATACCACACACCGTACCATAGGAACCACACCACACAGCGTACCATAGGAACCATACCACACACCGTATCATAGGAACCACACCACACACCGTACTATAGGAACCATACCACACAGCATACCATTGGAACCATACCACACACCGTACCATAGGAACCACACCACACACCATACCATTGGAACCACACCACACACCGTACCATAGGAACCACACCACACACCATACCATTGGAACCATACCACACACCGTACCATAGGAACCATACCACACACCGTACCATAGGAACCACCCCACACACCATAGGAACCATACCACACCCCATACCATAGGAACCACCCCACACACCGTACCATAAGAACCACACACACACCATAGGAACCACACCACACACAGTACCATAGGAACCACACCACACACCATAGGAACCATACCACACACCGTACCATAGGAACCACACCACACACCATAGGAACCACACCACACACCATAGGAACCATACCACACAGCGTACCATAGGAACCATACCACACAGCGTACCATAGGAACCATACCACACACCGTACCATAGGAACCATACCACACACCACAGGAACCATACCACACAGCGTACCATAGGAACCATACCACACACCGTACCATAGGAACCATACCACACAGCGTACCATAGGAACCATACCACACAGCGTACCATAGGAACCATACCCAACACCGTACCATAGGAACCATACCCAACACCGTACCATAGGAACCACACCACACAGCGTACCATAGGAACCACACCACACACCATAGGAACCACACCACACAGCGTACCATAGGAACCACACCACACACCATAGGAACCACACCACACAGCGTACCATAGGAACCACACCACACTATAGGAACCACACCACACACCGTACCATAGGAACCACACCACACACCATAGGAACCACACCACACAGCGTACCATAGGAACCACACCACACACCATAGGAACCACACCACACAGCGTACCATAGGAACCACACCACACTATAGGAACCACACCACACAGCGTACCATAGGAACCATACCACACAGCGTACCATAGGAACCATACCACACAGCATACCATAGGAACCATACCACACAGCGTACCATAGGAACCATACCACACACCGTATCATAGGAACCATACCACACAGCGTACCATAGGAACCACACCACACAGCGTACCATAGGAACCATACCCAACACCGTACCATAGGAACCACACCACACACCGTACCATAGGAACCACACCACACACCGTACCATAGGAACCATACCACACACCGTACTATAGGGAAAAAAAATTACTAACACAGTGTTAGTAATAGTCTACTTCCCCTCTCCTGTCCCTCACAGCAAACTGTTTTTTGACAGTAGGAGGGGAAGGAGAAATCTTTACAGCCCTACATCTTAGAATTGAGTGAGCGAGCCAGAAAGGCGAGTTGGGCCCGTGGTGTGACTGTTTTCTGATACGGCAGCGATGTCTACGAGCCCGGGGTGGACGCCTTAATGTGGTAATGAAAGGCAATGGCAGACGGGCAGCAGAGGGGAAATGGCGCTTTGTGTTGGTCAGCTGCAGCCATCCCTCTGCTTTAGCGCAGAAGTGTCAGGGGCTAACTGGATCTGGGAGAGAGCAAATGAAGGGTCGCTGGCTGGAGACATGGATGTCTTCTAAATAAAGGTTCGCTGGCCAGAGACATGGATGTCTTCTAAATAAAGGTTCGCTGGCCAGAGACATGGATGTCTTCTAAATAAAGGTTCGCTGGCCAGAGACATGGATGTCTTCTAAATAAAGGTTCGCTGGCCAGAGACATGGATGTCTTCTAAATGATGGTTTGCTGGCCAGAGACATGGATGTCTTCTAAATGATGGTTTGCTGGCCAGAGACATGGATGTCTTCTAAATTATGGTTCCTTGGCTGGAGACATGGATGTCTTCTAAATGGAGAAGGTTTGAGTCTCTAGACTCAGGACCATACACAACTACAGGATGCCTCTCTGTTTCTCTTCTCTTCTCTCTCTCTCTCTCTCTCTCTCTCTCTCTCTCTCTCTCTCTCTCTCTCTCTCTGGGAGTGCAGGGTAGACAGGCCCCCAGCCTGGTCAGAACTGACCAAGCCCCCTGGTCCCTCTCCACACTAGTCGGCCCTGGAGAAGATAAGATGTACATTCACATGTTCACATCTAGCCTACTGTAGACTCACCAAAAATGTTAACTGGAGACGTTTTGCCGACCGGAGACTCTCCTAGCTCCTAGAGCTCCAGCTCTTGACTCCTACAGTAGCTCCTGGTCTCTAGTTCCTCGCTCTGGCATGACCCTTGACCTGTACAGAGAGTCTTTCTAGATCTCTCTCTCTCTCTCTCTCTCTCTCTCTCTCTCCCTCCCTCTCTCTCTCTCTCTCTCTAGCTGCAGGGTGTGTTGTCATTCATAATTAATGAGCCTCTCGTCTGGATGGGGCAGAGAGACATACTTTATAGTTCCTGTATCGGGAGGTTTTTGTTTATTAAATCTTTATTGATGCAGACAGGCTAGTCAATAAATCAACTTCTCATTTATAGATGTCTTATTTAGCATTACAGTACGTAACGCAATACTAGTGTGGATGCCCATCCCAGAACACGTAGGCCTGTCAGTCTGCTCCAGTCACATCTGTTTTAAGGGATTGAAATCAGAGACTTGGTGATTGGCCGGCGGTCGTACTAGAACTTTGCCGTGTACAAAGAGAAGTGGAATTGTTCATTCAGAAATAGCTGCGTTGGCTATTTCCGAATGAACAGTTCCGCTTCTCTTTGGCAACAGTAGTGGAAAGAGTGTGCAATGACAAACCTTTCGTCATGGATGTTCCGTTAATCACCCCATATTGGCTAGGGGGTGTGAGGCAAGGGCACACACACACACACGACCCTGGTAGGAAGTGAGTAGAAAGTTATACAGCACGCAGGAAGATGAATTCTCTCACGCATACTTCTTTTACTCCCACAACTTTTTCTCGCTCGGAGTCCTACTCAGAGTGAAACTGACCACAAACTGACTGAGACAAAATCTCTGCGAGAGGAACGTTCCTCAGTTCTCTCCTGAAGATCAGAATAGAACATGCGGTAAATGGGCCATCCTCGTTCCCACCTCCCCCCGTTCTGTATGAAAAGGTGCAGGGCGTCACGGAACGATTTGCCAGAGAGAAGAGCGAGGAGCTGTGCTGTCTTCTCAAAATGTTGAACCGAAGGGAAACTGAGAGGAGACCGTGGGACAGCTGTCAAAACTCTGGCAGCAGCACAATGTTCTTGAACATGCGTCGCCCAGCCTCCATTGTCCATCTACTTTAGATGCCCCCTTGTTTTTATGCAGTGTTTCCCCAATGTAGGCTGTTATAACATTAGCCTGTAGCATTGTGGGGCGGCTGTAGCTCAGTTAGTAGAGCGGGTCGTTCAGTGATCGAAGGGTCAGTGGTTCGAATCCCAGCTCTGACTGTCCACATGTCGACGTGTCCTTGAGCAAGACACCTAACCCCCAATTGCTCCCAATGAGCAGGTTAGCACCTTGCATGGCAGCTACCGCCATTGGTGTGTGAATGTGTGTGTGAATGGGTGAATGAGAGGCCATTGTAAAGCGCTTTGAGTGCCGCTAAGGTGGAAAAGCGCTATATAAGTGCAGTCCATTTACCATTGTAACCTAAACGTAATGTACAGTATCTGGCCAAGATGGCAAGATCGGTCCTCTGCATTGTTCTGAATCCAACAACAGTGGATGTAATCTTGTTCTTGCTATTATTATAAGGCTAGTTCTTGTTCATTATGTATTTTATTAATTAGATCATTCTGTATTATTATTATTATTATTATTCTATTGCAATGTGGCTAATCCTTGTTTTTTGGGATCCAAACGTGCTGCTTAGCTTCTGTGTTGCGCTAGGCTATTCAGAAACATTGTAAGACAATTCTGAACAGATTCAAATCTCTCTGTAATCCACAAAGTTTTTATCACCAGTCATGGGTTACAATCTGAAATCAGTCAGGTTTTTGCTGCCTATACGCCTCCGCACTCTGGCCTTGCGAAGTCCCTGGCGAGAGGAAGCAGGTCATTCCACGAGATCCCACAGGTAATATTAGTTTCTAAAGAGGTTAGGCAGAGCCCTATCCTCTTAATCTTAAAAAAAATAAAATAAATATAAAAGTACATTAAAAACGAATCTTGTTGAGGCGTAGCGGGGCCGCCCGGCTTGCCATGCACTAGTGGAAACCCTGATTTACCAACAGATGTAGAAGAGAAGGACAGAATCCCTCCTCATTTGCCGTTCAGCAGCAGATACAACATGGCTCCCCCAGTAGAGGGCGGTCAGCCAGGGCGTCGGAAGAGCCCCCGGGGACGCAGAGTCTTGGCGCAGCGATCACATGAGTGAAAAAAAAACACAACAAGGGCAGCTTTATCACAGTCTCACTCTTTCTGATTCACAGGCCGGTGTAGCGCGGAGCTCGGAGCACAGCAGGGCTACGCTGAGGCGTGTGTGTGTGTGTGTTGTACGTACATGTGTGTGTCCGTCTCCGGGTAGATGAGTGGTGTAATCTCATGACTCGCCTGACCTGCTCTCCTGCCCGTATTGGCAGCGGACTGGCTGAGAAGCAACCGGGAGGTGGGCCAGCTGCAGCTAGGGAGATATGAATATTACATAACCACTGTGGGGGTGAGAGAGGGCGAGAGGAGGGGAAGAGTAAGAGAGAGAGAATGTGTGTGTGAGAGAGAGAGGGAGAGAGGGAAAGAAAATAGCTGGAGGGAAGTGTGTAACTAACTTATGTGGTCTCAGAGTCTCAAGGCCTTTTAGAGCACATTTCAAATGAGTATTGAGCTAAATGTCTGCGGCGTCTTTCTGGGGGATAGACCTCCCCGACGCGCTTTATTAGCTCTGCCGTTACGCAACACGGCTCATACAATGCATCAATGTTGACTGGCCACCTTTCTTTTCTTCTCCCGTTTGCCGCGTGTCTCTCAGTCTTTCTCACGACTCCTGAATAGAGCGAAAAGCAATAGGATAGGTGTGAAAGCGACAGGAAGGCCTTGTGTGCTTTTTTATCCCTGTGTGTTGCTAGCAGACGATTAATAAAGTTGCTAGATGGCAGGAGGGTGACGGGCGGTTCATGACGCGAGTGTTCCCACCAGATCTGAGCGTATGCTCTCTCTCCCTGTCAGCGGCGGGAGTCCGCCAGGCTCAGTTGTCTAATCTAACTTGATCCTGTAACCTAAACTGCCATCGTCTCACAGGAAATGTTATATAAGCCCATGCTGTAGCAGATTACCTCATGGTGTAAGTTGGGCAACACAGACTCCCTGATACTCACAAACAAACATGGCCGCAGTCACCCCTGTGGTGTTTTTACACTTGACCGAACGGGAGGTGATTTCTGTTGTGTTGGAATTCATTTTCTTGTAGAGAGATTTCTCTCTTTTCCTTGTCAGTAGGCTTGATACAATTGATTTCCCCCTTTTTTTCTTGGATGTGTCCACGCAGTGAATTTCTCCAATCAAACCATGTCTTGAGGTCTGTTAAGATAAGACAAAGTATTGATTGAGCAGTTATGAGTGTTGATTAGAAGCTGTACAGGAAGACCACAAAGGAACTTTGTACAAGTCCTCTGGTTTTCGTTCCCGTCTTAGCAGTTTTTTTATTATGTAATTGTAATTATTATGTAATTGTTATCATTGTAATTGTCTTTTAATGTTTGTTCTTCTGTGAGTACTTCTTTTTAATGTTTAATATTTGAGGACTGCGGATGGAAACTAGCTCCTAGCTAAATCCGGCATATGTTTACACAGTCATGTATTTGTATGTGTTCATCATTATGCACTGTCCTCACTAAATAAACTAATAAAATAAGAATAAATAAACAACTAACAGGCAGGCAGTCTGATAGACAGGCAGACAGGCACAGCCGCAGGGAGAGAGACCTGAGGCGTTGCATTTTCACAGCTATAAAAGGCAGCCCAACCCTCAGACCCACCAGGGTGGAAAAGGCTATCCATTATGCTACTTTAAAGACACACCAAGAACAGCGCGTAGAAAAGCATTGAAAACTAGAAGGGCACAGTCGGTGAGCACAGACTACTGCCCATGATGTATGTCGTCAGCATGTGCAGTGACAGTAGTGTACTGATACTTGGAGGAGACGTACAAAAAAAGAAGTACAAAATAATTGGCATCAGTACATTTGTATCGGTGCACATTTTGCGTTGTTGGCCAAACGGGTGCTCTCCGGCTCTGCTCTCTGATGTATCTCAGCTATTGGTTAGCTATATGACAAGATGCGATGTCAGCAACGGCTGCAATTGTAGCTTGTTCAGATTTGAATAATGCAAAACAAAATTCCAATTCAGTCTGAGTGTCATGCTACAGTCCAGACAAAGTACGGGACAAGTGGTGTTTGAAATCATCTCAAAAAGCGTAAGCTCTTGGTGACTGAAGGGATTGCAGATCCGGTTTGACCCAATCTGAGGCACTCTACACTTTGTTTTGGCTTAGCACACACCAGGCTGCCCCCTCTGTGTCCCGTTCCTGCTCACCCGGCCTCTGTACGGTAACGGCAAGAACAAATGCTGTGGAGAAGTTCAAAGTTCAAGGACCTTCATCCAAGCTGCCATGCTCAGATCTGGTTCAATTTGCCCTGTATGTTTGTTTGTCTGACTCTGTCTGTCTCTCTCTCTCTCTCTCTCTCTCTCTCTAAGTGATAGCAAGACCTGTGAGAAGCCAGCGCCATATTATAGACCTAGTTAACGCACAACTCTGTCTCTGGGGCGGCTGTAGCTCAGTTGGTAAATGGTAAATGGACTGTATTTATATGGTGCTTTTCCACCTTAGCGGCACTCAATGCGCTTTACAATGGCCTCTCATTCACCCATTCACAGACACATTCACACACCAATGGCGGTAGCTGCCATGCAAGGTGCTAACCTGCTCATTGGGAGCAATTTTGGGGTTAGGTGTCTTGCTCAAGGACACTTCGACATGTGGACAGTCGGAGCTGGGATTCGAACCACTGACCCTTCGATCATTGAACGACCCGCTCTACCAACTGAGCTACAGCCGCCCCGTAGCGTGGAGCGGGTCGTTCAATGATCGAAGGGTCAGTGGTTCGAATCCCAGCTCCGACTGTCCACATGTCGAAGTGTCCTTGAGCAAGACACCTAACTCCAAATTGCTCCCAATCATGGCAAATGGCAGCTACTGCCATTGGTGGAATTGTGCAGTTCCTCCTGCAGTGTTCTGGAAGTTTGTTCCAGATATGTGGAGCATAAAAACTGAACTCTGCTTCTCCGTTTGGCCCTAAACAATTCAGTGCTTTATAAACCAACAGCAGTATTTTAAAGTCAATTCTTTGACAGACAGTAAGCCAGCGTAAAGACCTCAGAACTGGAGTCATGTGATCCACTTTCTTAGTCTTAGTGAGGACTCAAGTAGCAGCATTCTGAATCAGCTGCAGCTGTCTGATCTTTTTTTTTATAGAGACCTGTAAAAACACTGTTACAGTAGTCGAGCCTACTGAAGATAAACGCATGGACAAGTTTTCCCAAATCCTGCTGGGACATAAATCCTTTAATCCTTGATATATAGTGCTGACTTTGTAATTGTCTTAATGTGACTGTTGAAATTCAGGTCTGAGTCCATGACTGCACCAAGATTTCCGGCTTCGTTTGTGGTTTTTAGCATTACTGATTGGAGCATTACTGATTGGAGCTGAGAGCTGATTTTTAATCGTTCTTCTTTGGCTCCAAAGACAATTACTTCAGTTTTATTTTTGTTTAGTTGAAGAAAGTTCTGGCACATCCAATCATTGATTTGTTCAAAGCCACTTACTCAGCGCATGTATGGGATTATAGTCCCCTGGTGATATTGTGATATACATGTGTCATCTGCGTAGCTATGATAACATATGTTGTTGTTTTCCATAATTTGAGCTAGTGGGAGCATGTAAATGTTGAACAGAAGAGGCCCCAGAATGGAGCCTTGGGGAACTCCACAGGTCACTCAGATTTGTAATTGCCTATAGACACAAAGTAATCCCTGTCCTTCAAGTAGGATGGTCCTTCCTAATGGAATAGAGAATGTTTTGTTTTTGTTCTCCACTTGTTTGGAGAGCATCATTTCCAGTCAGGCGGGTCCTTCCCCCTATTGGAGATGTAAGCAGTAGTTTGGATTGGTCGTGTCGGTTTTTGGTGCTGTTCTAGTGATGGTTTTCAATGGAGATGTCTCCAGACTCCAGAGGCGGAGATCTCCAAAGTCTGGTATCACAACACTATACACCTAGCCCTGTGAGAAGCCAGTGCCAGGTTATAGACCTAGCCCTGAGAGAGGCCAGTGCCAGGTTACAGACCTAGCCCTGTGAGAAGCCAGTGCCAGGTTATAAACCTAGCCCTGTGAGAAGCCAGTGCCAGTTAATAGACCTAGCCCTGACAGAGGCCAGTGCCAGGTTATAGACCAAGCCCCGTGAGAGGCCAGGGCCAGGTTATAGACCTAACTCCATAAGAAGTGAGAAGCCAGTGCCGTGCCTTGAAAGACACCACCTCTTACTATACATAGGCCTAAGGCTCAAGCCCTGTCTGTTGTGTTGCCAAGTAAACTGAGATGGGAGTATTTAGCATACCTTCTGTGAAACTATGCGATACGATTAAATGCTTGTCTTCTTACTAAATGCCTTTTTCACCCCTTCCATGTGAGTCTCCTCTGCCAGCCAGCATGTGATTGGGCGCTATGTCTTTCTTTGTCTTTGTCTTTCACATGGACGGGTGTGCTCGGGTTAATTATAGTCCAGCAGCGCCCGAGGTGGGGAATGACTCTGGCTGAGACATAATAACAGTACTGTACATTACAACTCAATAATGGCACGAGTGTGAGATTCAAAACTCAGTCGTGAGTGTCACATAGATGCTTTACATAAGGCCTTTATTATGTACTGTAGCCCAGGTCTGCAAGGGGAGGTGTGTGTGGGTAGGGGGGTCATCTTGGGTTGTTAGTGGACTTGTTGTTTGCTCAGTCTCCATGTTGAGTTTACTAACCCTAAATAGGCCCCAGTTACTACTAGTAGCCTGTCTGAAATCCTCTCAAATGCTTTAACCGTGACTGAGTGAGCTTGCTCAGTCCCACTTTGGAAATGTGATGGAATTGTGGGCAAGCGGCACACCCATCTGAAGCAAACACCACTGAACAAAAGAAAGAATGAAATGGGCCAGAGACAAAGTCTAGATGAAAGAAGCTGCATTGCTTGGTGTTATACAACCACAATCCAATAAAGTGTATCAGATGTCTAGATTTACTTGCAGCAACTTTTTTCTGTCTGTTTTGCAGGTAGACACTTTCTTTTTCTCCCCAGCTTAAGACTTAATTTGATTTTGAACTCCACTGTTGTGTGTGTGTGTGTTTGTTTCAGTCCATCGACCAGACCAGCCGAGGTCAGCAGTTCCTCGTCCGCAACCCCCGCCAAGTCTGGCGGGCCGACCCACAAGATCTGCCTGGTGTGTTCTGACGAGGCCTCTGGCTGCCACTATGGAGTCCTGACCTGCGGCAGCTGCAAGGTCTTCTTCAAGAGAGCTGTGGAAGGTCGGTCAATTAAAAGATATATAATATGCAGTTCAGGCAATGGGTGCTGGGCTAAAAATAAGTTTCCATCCTACGTTCCCATCGCAACGGATCTTCATCAGGTCAGGTTTTAAAAATACATTTTTGCTGCCTTATATAGGTCCAAGCCCCTATAGGGGAACATTGCTTAATTAAGATTGGTGGCTCCTAGCGCACTCCAGCTACAGCACAAACACTCTCAAATATATCATACAGCACTGGTAAGCAACTGCTTGCACCACCCGGCAAATTGAGCTCTACCCCTGTTTTCCAGTAGTGAGTTGTAGTGAGTTAACTATGAGATCTTTGGATCCTGAGTGCCAGAGTACATATGTAATTTTCTAAACAAGGATACCTTGTGACAGCAGAGAGGTGTCCAAATCTCAACCTCATTCCCATTCCCACCCCACCCACCGGCTTTCTCTGTCTTCTCTTGTTGAAGAAGAAATTGTGACCTGAGCAAGCTGTTTCGACTTTGTCAAACGCTATCATCAGTCTGTCATCAAGGCTATCCGCATTAAAAAATGTATCAATGATTACAGTAATACAGTAGCAGAGTATGAAAAATACAGTATACACATAAGTAGGGACAACGTACAGGGGTACGGAATAGAATAATTATTAAAGTACAGTAAGGAAATGACTAGCATCAATGGCATTTATAAACTACAGTCCCATAGGTATCAGTTAATAACTGTGTTTGCAGGGGATTAAGGGATGGGAGGTTGTTTTGTTTCTGAAAGGAGTTCTAGAGTTTAGGGCCCACAAAAGCAGCATTTCCCCAGTTCGTTCCAGCTGTAGGGATGTTTAATGCTAGTGGTACATGTGAGCTAGTGGGATAGTCTGAAACATGAAATGATAGGAGACTGGATAGGTAGATGTGATTTTGCAATGAGGGCATTATACTGTATGTAAATAAGACTCCATGTTATATTCTCCTGAGCTCAAGGGAGGGCCACTCCATTCTTTGGTAGAGTATATGCAGTGAGTTCTAAACCCTTCGCCTGTGATTAATCTTAAGGCACTATGATAGAAGGGGTCAAGGGTCATTAGGATACAGGCTGAGGCGTGCATGTACAGAGTGTCACCATAGTCAAGAATTGGCAGGATGTTTGTAAAATCCTTTCCCTACTGTCGTGGGAGAAACAGGATTTATTTCTATATAGAAATCCAATTTTAGGTTTAATTATGTTTCTTAAATAAGTGATATGGTGGCAGAAGGATAGATTACAGTCTAGCCAGATGCCTTAAATGCTTATATTCCTGCACACATTCTTTTTCCATGTTCTGTAGAGTGGTGAGATGCGCCAGTGACGGATTAGGGGCTCTTGATGGAGAAGATCATGAATTTAGTTGTACGGGCTTTCAGAACCAGTTTCAGATTTGCTGAGTGCTGAAAGGAACTGAAAGCTGATTGAAGTAGCTGAAGGATTTTGCTAGTAGTGGGTGCTGTTGTGTAGAGTACCGTGTCATCAGCATAGAAAGGAGCAGTACAGTTGGAAAGATTAGAAGCAATATCACTTATGTAAATGGTGAAAACTAAGGGACCAAAAATAGATCCTTGAGGGACTCCTTTCTTTAGGGTCAGAAAGGGAGATTTAAACTAATCTACTAATACAGAGAGGTCAATGAACGGTGCCACACATTTATGTTCACTATCAATAGCTGATATAACATAATTTACTACTAGTGTGGTGGGTGATGAGGTTCTATGTCCTGGTCTGAATCTGGACCGATGAGGATTCAAGACAGAATATCTAGTTAGAAAGGTGCAGAGTTGGTTATTGACAGGCTGTTCCAGGATCTTGGCTAGGCAAGGTAATTTGGAGACAGGGTGATGGCTATTGACATCTGAGGAGTCTCCTCCTTTTGGAAGCGGGAGAACTGTGTTGAGTCAGTGGACCCGCTAATGTTAGCAGTCTCTTCCTCTTGTCTAAGGTTTTTAGGCTCTTAACTTTCCTCCTGGACATCACATCTAAAAGTCACAATGAAGGTACATGAAGTATCTGTGTTACTAACGGTTAAGCTAGCTAGCTAAGTTAGCTAAATGACCACGTGGTCATGCACATCAGTGTCATCAAGCCAACATTATTAATAAACCAACAGATAGTGAGCTTTCCTACCCAGCTTCCCCACTTTAACTAGTTGAAAAGACATCTTAAAAGATACATTTAAAAACTAATTTTACCCGATGCTTACTGTAGGCCTGGCGGGAGGTCAACTTTGGCCACACACAGAAACCCTGGTTTGTGTACATGTCAGATCACAATGCTGGCCTTAAATATGCATAATGAAATGCATAATTGTCCCAGCATTATAAATAGTATTCCTTTGTAGCCCACAATCTGTCTGTCCCAAGGTCTCTTCATTATCTGAATTACTTTAGATGGCCTTACTTGTATAGGAAAGAGATGCAATTCTATCAGTATAGTGATATCTGTGAAATAGCGGTCTGTTTTGGGTACAGAGAAGCTCTGTTCCTCTGCTGTAGTTGTAGGGTAGTTGGCTGTGGAGCCGAAAAAAGGCTAGCTGCTAATGTTTGCCAGCTGGAGTTGTGTGAGGACACTGTACTTTACAGTGACCTGCTACTGGCACTGACGGATAGCCCTGCCTCTGTCAGGCTTAGGGGTCGGATCAGGGATTAGGGTTAAGAATTCGTTCAGCTTCATCTTGATGGTGGGAAACATGGTTACATAATCCTTGGCAGAAATCCCCACGATGGTCAGCCATAGTGGTTTACGGTGGACGCTTTTTACGCGCCAGAGGAGCTGAACGATGGCCGCGGCTAGCTGATAGCATCGGCAGGGTGACGAGAAGGAATGTCTCTAACAGAAAGGGATTAGGGTCCGATGACCCCCCCCCGGCCGCCAGTGGCTCTACCCTTCAGGAAGTCACCTAGAGATGAGACATTCCTCAGCTAGCACAACATGTGACTTGGTAGATTGCTGTAGCACATAGCAGTATCCTCGGATCTGACAACCGCTACTGTGTTCAGCTGGTTTTATCTTCTCATCGAAGCCCTCATCTTTCTCTCAGCCAGGTTCTTCAAATCACGCCTGTCCCCATAGTTCAGACAGGGTCATTAGTGTCTGGTCCCAATGTCTGGTCCCAAGCCCTCATCTTTCTCTCAGCCAGGTTCTTCAAATCACGCCTGTCCCCAGAGTTCACACAGGGTCATTAGTGTCTGGTCCAAATGTCTGGTCCCAAGCCCTCATCTTCCTCTCAGCCAGGTTCTTCAAATCACGCCTGTCCCCAGAGTTCAGAGTTCAGACAGGGTCATTAGGGTCTGGTCCCAGTGCTTTGGCACAGTCAGGACTCTTTCTGATAATTACATATGTGATGTCATTACCACTGTGTGTGTGTGTGTGTGTGTGTGTGTGTGTGTGTGTGTGTGTGTGTGCGTGTCTCCCTTGAATTATTTTAAATAGACAGATCATTAGTGTTGTCAAGGAGGAACATCGGAATACCTGCTTGAGACGGATTATGTAGCCTACTGTACATGCGTAGCTTGATATTATTCACAGATTAACCTATTGCACTCACATTAAGTTGTCACTTTCAATTTGACTCAAGGAAAGTCAGTCTTGTCATGTGCATAGTAGTGTTTTTAGGATCAAACCAGATGAAGCTGTATAGTTTGACACAGTTACACTGTAGACTTTGATCGCTACACCGCGATAACGGATATTACTCACATGTACAGTATGCATGGTTGTTCAGTTGCAAGGTCCATTGTACATTAGACCCTACTGTACAGTATGCAATCTGTTTTGCAAATGGCAGTGTTTTTTTCATTTTTTTTTCATTTTCCATTTTCTCAGTTTTGTTTTTTCAGTATTCAGATTCTTTTTCTCTCCCTCTTTCACACGGAGCCCAATTAAGCAACACGGGTAAAAACAGAGCTAGCCAAGGGGGGTGTCAACCAGGGACCACAAGGAAACAGGGATACGTTGTTTTAACATGTCTTTCTTCGTCATGTCATTGCTCAAATTCCCTTCATTAGTGTTAAGCTTAACTGTTTACTGGTGCCTTTTACCAAGTGGTGTTGATACAGTATTCATGACACTGACGAGCTGCATAGCAATCAGAAAGTTATATCTGTTATTTTTTGTTTTTCTCCCCTATTCTCCGGTTCTTGTCGCTTTGGTGAAGGATGGAGAGCTCGACAAAACACAGATGGTAAATAACCTCACCTTTAATAATGTTATAATATAATAACCTTCTACTATTATACTCAATCACACTAACTTACTGTACACAATCTGACCTGGCACACAAGGTATTTTCCTGTGCCATGTTGAATGCATGCCTTTGTGATTTGATACGTGACAATTCATACAGTATATATATATATAGATATATATATAGATATGATTTGGCTTATCGTATCTGTTTGATTCACGCTTGGAACGTTCCCTGTGTCACCATTTGGATGGTTGAAATAGATGTTAGATGCACCAAAGCCACAAGAGGCCTCACGGTAACCCCACTGATTCTAATTATTTGTTTACAACCAAATCAAAAAAATTGTGATTCTAAATCAACCTCACATTATTTCTTTGTACTGATATGAATGGCTTGTTGTAGCTGTGTTAGTATACTGTTGTTCCATTAGGCTTCAATTAAATCAAATTTGGGAAAACAATCACAAACCATGACCCTTGCCAAGCTCAATGGCTGCCATTACACCAACAGGAAATCCCTCTGTGTGAGAGCAGCATTGAGTCAGTCAAGGGTAATCAATTAGCCAATTAGTAATCAATGTACACCAGGTAAAACGTGTTCCTGCTAGCTACATACAGTATAATTCCAGGGCTAGTTATTAACACTATGAAGAAAAAACTTGCTACCTAGAACCATAACGTTCCTGGTAGAACCAAAACAAAGGTTCTTCTGAACCATTTCACCATTAAAGGATAAGTTCTCTATTTTAGACTTTAGGGCTTATTCTCAGTCTGTTTTATGCCGGGATACAGGATTTTGGGTCTGATTTAATCCTGGTTCACCCCTCCTAACAAGAGGAGAAATCTGGTCTGGCACGTTGGTCGTTACTGATGTTCAGCCCAGATTATTTAGTAATGTGAGGGGTTTACAGATCCAATCTTATACCTCCTGATCGGCTCACAGACCCATCGGGGCGGCCATGATAATATCAAACATGTTTGATATTTAGATTATTACATTATTATATCCTGTAGTGAGTGATGAGCCGTTATTTTCATATCTTCTTGTGTGTGCTTGTTTGAGATTCGCGAGAAGAACATCTGTTAAGATTCTCCTTAAGTGCGTGATGCAACACGATTTCGAAATCGGTTAGGATTTTAAATCTCCTGTAGTGTGAGCCCGGCATGACATGAACCTGACACATGAAGACTATCACTGCTTTTCCTCTGACCAGCACGCTAAGGTACCGGATGGCACGCGTGTTACTGTATCTTCCCTACCGCTCAGGCGCATGTCACGCCTCCAGACACAAAAGACAGGCGAAGCAAACCGGGGAGGTAGGAGGAGCAAGGGTTATGTGCTACAGCCCCTTGACCTTCTGACCTCTAGTCCATGAGACACAGCATAGCACAACGGAGGAGCTTGAAGCTATCCTGTTCTTTTTTTTAATTTTTTAATTTTTATTTTTCTCCACAGCCCTCCTCCTCTCTACAGTGTAGTGTAGAAGTGAAAGTTAAGTTTACTGTGAAATAGTTCTGTTTCAAATGGAACTTTTTCAGCATTCGGGTTTGTGGTAGCTTCATTTCACAGGAGATCATACTGAAACTGGTGAGATCACACCCTGGGTTTCCTGTCTCGGAAAAGCACATTTATCATTGTACTTTTTCCAACGTCTCAATGGGACCGTCCATTCTAGCTGAGTTGGCTTAATACCGAGGTGATCGGGGAGACTAGTCTCTACATGTCAGGTTCATGTAAGACAGACTGAGAATAGGCCTTAAAGTCCAAAATAGAGAACATATCCTTTAAGAGGCTCTTCCAGGGAACACAAAGGGTTTTAAGATGGGTTCCCCAACCGGAACTCTAGAACATTTTGTAGTTCCACCAAGCACACTTCGTCATGTGTGCTGAATGTGACGGTTGTTGCATCATCCAGAACTGGTTGTGCCTAATCAAATCAAACCAAACGTAAATTGTTTAGCGCATTTTATACACAGAGGCAACACAATGCGCTTCACAGAGAGCAAGGGGGGATGGACATAGGGCGTACCCCTACATACTGTATTCCAGAGAGAAGAAAAAAAAAAACAGTTCACCCAAGGGCTGAAAAAGTGAGCTGTAAAAATTATTCCCTGACTTCTCTCAACGAGACACTCGAGCAAGCTCCTGGAAAATGTTTGCCTATTGGATAAGAATATTTACAGAGCAGTAAATGTAAACATGGGACATGTAAACATCATAGGAGAGACATGACTATCATTAGAGTACAGTAGATACGTAGTTACAGAGATGTTGCCTACATGCTAGGCCATTATGTGTTAGCTATCACTGTAGTCCTGAATAGGATATTTAAGTGAATCATATAACAAAGCACAATAAACACTTAGCAGACAGACTCTAAAGAATGTAGATTAAACGAGGTATAGTCGCTTAGCGGAAATGGGGAGACAAAAAGCAGATCTAGATGTTCTAGATCTTTGGTTGTGGTTATTCATGATGTTATCTATAAACCTGCGGGGTGTTCTCTTACTCAGCAGCAGAATGCTAGTTGGTGTTAAGAGTAAGGTTTGTCTTGGTTGACGTCATCCACCAGTACAAACCATATCCTTTCCAGTAATCTGACCAAAGAATGTGGTTTCTGATGAAGTGTTTGTAGTCTAGCGGTGTTTACCCTAGGATTGAGTTGTAGCAGTGGTGGTGATGCACGCGCAGCTGATTTTTGTGTGCGCGTGCGTGAAATGTGCCCCGTCGAGAGGTCTGCCAGCACAAGGGGGGATCTTGTTTCAGTCATACTGTGATAAGATCTTCACTCCGAGAGGAACATAACGTTACACTAATCAGTAATGACAATCAAGTATTTCAGAGTGCCATGTAATAAGTTACGTTAGATGCTGTAGTGTGGAGATAACGTTAGGTCTGGCTATGCAGATTCCAAGAAAGATAACGATAGCTAGTTAGCTAGCTTACCGGTCTAGTAGAAAAGTAGCCATGTCACCGACTTTATCCCATGAAACTCCATAAACTCCGTCCAACGAGCATATGTAAAAACATACAGGAAAACTACAGTAGCCTAGGCTACTGATGTTTTTGAACACATCAACAAAGGCCAATAATTTGAGAGCAAGCAATATTTAAGGTGAAACAACGAAGCTTTTAGGGACCCACTAAATAAACTACAGAGCCATTATATGACAACAATGGTACATTTCGACTAATTTGATTGGTTGATTTTAATTACGGCCCGAGCACTGGCGGTGCGATGTGGACACGGGCCCTTAAAGGTATAATATGTAGTATGTGGATTATTTCCCCCATCCAGTGTCTAAACATAACGTTACACTAATCAGTAATGACAATCAAGTATTTCACTCTCAATTTCAAAGACAAGAAGCTCACCGAGGGGGTAATTGGTGTCCGTTGGTGTTCTGACATCAAATTCGCCGCAAAGTATGAATCCTGTAGGGTTTTATTGATCATTTTATGAAATCCATTGACTTGTATTGACGCGACCGTTGTAGATGTGTAGATCAATCCGCAGAGGGGATTCAGGAAGCGGAACTACTTACGGTAGCTATTGTTATTGTTTACGTTGCTAGGCTACCTAGTTTGCAGAAGTTTACACACGTATGTGCTGCGACTAAATAGTTCTATGCTAAATATTTTAAAAAGCCTTTCCAGATGAACTAGAATCTTATTTTTATGGCGAATTATATGCCAGAACGCCAACTAACACCTCGGTGAGTTTCTTGTCTTTGAAATTGAGAGTTTAACTTTTTTTTTTTTTTTGAATGATTTTTCACGATGCCCACCCACATCCATTGTATGACCAAAACGGTGGTAGAGCAATTATCAGACTTTCTCAAAAGTGCTAGTTGTGTCAACGTTTTGATCTGAACCATTGTACATGATCATAAGTAACCTTAAAACAGGACTAAACATGCATTTTCCCTTTACTACTCCTATAAGCGTTTGTCCGTAGCGCTAAATGATAGGCCTATCGCTATCGTTACTTTCTAAAAAGATAAGACGGAGCCTCTCCTCTCTTCCTCTTCTCCCCTTCCTCTTCCCTCTCCTTCCTCTCCTCTCTTCCTCTCCTCCTTCTTCTCTTCCCCTTCTTCTCTCCTCCCTCTCTCCTCTCCGCAGCAGTGGCGGGCATATTTCTGCGGCGGCGTACCACCGCTGCTATAGGGGAAACACTGAGTCTTGTCTTTCCTCCTAATCAGTCTCTAGCACAGGGGTGGCCAACCCGCGGCTCGCGAGCCGCATGCGGCTCTTTGCCCGTCAATGTGCGGCTCCTCCATCCATCCCCCCAAAAAGGTTGGCTTGCGGCTCTTCCATCCTTTCATTAAAAAATAAATTCATTCATTCCATAAGAACGTTTCTCTCTCTCTAGTTTCGATGTGCATTTCTTCCCGCCCATTTTAGTTTATTGCAGATTTGTCATAAAATCATGATTCGTTTCGCTAGTGAGGAAGTCGCGTGAGAACCACTTCAAACTAATCATATAGGTAGCAAATCACCTTGGTAACAAAATTATTAGGTGCTTTTACATGGACAGTTTGAATCGGTTTCAAATAGGTTTGGAAGACCAAACCGATTGAAAATATGTCATATAAACACCTCAATCCGACTGAAATGCCCCAACCCGATTGAAATTCCAATCGCTTTCAAGGAGGTAGTTTAAACCTTTTCGTAACCGTTTGGTCCGTGATGTATACTACCTTGAAACGGATTGATCCTGCGTTCTGCGTTCATTTTGCGCATGTTCAAGACTTGACTAATCAAGGCATGCTCGACAGTTCCGTAGTCAGCTGTTTGTAACCATCGTAACGCAATCACTCACGGCTGCGTGCGCGTTCGAAACATTTGTTTCGTTGTCGCATGTAAACATCCAACCAGTTTACTTTGTATCCCATGTATACGCTGAAGCTGAAATCAGCTTGAAATCAACCAGATTGAAAAATATTTGTCATGTAAACGCACCTTTTGTAAACAAAATAATTTGCTTTGCGTGGGTCATTCTCTTTTACGACAAAAGCTAACGTAGCCTAGGCTACTGTACACAACCAAAGAATGGCTGGAAAGAAATGCGCAGCTAAAAGAAAATATGAAGACGAACACAGGACATTTTTTACCCGAGTGGGGAGAGTAATTTTTTCTTCATAGAACGTAATGGTAAGCCATTCTGTCTGATATGCCAGACATCATTGGGACATTTCAAAGCCTCAAATCCCGAGCCCAGTCCAGCCCAGTCCAGTCCAGTCCAGCCTAACCCAGTCCAGCCCAGCCTAACCCAGTCCAGTCCAGCCTAACCCAGCCCAGTTCAGCCTAACCCAGCCCAGTCCAGCCTAACCCAGCCCAGTTCAGCCTAACCCAGCCCAGTCCAGCCTAACCCAGCCCAGTCAAAAATATATTATGTCAGAAAATATCTTGTTGTATGTATTAATTTTAAATAAATTAACTTTAAATGTATATTTAATGGACAATAATGTTTTTCTTCTTATTTTAGACTGGGGTGCCTTGGGATTTTAAGTACTTATGAAGGGTGCGGTGACTGAAAAAAAGGTTGAGAAAAGCTGGTATATATGGTGTGGCTCTGGGTGGTACCACAGTAATTTTTGTGGCTCTTAGTCTCTGACTGGTTGGCCACCCCTGCTCTAGCACCTTCTTCTGTATTAGGGCTGGGCAATATCTCAAGTTAATTTGACTAATTCGCATTTTGTTTTTTGAACGAGTCGCAAAATGGAGATTAGTGACTGCCGTCACAGTCACTCAAACGCCTACACATTTCAAAATCTCGGTTTTGTTCCCCCCCACTTTTCTAATCTCTCAGATGATTTCGTTTTGCCTGCCTTTCTTCACCGATCGCTCAGCTGTTTGCGGTTGAGTTGATGTGAGCAAGCTTCCTCTCCGCTGCAAGATAACGGGCAAAATCTGTCAAGGGTTTTCAGAGGTGGCTGTTCTCACGCAGTGAAAACAGAATGGATTCATTCGGAGATATGACTCGTCTCGGTAGCAGTTCGCCATTTGGGCCATTCATTATCCTACTCTGTAGTAGGACATCTAGGCTCATAGAAATTGATGACAGCCTACTTGAATGACACGGGCCTACTTGAATTACACTAAATGTTTCCACTTCTTATTCTCTCTCAAGCTAAAAGGTCAGTCTTATGAAGAAAACCATTTTTTGAATCATGTTTTCTCTTGACTTCATGTAAACATAAAAAAAATGAATAAAACTGAATTGTCCCCCCAACAAAATCGAGATTTCATATTATGGCCACATCACCTCGCCCTACTCTGTATTGTTCCACCACAAAAACTTTTTTACTCAGATTTTTAAAAATGACCTCTGTCGTGTCTTTAAACAGAACATCTGTAATCGCTGTTTCACATTCAGGTGCTGCTCACGGCAGTCTAGTTCCCCTTCATCAAGCTGGAGGATTGTACATTTTTTTATTTAACCTTCATTAAACAGGCAAAACCATTAAGAACATTATTGCCATTGTAGTATACACATACTAGGAAATTGTTTTGGTCGATGGCGCATACATTGATTGAGACAACATTTGGACAGGGTGCAGGACAGGACAGTGCAAATACAAAATGAAATGTTTTTTGAAAGTTATTCCAATCTCTGGCTACTGCAGCCCGGAATGATGCTAGACCGAGTGCAGTGTATGTTTTGGGGATTTTGAGCAGAATAGGGTAGGGGTGGTGAAAAAAATCGATTAATGTAAGGATCTATTCTCAACGATTAAAGATCGACTCACAAATTCCCAAAAATCATTGTTTTTGTTGTTTTTTGTTTGTTTGTTTTTTAAATATTTATTTTCAGATTTTATCCTGTTTGCACAATTATATTGTGCTCGGGATGTATTTTAGTGTTTCCTCTACCGGTTACTGTATTTAATGGGTTACTGCAGTCAAATGGTGGAAATTTCTATCATAATCAAATCGAAAATCGAATCGTCTATAATCGATTTGAAATCGAAATGTGACCCCAACAATCGAAATGGAATCGTGAGATCACTACCGATTCCCACCCCTGGAATAGGGTGAGCTGAACGGGTGTTGTAGATAGCAGCTGTAGTCGGACCCGTTAATCCAGCTGTTGGTCCAGATGATAGTATTCATCTGATCTCTCCCCCGGCCTCTCAGATGACAGTATTTAGCTGAGCTCTCCTCTGGCCTCTCAGATGACAGTATTCAGCTGATCTCTCCTCAGCCTATAAGATCATAGTGTTCAGCTGATCTCTCCCCCGGCCTCTCAGATGACAGTATTCAGCTGATCTCTCCCCCGGCCTCTCAGATGATAGTATTCATCTGATCTCTCCTCTGGCCTCTCAGATGATAGTATTCAGCTGATCTCTCCTCAGCCTATCAGATGATAGTATTCATCTGATCTCTCCCCCGGCCTCTCAGATGACAGTATTTAGCTGAGCTCTCCTTAGCCTATCAGATCATAGTGTTCAGCTGATCTCTCCCCCGGCCTCTCAGATGACAGTATTCAGCTGATCTCTCCTCAGCCTATCAGATGACAGTATTCAGCTGATCTCTCCCCTGGCCTCTCAGATGACAGTATTCACCTGATCTCTCCTCAGCCTATCAGATGACAGTATTCATCTGATCTCTCCCCTGGCCTCTCAAATGACAATATTCATCTGATCTCTCCTCAGCCTATCAGATGACAGTATTCATCTGATCTCTCCCCTGGCCTCTCAGATGACAGTATTCAGCTGATCTCTCCTCAGCCTATCAGATCATAGTGTTCAGCTGATCTCTCCCCCGGCCTCTCAGATGACAGTATTCAGCTGATCTCTCCTCAGCCTATCAGATGATAGTATTCAGCTGATCTCTCCCCTGGCCTCTCAGATGACAGTATTCAGCTGATCTCTCCCAGCCTATCAGAGGATAGTATTCAGCTGATCTCTCCCCCGGCCTCTGAGATGACAGTATTCAGCTCATCTCTCCTCAGCCTATCAGATGATAATATTCAGCTGGTCTCTCCCCAGCCTATCAGATGATAGTATTCAGCTGATCTCTCCCTGGTCCTGTCACACACCAGACTCTTCTTTTCTGTGATAAAGAAGCCGTACTGTGGTCACAGTATGAACAGTAAATAATGACACCCATCCACAAACAACGGGGCACAGAGTGACTGGGTCTGCTATTTGGTACCGAACGAATATTGTATTTTCATGTCTGGTCATTTACATTCATTCAGACATATTAACTTCTCAAAAAAAAAAAAAAAACACGCTGACCAATGGGACGACAGGGTTGTGTCGGTTAGATGAGCCCAGTTATATCCGTCATGTTAATCTGCTGGTTAGTGCTGGAGTTCATCTCCACCTGGGTCTCATAATCCCCCTTAAACCTCTCACTAGTAATCACCTGTCCCCCCTGTAAGACCACACAGCTATCTGTTACTAGTAATCACCTGTCCCCCCTGTTAGACCACACAGCTATCTGTTACTAGTAATCACCTGTCCCCCCTGTTAGACCACACAACTATCTGTTACTAGTAATCACCTGTCTCTCCTGTAAGACCACACAACTATCTGTCACTAGTAATCACCTGTCCCCCCTGTAAGACCACACAACTATCTGTTACTAGTAATCACCTGTCCCCCCTGTAAGACCACACAACTATCTGTTACTAGTAATCACCTGTGTCCCCAGCAGGACAACACAGCTATCTGTTACTAGTAATCACCTGTCTCTCCTGTAAGACAACACAGCTATCTGTTACTAGTAATCACCTGCCTCCCCAGCAGGACAACACAACTATCTGTCACTAGTAATCACCTGTCCCCCCTGTAGGACCACACAACTATCTGTTACTAGTAATCACCTGTGTCCCCAGCAGGACAACACAACTATCTGTTACTAGTAATCACCTGTCCCCCCTGTAAGACCACACAACTATCTGTCACTAGTAATCACCTGTCCCCCCTGTTAGACCACACAACTATCTGTTACTAGTAATCACCTGTGTCCCCAGCAGGACAACACAACTATCTGTTACTAGTAATCACCTGTCCCCCCTGTAAGACCACACAACTATCTGTCACTAGTAATCACCTGTCCCCCCTGTTAGACCACACAACTATCTGTTACTAGTAATCACCTGTGTCCCCAGCAGGACAACACAACTATCTGTCACTAGTAATCACCTGTCCCCCCTGTAAGACCACACAACTATCTGTCACTAGTAATCACCTGTCCCCCCTGTAAGACAACACAACTATCTGTTACTAGTAATCACCTGTCTCCCCTGTAAGACCACACAACTATCTGTCACTAGTAATCACCTGTCTCCCCTGTAAGACAACACAACTATCTGTTACTAGTAATCACCTGTGTCCCCTGCAGGACAACACAACTATCTGTTACTAGTAATCACCTGTCTCCCCAGCAGGACAACACAACTATCTGTTACTAGTAATCACCTGTGTCCCCTGCAGGACAACACAACTATCTGTTACTAGTAATCACGTGTCCCCAGCAGGACAACACAACTATCTGTTACTAGTAATCACCTGTGTCCCCTGTAGGACCACACAACTATCTGTTACTAGTAATCACCTGTGTCCCCAGCAGGACAACACAACTATCTGTTACTAGTAATCACCTGTCCCCCCTGTAAGACCACACAACTATCTGTCACTAGTAATCACCTGTCCCCCCTGTTAGACCACACAACTATCTGTTACTAGTAATCACCTGTGTCCCCTGCAGGACAACACAACTATCTGTTACTAGTAATCACCTGTGTCCCCAGCAGGACAACACAACTATCTGTCACTAGTAATCACCTGTCCCCCCTGTAAGACCACACAACTATCTGTCACTAGTAATCACCTGTCCCCCCTGTAAGACAACACAACTATCTGTTACTAGTAATCACCTGTCCCCCCTGTAAGACCACACAACTATCTGTTACTAGTAATCACCTGTCCCCCCTGTAAGACCACACAACTATCTCTCACTAGTAATCACCTGTCCCCCCTGTAAGACCACACAACTATCTGTTACTAGTAATCACCTGTCCCCCCTGTAAGACCACACAACTATCTGTTACTAGTAATCACCTGTCTCCCCTGTTAGACCACACAACTATCTGTTACTAGTAATCACCTGTGTCCCCAGCAGGACAACACAACTATCTGTTACTAGTAATCACCTGTCCCCCCTGTAAGACCACACAACTATCTGTCACTAGTAATCACCTGTCTCCCCTGTAAGACAACACAACTATCTGTTACTAGTAATCACCTGTGTCCCCAGCAGGACAACACAACTATCTGTTACTAGTAATCACCTGTGTCCCCTGCAGGACAACACAACTATCTGTTACTAGTAATCACCTGTCTCCCCTGTAAGACAACACAACTATCTGTTACTAGTAATCACCTGTGTCCCCTGCAGGACAACACAACTATCTGTTACTAGTAATCACCTGTCTCCCCAGCAGGACAACACAACTATCTGTTACTAGTAATCACCTGTGTCCCCTGCAGGACAACACAACTATCTGTTACTAGTAATCACGTGTCCCCAGCAGGACAACACAACTATCTGTTACTAGTAATCACCTGTGTCCCCTGTAAGACAACACAGCTATCTGTTACTAGTAATCACCTGTGTCCCCAGCAGGACAACACAACTATCTGTGTGCCGGGAGAAACGACTGCATCATCGACAAGATCCGCAGGAAGAACTGTCCAGCCTGCCGCTTCCGGAAGTGTCTACAGGCTGGCATGAACCTGGAAGGTAACCACACACACACACACACACACACACACACACACACAGACACACACACACACACACACACACACACACACACTCTCTCTCTCTCTCCCTCTCTCTCTCTCTCTCTCTCACACACGCACACACACACACACATACACACTGTTGTGGATTTAGTCTAATAATTAAGAAACGAGTAGTTGAGAATACCAAGGTTCATATTTGTTGTTTTTTATAAGTCCAAAGCTGTTTACTTTTATTCCAAATAGTTAACGAGTTTGCAAAGCCAGGCTTTGTGACGGAGACAGAAATTCCCTAAGAGCAACAATTATCCTCAAAACACAGCATTATAAACACTGTGGGTACAACCCATACATGCATATGCAAAACTCCAACCAATTATATGAGAGGATTAGCAGTGAGTAGGGCAGCCCCTGGGGGGTCTCCTGCCATAACACTTTGAAGGCCTGCAGAAGAGGGGGGGTCAGGGCAAACTAACAGGACACAGCTGCCTACTGTAACACACAGGACAGTGGGGATTCAATATTTCCTATAACAACGTCTTGAACAGAGAATAAGCTTGTTTGAATGTATATTACAGCACTCTCTCTCTCTCTCTCACACACACACAAATACAGACACACAAACACACACACACACACCTACACACACACACAAACATGCGCGCACACACACACACACACAGCTGCTCGATGCTGTTCCCCTTATGTACACATGGTGATTCACCTCACACTGCCGCAGGCCAGGAAATGGATGAAGATTGAGTTGTTAAAATTAGAGAGGAGGAGTAGGAGAGCGAGGGATGGGAAAAGAGAGGGGAAGAGAGAGAGAGAGAGAGACGGTTGATGGACACAGGTGCTACCACAGACCAACCAACCAAGGTTCAGGCCAGGCAAGGCTCTTAGTTGCCATAGAAACATAAGTATGGAGGACATTAAAACAAGGGGAGGAAGAGAGTTCCCAACCCGAGGTAGAACCGCCCGCACCGCTGAACACTGAACCTCAGCTGAACACCGCTGAACACTGAACCTCAGCTGAACACCGCTGAACACTGAACCTCACTGAACACCGCTGAACACTGAACCTCAGCTGAACACTGAACCTCAGCTGAACACCGCTGAACACTGAACCTCAGCTGAACACCGCTGAACACTGAACCTCTCCGGAGGATAAAACAACGCTGCTCTCACGGTTGCTCTTTTTAGCGCTGCTGCGCTGTTCATTCAAAGAAAATAAACACATTAGTATTTGAAATCCACATTTCACACACAATGAAAACTAAAAAAACATTTTCCATTACTACATCCTGTCGGAGGAAATGAAGGAGGGTATTCTGGGTGCGTGGTGGTAATGAATGTAGCAGGGCGAACGCTAGGCTGATTCAACGGATGTAGGCTTCGGACATAAACCTTGCAATTTGTTTATTACCGCTCAATCAGTGGCGATGGAAATTCATCTGATCCAACGCTAACCCTAACAACAACAGCAACAGCCCAGCACGGCGCTGCGATAACCTGGCAACCGCTCCGCCCAAGACCATCGAATTAGAATTTGATTGGTTTAACCCTTTTAACCCTGAAAGTACAGTGACAACATTTTGAATATTAATTGGATTTTCCCTATAATACTTGGATGCGCAGTTTCTCAGCTTTCAGCAAGTGTTGGAGTGAGGAATTTTTTAGATTTGTTAGATATTTTTTTGATATTATTAAATATTTGTTAGACATTTTTAAAATGTTGCCGGTGACGTGGTCGTATCGAAAGGGTTAAAGAAATGCAGTGTTTTTCCCCTTTATTCCCGAACGATAATGAGTCCAGCCAGACCTTTCTGGCTAAGCGAGGCTAGGCTAACCCTAACCCTAACACGCCTGAACATCACCTTAACCCTACTGAACATGAGCTGGAAGAACAGCTTCTGAACATCGGTGGCAAAGACAGCGACTGAACATGAACAGTTACTGAACACGAGCCGTAGGCGTGTGGTGCGTGTTGAGTGCTCAGTGACCCATACGGGTACAGGGCTGTAGGTCTCTCTCTCCACAGCCAGATGGGCTGAAGCCTGGGAGGCCGGGCCAGATGGGCTGAAGCCTGGGAAGCCGGGCCCGGAGAAGGTTACAGCCAGATGGGCTGAAGCCTGGGAAGCCAGATGGGCTGAAGCCTGGGAGGCCGGGCCTGGAGAAGGTTACAGCCAGATGGGCTGAAGCCTGGGAAGCCAGATGGGCTGAAGCCTGGGAAGCCGGGCCCGGAGAAGGTTACAGCCAGATGGGCTGAAGCCTGGGAGGCCGGGCCTGGAGAAGGTTACAGCCAGATGGGCTGAAGCCTGGGAAGCCGGGCCCGGAGAAGGTTACAGCCAGATGGGCTGAAGCCTGGGAAGCCAGATGGGCTGAAGCCTGGGAAGCCGGGCCCGGAGAAGGTTACAGCCAGATGGGCTGAAGCCTGGGAGGCCGGGCCTGGAGAAGGTTACAGCCAGATGGGCTGAAGCCTGGGAAGCCAGATGGGCTGAAGCCTGGGAGGCCGGGCCAGATGGGCTGAAGCCTGGGAGGCCGGGCCTGGAGAAGGTTAACCACACCAGCCTCAACAAAGAGGAGGATTACTCACCATCACACTCTCCCTCTCTCTCTCCCTCCCTCTCCCTCTCCATCCCCCCTCTCTCGCTCTCCCCTCTCCTCTCCTCTTCCTTTCCTCTCTCTCCGTCTACCTCTCTCTCTCCCTCTTCTCTCTCTCCCTGTTTTCTTTCTCTCCTCTCTCTCCCTCTCCCTCCCCCCTCTATCTCCCCTCTCCCTCTCCTCTCTCTCTCTCTCTCTCCCTCTCTCTCCCTCTTCTCCCTCCTCTCTCCCTGTTTTCTTTCTCTCCTCTCTCCTCTCCTCTCTCCCTCTCTTTCTCTGTCTTCTTTCCCCTCTCTCCCCCTCTCTCTCTCTCCCCCTCTCCCCCCCCCACTCTCTCTCTCTCTTTCTCCCCCTCTCTCTCCCCCCCTCTCTCTCTCCTCTCCCCCCAGCGAGGAAAAACAAGAAGCTGATCCGTCTAAAGGGCCAGCAGGTCAGCGTGGACCAGGGCGGCGTGGCGGCGGCGTCGGTGGTGGCCGTGCCGGCCGAGCAGGTCTGCGCCCTCATCCCCAAGTCCATGCCCCAGCTGGTGCCCACCATGCTGTCCCTGCTCAAGGCCATCGAGCCGGAGGTCATCTACTCGGGCTACGACAGCACGGTGCCCGACACCTCCACGCGCCTCATGACCACTCTGAACCGCCTGGGCGGCCAGCAGGTCATCTCCGCCGTCAAGTGGGCCAAGTCCCTCCCAGGTGAGTCAGAGGTCCACAGTCCGTTTCAAATCGATTCAAACTTTATTTGTATGGCGCATTTCATAACACAATGCGCTTTACAGAGAGCAATGGGAGGGGTGGGTATACAGTAGGTCTCATCCCTACATATTCCAGAGGGAAGCAAAACAACAGTTTCACCCTGGGGGGACAGAAAA
Organism: Borostomias antarcticus; assembly: GCF_949987555.1. NCBI lineage: Eukaryota > Metazoa > Chordata > Actinopteri > Stomiiformes > Stomiidae > Borostomias > Borostomias antarcticus. The sequence continues at coordinate 57,769,688 of NC_140234.1, read as the reverse complement.
GTGAGCTGTAAACATTCTTCCCTGACCCCTCTCAACGAGACGATCGAGCAAGCCTCCTGGAAAATGTTTGTCTGTTGGCTAAGAACATATACAGAGCAGTAAACATGGGCTAGATACTTCATAAGAGAGACATGACTAACAGGAGAGTGCACAAATAGTTACAGAGAGGGTGCCTACGGGTGCTGGAAATCCGTGAAAATGCTTGAATTTCAATGTAGCATTTTCAAGGTTTGAAACGTGCTTGAATTTTGTAGAAAGTACCGGAAACTCCATGAAATCATAATAACCAGGCTACTTTAATCATAACTCGCTGTCTGACAGAATTTGTGTTTTAGAGATAAAATAAGTCTGACTTTAACCCTTTTCCTCGTTTTCGTTTCGTTTCGTTTTCACACAAAATGAAGACGAGTCCTCTCAAACATCGTCACGCTTGTGATTTGGCTTGACGTGTGATCCGTAGTGTTTGTTTATGTGCCGCCTGATGACGGCAAGTTGGACAGACAGACAGACGAGGCCTACAACATGCCAGGAGGCTGTTTTAATGACCGCTGGCTTGATGAAGACGAACACAAGCTGTCTTAGTCACTGTCGTAGTTTTAGTGTTTTCAAGGTTTGGCTTTATTTGTCTCCCGAAGGAGAAATTTGTCTTGGAGTCAAAAAGGCTAAAAGCTGCAGTTCAAGAATACAAAATACAACATACAAGATACCAAAAACAGTACATATGACACATGCACTGACTGATTGATTTTGAAATACCTGGAAAGGAATGGATGACTAGGCTATGCTAGGCTAGGCTATGCATCGCCGCATAACGTCAGACTTGGCGAATTCACAGGCTAGTGATGGTTGATTTTCGGGAGGGAGGTGATACATTAGTACTAGTATTGTATGTCATGTTTATTTATGTAATATGCAACTGCACAATACAAAGTGCTTGATTTTGTATACATTTTAAAGCTCAAGAAGCTTGATTGACTGCCTACCTCGAAGACAACTTCTCTTACTTTCCACATTTTCAGTTAAGTCTTTATTGAAATGGAAGTTTTGTCTGGTGGCTGTTTGGAGTGATTGCTTTAGATTGGCTCAGCCAGGTTCTATAGGATGATAAGTATTTTGTTGAGAGCACAATAGCATCTGATTTAATGTGATGATGTGAAATTATCATTTTGAGTAAATATTTAATTTACCACAGCAGCGTTAGGTGCTGGAAAAACTAGAAACTTCAACTGGAAAATGCATAAAAAGTGCTTGAAATTCGCTAGGAAGAGGTGTAAGAACCCTGTGGCAAGTACAAAAAGCTAGTGTAAGTAAAAAGAACAAGCTAAAGAAAACAATAATATACAAAAAGCAGTGCAGTCGGTGTACATATCCCGTATATACAGTGAGTACACAGAGTGTAATGTGTACTGTACAGTAGGCGAGTGTGTGTGTGTGTACAGTAGGCGAGTATGTGTACAGTAGGTGAGTGTGTAAATGTGCATATGTGTGTGCGTTGTGACGTGCGAGTGCGCTGCGTCCTACACACTACGGTACATTCACTGTCACGTGACGTGCAAGCGTGAATTGCGATGGCGTCGCACTTCGTCCCACCCGCCAGGCTCCCATGTGGTCGATCCCGAGAGCCGTGAGAAGAAAAAAAAAGAGCCACATGATGAGTTAATCGGCCCCTGGTGCCGGGGAGAGACCACGCCCACGCAGCAGCTGGGAGGCTTAAGCACATATCCCCTCAGAGCACTTTCAGCACGTCCACTAATAAAGTCTCCTTTTCTGTTTTTTACTGTAATCTTTATTGGCATTTTCCATGTATTCAAAAAACACAAAATGTAACAAAGCCACATTGAACAAGTTAAACGGTAGCTTATCGGGGTCCTTCAGCCAATCCCTAATGCAACTCATTTTCTTTTTCCTACTCAAACTTCTATATCAGTGGTCATCACTCCTCCCTCTAATCTATCCACCTCTCCCTTTCCCTTCACACTTCTGCATCCTCATTATATGTAAACCTCTCCTCTCCTCTCTCCCTCTTCTCCCTCTTCTCTCTCCCTGTTCTCTCTCTCTCCCTCTCTTTCTCTGTCTTCTTTCTCCTCTCTCCACCCTCTCTCTCTCTCTCTCTCCCTCTCCCTCGCTCTCTCCCTCTCTCTCTCTCTCTCTCTCCCTCTCCCTCGCTCTCTCCCTCTCTCTCTCTCTCTCTCTCTCTCTCTCTCTCTCCCTCCCTCCCTCCCTCCATGGCCTGTATCTCCTCTACAGCACCCAGCCACTGCTCCTTGGTTGGGGGGTCCATCTTGTACCACACCCTCGTTATTGCTTTTTTTTACTAGCTACTAATAATATTTTCAATAAGTATCTATCCCCTCCCTGTACATCATCATGTGTTAAGTTCCCTAAGTACAATACCAGAGAGTACTTGGGTATTTCATATCCTAATATCTCCCTCAGTTCCCTCCACACCCCATCCCAATATTCCTTCATCTTCTGGCATTTCCCACTTTTGAAGTTTCAACAAAGGCAGGACGATTCAGCCCCAGTTAAAAACCTAATTGAACAGATTTCCTTTTAAAGCTCAATGAGAACTTTATATAGGTCAATATTCACCTTTACTTGCTATTAGTTTATGAATTGACCTTAGCAAGACCCCAAAAATCATTTTCATGACATGAGACTGCATGAGACCATGTGAATTTATTATTTTAGAATTTCGGTGTACTGGCTAGTTCACTGGCGGGAAATCTTGTGGTGGAAACGGAAGTGACGCGTTTTGCGTGTCACAATATCAGGAAGACAACAAACCCAGTGAAACTAATCTACATGCACATAAAAGAAAGAAGACCAGTATTTACCTGCATTGAGGCCATCCTTCCAGAAAGTCCATTGAAGTAGCTACAATCTTCCAATCCAGTCTGCTCTACGCGCATTTGTTTTCATATTTTTTCCCCCATCACTACAGTGATTGAGTGGGGGATTGTGGGAAATATGGCTCTTAAAACGCAATGCCGATTTTACCAAGACCAGAGG
>NC_140234.1:57741676-57761676 GCF_949987555.1 Borostomias antarcticus | reverse complement strand
ATCTTCCATCTGATGTGCTGTTTTGCGTAAGCCCTCGTCCCTAGTGTGGTGGTTTTGCCTGGGAACAGGAGGACCTCATCCCAGGGCAGGCCTCTTATCTGCTGCCCACCATACCCAGCGGGGCTACATGGCGCTTTGCATAGTTTCCAGTCACCTGGCTGCATGTGGTTACTTTAGGTGTGTCTGTGTGTGGTGTCTGTAGGTGTGTCTGTGTGTGGTGTCTGTAGGTGTGTGTGTCTGTGTGGTTTCTGTAGGTGTGTGTGTCTGTGTGTGGTTTCTGTAGGTGTGTGTTTTCTGTGTGTTGTTTCTGTAGGTGTGTGTCTGTGTGTGGTTACTGTAGGTGTGTGTGGTTTCTGCAGGTGTGTGTCTGTGTGTGGTTTCTGTAGGTGTGGGTCTGTGCGGTTTCTGCAGGTGTGTGTGTCTGTGTGTGGTTTCTGTAGGTGTGTTTGTCTGTGTGGTTTCTGTAGGTGTGTCTGTGTGTGGTTTCTGTAGGTGTGTGTGTTTTCTATATGTGTTTGTCTGTGTGTGGTTTCTGTAGGTGTGTGTCTGTGTGTGGTTTCTGTAGGTGTGTGTCTGTTGTTTCTGTAGGTGTGTGTGGTTTCTGTATGTGTGTGTCTGTGTGTGGTTTCTGTAGCTCCCAAGTTTCTCGTCGTGCTCCAGCAACTGCATGATGCGATGCAAGCAAGAGTTCTTTGAGACGAGGAGTTCTTTGAGGTGAATGTTGGGGTGAGGCAAGGCTGCGTCTTGGCACCAGTGCTCTTCAATCTCCTCTCTGTCGTCACCTGCCTCTTCCACCGTGGCCTGGGACATGAAGGCGGCGTTCATCAGGAATATCGCCTTGACGGAAGTCTATTTAACATTCGACGGCTCCAGGCCCACACAAAAACAAAGACCTGCCAAATCCGCGAGCTTCCGTATGCTGATGACTGCGCCGTTTTCGCTCACACCCCAGAGTCCACGCAGCACGTCCTCGACACAATCTCCACTCTTTATCAATCCTTTGGTCTTCAGGTCTACATCCCAAAAACTGAAGTCACGTTCCAACTCATTACCCAAACTTCCTCACCCCCGTGTTTTCACATAAATGGTGCCCCGCTTAAAACAATGTATCGTTTCACCTACCTTGGTTCCAAACTGTCCTCACGCTGCTCCCTCGACACTGAAATACACACTCGCATCAATAAAGCCTCATCCGCCTTCGGACGCCTGCGCAGCAGGGTTTTCAAAAACCGAAACCTGAAGGTCAGCACCAAGGTCGCCGTCTACAACGCAGTATGTGTCTCCACTCTGCTCTATGGGAAACATGGACTCAATACAGCCGGAACGCCACTAACCTGGAGGCCTTCCACATCCGCTGCCTTCAGAAGATCCTCACCCTGTCCCGAGTCCCCTACACAGAAATCTTTGACAGCACCAAGTCCATATGTATGGACATGTGTGTCTGTGTGGTTTGTGTAGGTGTGTGTCTGTGTGTGGTTTTTGTAGGTGTGTGTGTCTGTGTGTGATTTCTGTACCTCCCAAGTTTCTCGTCGTGCTCCAGCAACTGCATGATGGGATGCAAGCAAGAGTTCTTTGAGACAAGGAGTTCTTTGAGTCGAATGTTGGGGTGAGGCAAGGCTGCGTCTTGGCACCAGTGCTCTTTAATCTCCTCTCTGTCGTCACCTGCCTCTTCCACCGTGGCCTGGGACATGAAGGCGGCGTTCATCAGGAATATCGCCTTGACGGAAGTCTATTTAACATTCGACGGCTCCAGGCCCACACAAAAACAAAGACCTGCCAAATCCGCGAGCTTCCGTACGCTGATGACTGCGCCGTTTTCGCTCACACCCCAGAGTCCACGCAGCACACCCTCAACACAATCTCCACTCTTTATTAATCCTTTGGTCTTCAGGTCTACATCCCAAAAACTGAAGTCACGTTCCAACTCATTACCCAAACTTCCTCACCCCCCCCCCCCCCCGTTTTCACATAAATGGTGCCCCGCTTAAAACAGTGGATCGTTTCACCTACCTTGGTTCCACACTGTTCTCATGCTGCTCCCTCGACACTGAAATACACACTCGCATCAATAAAGCCTCATCCGCCTTCGGACGCCTGCGCAGCAGGGTTTTCAAAAACCGAAACCTGAAGGTCAGCACCAAGGTCGCCGTCTAAAATGCAGTATGTGTCTCCACTCTGCTCTATGGGGCAGAAACATGGACTCAATACAGCCGGAACACCACTAACCTGGAGGCCTTCCACATCCGCTGCCTTCAGAAGATCCTCAGCCTGTCCCGGGAAGATCGAGTCCCCTACACAGAAATCTTTGACAGCACCAAGTCCATATGTATGGACATGTGTGTCTGTGTGGTTTGTGTAGGTGTGTGTCTGTGTGTGGTTTCTGTAGGTGTGTGTGTCTGTGTGTGGTTTCTGTACCTCCCAAGTTTATCGTCGTGCTCCAGCAACTGCATGATGGGACGCAAGCAAGAGTTCTTTGAGGTGAATGTTGGGGTGAGGCAATGCTGCGTCTTGGCACCAGTGCTCTTCAATCTCCACTCTGTCGTCACCTGTCTCTTCCACCGTGGCCTGGGACATGAAGGCGGCGTTCATCAGGAATATCGCCTTGACGGAAGTCTATTTAACATTCGACGGCTCCAGGCCCACACAAAAACAAAGACCTGCCAAATCCGCGAGCTTCCGTACGCTGATGACTGCGCCGTTTTCGCTTACACACCAGAGTCCACGCAGCACACCCTTAACACAATCTCCACTCTTTATTAATCCTTTGGTCTTCAGGTCTACATCCCAAAAACTGAAGTCACGTTCCAACGCATTAACCAAACTTCCTCACCCCCCCCCCCGTTTTCACATAAATGGTGCCCCGCTTAAAACAGTGGATCGTTTCACCTACCTCGGTTCCACACTGTCCTCATGCTGCTCCCTCGACACTGAAATACACACTCGCATCAATAAAGCCTCATCCGCCTTCGGACGCCTGCGCAGCAGGGTTTTCAAAAACCGAAACCTGAAGGTCAGCACCAAGGTCGCTGTCTAAAATGCAGTATTTGTCTCCACTCTGCTCTATGGGGCAGAAACATGGACTCAATACAGCCGGAACACCACTAACCTGGAGGCCTTCCACATCCGCTGCCTTCAGAAGATCCTCAGCCTGTCCCGGGAAGATCGAGTCCCCTACACAGAAATCTTTGACAGCACCAAGACCATATGTATGGGCATGTGTGTCTGTGTGGTTTGTGTAGGTGTGTGTCTGTGTGTGGTTTCTGTAGGTGTGTGTGTCTGTGTGTGGTTTCTGTACCTCCCAAGTTTCTCGTCGTGCTCCAGCAACTGCATGATGGGATGCAAGCAAGAGTTCTTTGAGAAAGGGAGTTCTTTGAGTCGAATGTTGGGGTGAGGCAATGCTGCGTCTTGGCACCAGTGCTCTTCAATCTCCTCTCTGTCGTCACCTGTCTCTTCCACCGTGGCCTGGGACATGAAGGCGGCGTTCATCAGGAATATCGCCTTGACGGAAGTCTATTTAACACCGACGGCTCCAGGCCCACACAAAAACAAAGACCTGCCAAATCCGCGAGCTTCCGTACGCTGATGACTGCGCCGTTTTCGCTCACACCCCAGAGTCCACGCAGCACACCCTCAACACAATCTCCACTCTTTATTAATCCTTTGGTCTTCAGGTCTACATTCAAAAAACTGAAGTCACGTTCCAACTCATTACCCAAACTTCCTCACCCCCCAGTTTTCACATAAACAGCACCAAGGTCGCCGTCTACAAGGCAATATGTGTCTCCACTCTGCTCTACGGGGAACAAACATGGACTCAATACAGCCGGCACACCACTAACCTGGAGGCCTTCCACATCCGCTGCCTTCAGAAGATCCTCAGCCTGTCCCGGGAAGATCGAGTCCCCCACACAGAAATCTTTGACAGCACCAAGTCCATATGTATGGAAGCAGCAGTGGCCAAAAAACACCTACACTGGATAGGGCACACTATCTGCATGCCTGACCACCACCTACCCTGCCGAGTCCTCTACGGCCAGCTAAGTAGTGCAAAGCGCCGCAGGCGGACAAAAGAGGCGCTACAAGGACACCAAGGACCTCCTGAAGCGCTCAAACTTCAACCCCACGCAGTTTGAACCAGGACACCAAGGCCCTCCTGAAGCGCTCAAACATCAACCCCACGCAGTTTGAACCAGGACACCAAGGCCCTCCTGAAGCGCTCAAACATCAACCCCACGCAGCTTGAACCAGGACACCAAGGACCTCCTGAAGTGCTCAAACATCAACCCCACGCAGCTTGAACCAGGGCACCAATACCTTCCTGAAGTGCTCAAACATCAACCCCACGCAGCTTGAACCTCTGGCACTCGACAGAGCAGCTTGGCAGGTCACATGCGCCAGAGCAGTTTCACAAATAAACCACACCGATCAACAGAGACGGTCCGAGGGGCGCGCCCAGCGCCGCCAGAGGGCGTCCGGGCTCCCCTGCTCCACCTGGGGACGGATGTGCAGGTCACGCTCCGGCCTCGACGGCCACAAGAAGTGGCACCGGTGGCAACATCGCTGAACCCCCCCGCGCCCCCTTCTTGGAGCAAGTGTCATCATCGAACACAATGGACAGCTAAGAGAGAGAAGGGGTTTCTGTAGGTCTGTGTCTGTGTGTGGTTGCTGTAGGTGTGTGTGTTCGTGTGTGGTTAGTGTAGGTGTGTGTGTCCGTGTGTGTGGTTACTGTAGGTGTATGATGAATCTCGAGAGAAATGTCTATGTAACATCTACAGAAGTGTTTCACTCATATCTAATCCTCTGTGTTGCTTTGTCTTTATGGTAGGGACACTGTGGGTTAGACAGAGAAGATAAGACAGCTGCCGGCTTGCGTGTGCTATTAGGAGCCGAAGGGAGTAGGGGTCAAGGGGTCACTCTCGGGTGCCACAGTTGACCTTGGGTTTCATAAAAGGTGCTATATAAATTTAATTTATTATTATTATTATTACAGTAGGGGGAATCCATCCCCACTGGATTCCACTCTGGGGGGTGGACCATAAGTGGTCGCACCAACTGTTCAAGGAAGAGGTAGGCGCCATGGGTGACAGGGCCGTATCTCATAGATCGGAGATCATGTCTCCTGGCCTCGGCCCTCTATCTGGTAACTAAGGTGGTATGCAGAGAGCAGGGGGGGGGGGGTCTAAGATTACACCAAAACCTTGGGACTTTGATTTGGAGACGGCAGGCAAGGCAGAGAGGGCACTTAGACCTTTGTTGTGGTTGGTTCATAGGAAAAGAAAAGTATAAAATATAGCTAAGGAAAACATTAGCTTAACAAAATATAACAAGATACAAAATACATAGAACTAAATATAGCAAAATAAAAAATATAGGAAAATATTAAACCATAGTAAACGGCAGAGAATTACAGTAAGGGAAGAAAAACAAAGCATAGAAACACAACAAATAAAAAATAAAATCTAACATTGTTCATGTAACATGCCAGAAATCAGCTGACACATTCTGCAAGAGAACTAAAGCCATATGAAAAATATCTTTAAAGTGATCTTTAAAGTGAGTAATTGTGATTTATGCTGAATTATCTTTCTACCAAGGAGGTAAACTTAAGTTCACAGTCCCAAAAATGAACAGGTTCCCAGTTCTTTTTTTTTTATTTTAATGCGCTGCTCCAATCTATTATTTTTTCAATAGAACCTCCTCTCATCCATCCAGCCCCACCCTCCGATCATTGCCACTGCCCATTACAGAATCAGACAGCGATTACTTTATACGTTTTACTACTGAAAAATGTGTGGGTAGTTTTCTATTATGCAGAAAGTGAAACCAGAGGTGCAGCAAAGGGATACTGTAGATGCAATGGTCATTTTATTTACACTGCATGGACCAAATTATTTTGCAGCAGTTCAAAAACATAAAACACACTCAGATGCTTTGTGAAGGGGTTTAGGATCCGGTACCAACACAGGCCAGAATTATAAAGACAAGGAACCAGGCTGAGGTAGGAAGGGTTGGGCCTAGTCTGCTCAAAGTACAATATTCCGTCTGGATCAGAACTGGATCAAAATTTGTTTAAATATTAATATGCGGTGTCTGAAGTCCCTTCACTAGCCATCCATGGAGCTACAGTACTGTATGTACCTGTAGCATGGAGCCTTTAGCCATGTTGGTGACAACAGGTGCCAACGTTGACACTCGGCAGCTTCAGATGGGCGCGTTCGGTTCACCAATCATCGAAAACCTGAACGCGTTCAGTGAAAGGCGCTCTTTTAGTGCTACTTAACACTGCCCGTCGAATACCCGCGATGGGCCGATACAGCGTGGTTTTGCGGAGCCCCTCCCTCTCTGCTGTCTAGCCAGGTTAGAGTTGACCCCCCCCCCCCCTCTCTCTGTGTCCCTCCTGCAGTCCCCAAGGACGGGATGAAGAGCCAGGCCATCTTTGACGAGATCAGGATGACCTACATCAAGGAGCTGGGCAAGGCCATCGTCAAGAGGGAGGAGAACTCCAGCCAGAACTGGCAGAGGTTCTACCAGCTTACCAAGCTGCTGGACTCCATGCAAGAGGTGGGTTAGCGCACACACACACACACACACACACACAAATGTGTGTTCATGGATCCTGCAATAGCAGTGAGTGGCCGGCCTGGTCTCCCGATGGCCACCCCGCCCCTGCTTACAGTATACGGAGAGATGTTTTATGGAACTGTGTGTGTGTCTCTCAACAGATGGTGGGAGGCCTTCTCCAGGTCTGCTTCTACACGTTTGTGAACAAGTCTCTGAGCGTGGAGTTCCCCGAGATGCTGGCGGAGATCATCAGCAACCAGTTACCAAAATTCAAAGACGGGAGCGTGAAGCCACTCCTGTTCCACCAGAAATGACTGCCTTAAACCGGGCCGCCATGCCTTAAAAGACACCTTGTTAACAGCCTCCACCACCATCACCACCAGTCTGTCTCCTTACTGCCCCGACTACATACTCCATCAGGCCAGCATCGCTGTGTCCAGTGGCGGGGATCTGTATCCAACTTTGAGGGGGACATTTACATTGAAATTTTGCAAGAGTATTTTTTGGGGGGGACATCTTCCTACGCGGCTGTATGGTCATTTGAATGCCACTACCCTAATCTAAATATTGGGGGGGGGGGGGGACAATTTTAATGATCTCAAATATTGGGGGTCCCTCCGGATCCCGACCCTGGCTCTGTCCACACAACACGTAACACCGCCTGGTCCGACTCACACACTCAAGAGGTTTCATTGGACATCGAGACGCGTCATCGGATCTGGTTCCTTAGAGGACTCTGATGGGAGAGGGGGTGAGAGAAAAGAGAGATGGAGATGGAGGGATGAGAGAGAGGGATGACACGAAGCGAGAAACAGAGAGATGGTTGAGAGAGAGGGATGGTGCAAAGAGAGGGAGGGAGAGCGAGGGACGAGAGAATGAGGCTTGGAGAGGATTGACAAAAAAGACCCTTGTGGAGCCAAGAGTTAACGTCATGCGATGCGACGGTGAATCACCTCAAAACACTAATTGATGTTATGCATTGGTACACACTGATACATGCCGGAGTGTTTACACAAGAAATATCAAAAAAAAAAAAAAAAAAAGGGAAAACTTGTGCCTTTTTTTATTTTTTATTTTCTTTTAGCAGCTTTGAAGGCTGTCCATAGCCAATCGTGTCAAAACTGTCAAAAGCAAATATTTTGCATAGGAATCTAATCTTAAAACATTTATACTTATATTTTTTGCGATGTGCGCTTTTTATAAGCAGTCATGCGTGTGTTCTTAAGCCGGGCAGCTGACCTCTATCCCAAATCAGAACCGTACCAGAGAACACCAACACCTCAGCCCTGCGCTAACTACCTACCTAACTAACTAACTAACTAACTAAGCTCCTCCCCAGATAGCAAGATCTGGGCCATATACAGGCCAGATCTGGCCCTTGTGGCTTAGTCCCGGCCCATATATGGCCCAGAATCATTACACATCCGCTTGCTATCTGGGTCCCATTGCATTTCAGTAATTACCATGCTAAAACCATGTAATTACCATGCTAAGACAATGTAATTACCATGCTAATACCATGTAATTACCATGCTAAGACCATGTAATTACCATGCTAAGACCATGTAATTACCATGCTAAGACCATGTAATTACCATGCTCAGACCATGTAATTACCATGCTAAGTCCATCAGTGTGCTGAGCCATGATTTGAATATGATGTTAATATCTATTGTATCAATGATCCTAATTCTTAAAATCTACCTACAATCGAGAATCACGTAAGCCCTTACGTGTCACGGCTGTTAAATAACACCTGCTTTAATAATACCTGCTTTCGCTCTGCATTTTAGTCGAGGTACAAAGTCACACGAGTGATTAATAAGTCTGTCGTTACGATTCAAGCAGGGATTCTCTGTGTTCAAACCGTCCAGTAATGGCCGCCGGACATGTGGTCAGCCTCCGGTCCAGCGAGGGAACGAGCGGTCCAGCCGACGCCGCTCTGGCCCGTGTTGAGTGTGGAAGAGAGAGGACAGGAGGCTTGGAGACGAGGTTCTGGTTCTGGTTCTGCAAGTGGTGTCTCAAGCTTTAGTTTTGGTTCTAATTTAGTTTGGGGCCCTGTCATATACAGTGGCGTGGTCTGAGTCAGGGGCTGTGTCGTCATCCATAGGTTATGAGATAGAAGAAGGCATTCATTGAGCGGTCATCTGCACACAGGTAGGCAAAACCCAGTCATGACGCGTCGCTTCAAGGCGCTCGTCAATGAAGTCCCTATTTGTCATTCATTGTATTTAAAATACACCAGCTCACGAGTAATGATTGTGTTCCCCAAGATCCTTTTACAGAGGATGTTTTTTGTACACTTCTGTGCGGAGATGTGTAAAATCTATTATGGTTGATTTGCTATGCTTCACATTTGCAATGGTGAAGTATGCCGAGTAGCAACCGGTCTTGTGGGAATCCCCCCCCCCCCCACACACACACATACACACCAGCCATGTGAAAGCCATAGGAACATTGAGAAGCAGTAGTGGGGGGAGTGTGAAGTGTCATGCTGTAGACGCATCAACCCCCCCCCCTTCCCCACCAGTCCAAGGGAATGTTTTCTTCTAACCTCAGTCTTTAAGCCTTCACTGTCGACCTTTTGAAATAATGGCAGCAACCCTGTTTGTTTGGAATAGGACAGAGTACGTTTTAACGTTAGTGCCTCGCTGACAGGACTTATCGTGAGGCAACAGTATTTGGTGGAATTCAGCTTCGAACCCCCCCCCCCCCCCCCCCGAGTTGAGCCGCTGTATGCAACCGGCCGTTAACGGACCTCCGTCCAGTTGGTCTGGACCTCGGAGGAGGATTGTAAGACATTTCTGGTCCTAGCGTCACCATGGCGCTGAGGTGTTTGGGAGTGAGCTCACAGTCCGGTGGTGTGTCGGTAGACCCGGGGGGGGGGGGGGGGGGGGGTGTCCAGTGGTCCACACAGCTGTCCGCCCTGGTGCCTGGAAACAGGCGAATGTAATCACGACTCTCGATGGCGTACAACGCAGTATTCCAGAGCGAGTGCTCTGTCTGTAAGGTGGATCATACTATATCCCCGATGGTCTCTCCATCTTCGGATGCCATATATGTACATAGATGTACATACAGCAGCTGCACAACATATCCAGTCAGACTGAGTGTGTATTGTATATTCATGATAACATGTTTGACAGACTATTTTTACATGCCTGTATACTCGTTGTTTTTTTCCCGCTCAAACTAACATGTGATTCAAGGCCATGTGAAAGGGAGACACGGAGCCATAGAAATTGGGTTGAAATTCAGGAAAACACAAATGCTTTTGAAAAATGTATTTCTACTGAATACACTATTTTCAGTAATGTTAAATATATCAGCTTGATCCTCTTTGATATGAATCATTTTACTCAACCTTTTTTGTACATTGAATGAGTATGTTGGTAAATATTTTCTGTGTCGGTTTGTGTTTGACAGAGATAGATAGATGTATTGAATAAGTACTTAGAAAGTGTTAAAACATGTTCTATGACTTGTAAGTAAATGTAAATTATATAAATCAATAGGAAAGTCTATATGAGAGATCACTGTGTTTAAAGTAATGAGGAAATAGGGGTTTTGTTGGGGGACGAGGGACTGGAGTATATTTTGTATAGTACAACAGAGTGACCAAAGCAGAGAAAAAAAGAGGTATTCAAGCAGTTACATTGACAGTAGCACTTTTACCCAACTATATTAGTACTTATTTTATTTGAAAGTATATTTTGTAAAGGTATAGGCTTTGGTCTCTATGTTGCTGTGAGGATTAACCAGTCACTTCAAAAAGAAAAAGTCAAAACTATGAAAGTACTCAAATTTAAGTCTGATAATCTACCAGAGCCTGATAATTTGCACTACCTCATACTGGTTCAACAAGTATATTTTGTAGAAAATACAAGCAAAATTTATCTAAATATTAAAGGGCAGATCATATTTCATTGGCACACAGTATATGGCTTTCATTGAAGTCTGTTTTGTTGGTATTTTAGTTATGTAAAGGTAATCCAATGTAAAGAATACATGTCTATTCGTTAAAAAAAAAAAGTAAAAAAGTTTGTATTATCTCCATACTACCTCTAATGCTGTCAATGTTGATATTTTCACCTATTTGATTAAATGTTGGACTTAAGTGTTGGTGTAATTCTTTGACATCTTGGTTGGGTGCTAACCACTGAGGCGATTGTCAGCAAGGGTAGAACGTGACGGTCATTTTATGAATTTTCTCCATATTGTAAACAGTTCACACAATAAAGGATTTTTCATTCACAAAGTTATGTGTTCTCTGTTTGCTGAATTCAGTCAAATCCACAAAGACAAGAAGGAAACGGGAGTTCAATGTTGATTTTTAATGAGTAAAATTCTGTACAACTTTATTCATGATTCATTGAATATTAAGGCTCCTTATAGACATTGAAAAATTGAGCAACTGAGATACTAAAATATTAAGTTAGTATGCTGGAAATACAAAATATAAAATTTCATATTAAAAAAAAATTATACCTCATCAAATGTCATCTATTTACATTGTTAATACACCCCAAAAACAATTCATGATCACATCTTTGAAAAAAGTTATAAATAAGAGGCGTAGATATGAACAAAGTAGTCTAGTTTCACATTTTTTATATTTTACATTTTCTCCCCTTTATATACCTGTTAAGAAAACAATACTAACAATGTATTCAATATTTATCCTAAGTGGAAAAAGATCAGGTCAGACATTTGATTCCAGGACTACTGAGAGACAATTTCACCAGGCAGTTTTAAGCCCCAAAAAACAAGGAGAGCTACAAGGATGTGAATGACAGGAAGAAGGATCGTTCAGGATCTCCAGATGTTCCTGTCAAAATTCTGATCTGGAATCTGTTCATCCTCTCATTCTAACTTGAACCGTTCAGGAGGAAAAACAAAACAATGGTCTGAAATCAGCATCTATGGTCTTAAACCACCTTCCCTCTGCACCATTCTCGCCCCACACACTGAAAAACTCCCCTGTTTAAAGGGGTAGGCTCTTTTTCCACAACCTGGACCTTATTTACGGCATATTATAAGACGTTTGACTCACCGAGATCACTTTGGTGTAATTTGGAGGCCTGTAGAAGAAATTTAAAATCCAGCGTGAGCCAAGTATATCCATGTAATGGCGGCGGACGGAGCACCGAGAATGCAGCTTCTAAAAAATGTATTTTCTGCTGCGAAACTGTTGTTTTCATCATTTCATCAGACCGGCTTGCTGGAGCAAGTGGGGAAAGACGTTTCTAAAGATCATATTACAGAGGCAACAGACCAAGGATGTGAAAACCACAACAAGCCCTCACTCTATGGAAGCACAACTAGCGATTCCTAAAAATAGATTGATGAAAACAACCGTTTCGCGGCAAAAAAAATAATTTAAAGCTGCATTCTCGGTGCCCTGTCTGCCGACATTACATGGATATACTGGCTCGCGCTGGATTTTACATTTCTTCTACAGGCCTCCAAATTACACCAAAGTTATCTCAGTCTGTCAAACGTCTTATAATATGCCGTAAATAAGGTCCAGGTTGTCGAAGAGAAAGAGCCTTCTCCTTTAATGATAAAACACTTCCCATACCATCAACTCTGTTCCTAAAGCACATCGGAGGAGAAGTATCCTCCCACTCGGACGTTCCCTTTGCATCCAGAGCCTCAATAACGGAAACAGCTTCCAAAGGTTCCACTTGATAGATGGAAGATGCTCAAAGCAGTAGCAGTGCATTTGGGGGGGGCGGGGGGGGGGTAATGACTGAAAGATACACACGCCTTTATAGCCACATTCAGCCACAGAATTCCAACTGTTCCTTACACACGTGAACCACACACACACACACGCACGCGCACACCGAGTCCAGGTTCATGACCACACACCACAGCCAGCCTCCTCAGATCCTAGCATCCTTAGATCCTAGCCTCCTCAGATCCTAGCCTTATCAGATCCGTGCCGTCCAATCAGGAAGCAGGGACACAGTCCAGTTCAAATCCAGTGCAACGTCCGGGTGTCTCCAGGGCTCCGGGTGTCTCCAGGGCTCCAGGGCTCCGGTGTCTCCAGGGCTCCGGGTGTCTCCAGGGCTCCGGGTGTCTCCAGGGCTCCAGGTGTCTCCAGGGCTCCGGGTGTCTCCAGGGCTCCGGGTGGCTCCAGGTGTCTCCGGGGCTCCGGGTGTCTCCAGGGCTCCGGGTGGCTCCGGGGCTCCAGGGCTCCGGGTCATACGAACTCCACGTAGTTCTCTGGTATCAGTCCTGTCCTGCCGTCCAGACTGCCCTCCAACCAGCCGGGCTCACGAGAGGGGTGCACTGAGAGAGAGAGAGAGAAAGAGAGATATGAGAGGGGTGCACAGAGAGAGAGAGATGAGAGAGATATGAGAGGGGTGCACTGAGAGAGAGAGATGAGAGAGATATGAGAGGGGTGCACTGAGAGAGAGATGAGAGATGAGAGAGAGGGATGAGAGGGGTGCACTGAGAGAGAGGGATGAGAGAGGTGCACTGAGAGAGAGAGAGATGAGAGGGATGAGAGATGTGAGAGGGGTGCACTGAGAGAGAGATGAGAGGGATGAGAGAGATGAGAGGGATGAGAGATGTGAGAGGGGTGCACTGAGAGGGATGAGAGATGTGAGAGGGGTGCACTGAGAGGGATGAGAGATGTGAGAGGGGTGCACTGAGAGGGATGAGAGATGTGAGAGGGGTGCACTGAGAGGGATGAGAGATGTGAGAGGGGTGCACAGAGAGAGAGGGATGAGAGGGGTGCACTGAGAGAGAGAGGGATGAGAGGGGTGCACTGAGAGAGAGAGGGATGAGAGATGTGAGAGGGGTGCACAGAGAGAGAGGGATGAGAGATGTGAGAGGGGTGCACTGAGAGAGAGAGGGATGAGAGGGGTGCACTGAGAGAGAGGGATGAGAGGGGTGCACAGAGAGAGAGGGATGAGAGATGTGAGAGGGGTGCACTGAGAGAGAGAGGGATGAGAGGGGTGCACTGAGAGAGAGGGATGAGAGGGGTGCACTGAGAGAGAGAGGGATAAGAGAGGTGCACTGAGAAAGAGAGAGAGAGATATGAGAGAGGTGCACTGAGAGAGATGAGAGAGATATGAGAGGGGTGCACTGAGAGAGGGAGAGAGAGAGGGATGAGTGGGGTGCACTGAGAGAGAGAGAGAGAGAGATGAGAGAGGTGCACTGAGAGAGATGAGAGAGATATGAGAGGGGTGCACTGAGAGAGGGAGAGAGAGAGGGATGAGTGGGGTGCACTGAGAGAGAGAGAGAGAGAGATGAGAGAGGTGCACTGAGAGAGATATGAGAGGGGTGCACTGAGAGAGGGAGAGAGAGAGGGATGAGAGGGGTGCACTGGGAGAGAGAGATATGAGAGTGGTGCACTGAGAGATGAGAGAGGTGCACTGAGAGAGAGAGAGAGAGAGATGAGAGAGGTGCACTGAGAGAGATATGAGAGGGGTGCACTGAGAGAGGGAGAGAGAGAGGGATGAGAGGGGTGCACTGGGAGAGAGAGATATGAGAGTGGTGCACTGAGAGATGAGAGAGGTGCACTGGGAGAGAGAGGTGTACACCACTGAGCTGCCCTCAACTGGAAAGTGTGAGAATGTCGGCCTGTTGGCCCTTGTTTTTGCCTATTCAGCTTGGAAAGCAGCTGTGTCACATCTGTCGGACCTTGAATAATTGTAACTGAAGCCATGTGGATCACTAAAACCTATTTGCACTGTGCTTAAAGCCATTCTGCAGGCGCAGCTACCCAGCTTGATCATATGCATTGGCCCGTTTTGCCTAATTGCCATTATTCAGCTTGAGTCGAGAAGTGTGTCGGATCTTGAATAAAATTGAACACTGTAATTAAAGCCAAATTGACTAGTTGTTTTGCATATTTGTGGTCAGTAATACGCTAGGTTTGTGTGCGTTTGGTAATCGTGACCCCTGGCAGAAAAAGAGAAAGTGGTCCTGAAGACCCAACCTACATTTGTTGGTGGGTGGCAGCTCAGAAAGGTGGGACCCCTGGTTTAGGTGATACTGCCCAGATAGCAAGCGGATCTGGACCAGATCTGGCCCTTGTGGCTTAGTCCCGGCCCATATATGGCCCAGAATCATTACACATCCGCTTGCTATCTGGGAGTATGCGTGATCGCGGATGAAGACGGCGTTCCTACGATACAGAGGCTGGCATCCTGCAGCACCGTGACGCTCAGCGGATGTGTGTGTGTGTGCGTGTTTGCGTGCGTGTTTCTGTGTACATTTGTGTGCATGTTTGTGTGTGTGCGTGTATGTTTGTGTTTGTGTATATATGTGTGTGCGTGCGTGTGTGCGTGCGTGTTTGTGTATGTATCTGTGTTTGTGCGTGTGTGTATGTGTGTGTGTGTGTGTGTGTTTGTGTGTGTATATGTATCTGTGTGTTTGTGCGTGCGTGTGCGTGTGTGTGTATGTTGGGGGTAGTGACAGCTGGTTTAGCAGCTATTGGAAAATGCCCCGCCCCCCCCCCCCCTCACCATCTTCAGAAGGAGGTGTAGGGTGTTCTGTACATTACACCCCCCCCCCCATCTTAAGAGAGCGTAGGGTGCTCTATATATTACCCCCTATGCAGCACTGATACCCCCAGCCAGCCACCAGTCTGAAATACCCCGGCCTAGTGTGCAGTTGGTTGACTAGTTATAACATCTTGAGAGGTTGGTTGGCTAGTTATAACATATTGAGAAGATGGTTGGCTAGTTATAACATCTTGAGAAGATGGTTGGCTAGTTATAACATCTTGAGAAGATGGTTGGCTAGTTATAACAGCTTGAGAAGTTGGTTGGCTAGTTATAACAGCTTGAGAGGTTGGTTGGCTAGTTATAACATCTTGAGAGGTTGGTTGGCTAGTTATAACAGCTTGAGAGGTTGGTTGGCTAGTTATAACAGCTTGAGAAGTTGGTTGGCTAGTTATAACAGCTTGAGAAGTTGGTTGGCTAGTTATACCATCTTGAGAAGCTGGTTGGCTAGTTATAACATCTTGAGAGGTTGGTTGGCTAGTTATAACAGCTTGAGAAGCTGGTTGGCTAGTTATAACAGCTTGAGAAGTTGGTTGGCTAGTTATAACAGCTTGAGAAGATGGTTGGCTAGTTATAACATCTTGAGAAGCTGGTTGGCTAGTTATAACAGCTTGAGAAGCTGGTTGGCTAGTTATAACAGCTTGAGAAGTTGGTTGGCTAGTTATAACATCTTGAGAAGCTGGTTGGCTAGTTATAACAGCTTGAGAAGTTGGTTGGCTAGTTATAACAGCTTTAGAAGCTGGTTGGCTAGTTATAACAGCTTGAGAAGTTGGTTGGCTAGTTATAACAGCTTGAGAAGTTGGTTGGCTAGTTATAACATCTTGAGAAGCTGGTTGGCTAGTTATAACATCTTGAGAGGTTGGTTGGCTAGTTATAACAGCTTGAGAAGTTGGTTGGCTAGTTATAACATCTTGAGAAGCTGGTTGGCTAGTTATAACATCTTGAGAAGCTGGTTGGCTAGTTATAACAGCTTGAGAAGTTGGTTGGCTAGTTATAACAGCTTGAGAAGATGGTTGGCTAGTTATAACATCTTGAGAAGCTGGTTGGCTAGTTATAACATCTTGAGAAGCTGGTTGGCTAGTTATAACATCTTGAGAAGCTGGTTGGCTAGTTATAACAGCTTGAGAAGATGGTTGGCTAGTTATAACAGCTTGAGAAGCTGGTTGGCTAGTTATAACAGCTTGAGAAGATGGTTGGCTAGTTATAACAGCTTGAGAAGCTGGTTGGCTAGTTATAACATCTTGAGAAGCTGGTTGGCTAGTTATAACATCTTGAGAAGCTGGTTGGCTAGTTATAACAGCTTGAGAGGTTGGTTGGCTAGTTATAACAGCTTGAGAAGCTGGTTGGCTAGTTATAACAGCTTGAGAAGCTGGTTGGCTAGTTATAACAGCTTGAGAAGCTGGTTGGCTAGTTATAACAGCTTGAGAGGTTGGTTGGCTAGTTATAATAGCTTGAGAAGCTGGTTGGCTAGTTATAACAGCTTGAGAAGCTGGTTGGCTAGTTAACAGCTTGAGAGGTTGGTTGGCTAGTTATAACAGCTTGAGAGGTTGGTTGGCTAGTTATAACAGCTTGAGAAGCTGGTTGGCTAGTTATAACAGCTTGAGAAGATGGTTGGCTAGTTATAACAGCTTGAGAGGTTGGTTGGCTAGTTATAATAGCTTGAGAAGCTGGTTGGCTAGTTAACAGCTTGAGAGGTTGGTTGGCTAGTTATAACAGCTTGAGAGGTTGGTTGGCTAGTTATAACAGCTTGAGAGGTTGGTTGGCTAGTTATAACAGCTTGAGAAGCTGGTTGGCTAGTTATAACAGCTTGAGAAGCTGGTTGGCTAGTTATAACAGCTTGAGAAGATGGTTGGCTAGTTATAACATCTTGAGAAGCTGGTTGGCTAGTTATAACATCTTGAGAAGCTGGTTGGCTAGTTATAACATCTTGAGAAGCTGGTTGGCTAGTTATAACATCTTGAGAAGCTGGTTGGCTAGTTATAACATCTTGAGAAGATGGTTGGCTAGTTATAACAGCTTGAGAAGCTGGTTGGCTAGTAATAATAGCTTGAGAAGCTGGTTGGCTAGTTATAACATCTTGAGAAGCTGGTTGGCTAGTTATAACAGCTTGAGAAGCTGGTTGGCTAGTTATAACAGCTTGAGAGGTTGGTTGGCTAGTTATGACAGCTTGAGAGGTTGGTTGGCTAGTTATAACAGCTTGAGAGGTTGGTTGGCTAGTTATAACAGCTTGAGGGGCTGGTTGGCTAGTTATAACATCTTGAGAAGCTGGTTGGCTAGTTATAACATCTTGAGAAGCTGGTTGGCTAGTTATAACATCTTGAGAAGATGGTTGGCTAGTTATAACAGCTTGAGAAGCTGGTTGGCTAGTTACTGACAGGCTGGCTAGCTAGTTATACACAGAGCAGACATAGAACAGAGCGGTAGGTACTGTAGCTCAGTGGCTACAGCATCTGACTATTGACTGAAAGGTCGCTGGTTGCAGGCCACTTGACAACCATCACCTACCGTTGTGCCCTTGAGCAAGGTGCTTAACCCAAACACTAGCGCAAGTCACTTTGGATAAATGTTTCTGCTAAATGGCCATATTGTAAAATGTAGCTACGTCAATAATGTACAATGTAAGAAGATGGATAAGATACGGCTCTGGAGACATGGGCAGAATCACTCCTGAGAGGAGAGAGAGGTGAGGAGGAGAGAGGAGAAGAGAGGTGAGGAGGAGAGAGGTGAGGAGGAGAGAGGAGAAGAGAGGTGAGGAGGAGAGAGGTGAGGAGGAGAGAGGAGAAGAGAGGTGAGGAGAGAGGAGAAGAGAGGTGAGGAGGAGAGAGGAGGAGAGAGGTGAGGAGAGAGGAGGAGAGAGGTGAGGAGGAGAGAGGAGGAGAGAGGTGAGGAGAGAGGAGGAGAGAGGTGAGGAGGAGAGAGGATAGGAGTGGAGAGAATAAGAGGAGAAGAGAGGAGAAGAGGAGAGATTAATAGGAGGAGAAAGGAGAGAGGAGAGGAGGAGAGAAGAGGAGAGGAGGATGAAGGTCAGCTTGTTATTTCAGTGACACGCTCACCATTTTCAAAGATGGTCCCCGCGATGAAGGACAGCTCGGAGTCGTGCTCAGCCTTACAGGCGTACAGCGCCTGTGCCTTCCTGCCCGCAATACTACGGAGAGAGAGAAAGGACAATCAATGAACTCACAAGAACAACACAACCCCCCCCCCCAAGCTGTGACTCACCACTAAGAGCTCCCATCACATTTCTCCGTGCCGAAGCACTTAGAGAACAGCTTCTCTTTTACAATAACAACCTCAACTCCAGACTCTCTCTGGAGAGGAATGCCAAGTGCTACAGTACTAGAAATGGGTTTGGTTTTCTCATGCTTGGAGAAAAAGGTCAGGGAAGAATACAGTTCAACTTTTCCGGCCCTCTGGTTGAACTGGTGTTTTGGTTCCCTGTGGAAAATGTAGGGGTGGGATTATTATGTCCATTCTCCCCTGCCTCCCTATCTGTAAAGCGCATTGTGTTGCCTCTGTGTAAGAAATGCGCTGTACAAATACCGTTTCTATACAGTACATCGCCGCACTCACATATCACGCCACACACACACTATAGACACATACATACAGTAGCAGTCCGATTGCACTGTGCTATCCTGTCCTTGTACTGTACTTGTTCATTGTTGTATTGTTGTAAGCACCACAATGTCGAAATAATAAATAATAATAAGTACAATGGCAATACAGTGTACTTTCGAGTATAAATAAATGGTTGAAATGAAATACAATTCTGATTCTGATACACACACACTTACACACACACTCATACATACACACACACATACACACACACTCACATACACATTACACTCTGCACACTCACTATACACTAACCACTCTACGACTCTTATCATATTGATTTTTACAATGTTTTGTTTTGCATTTCTTATTTTGTACTGTCCCGTCTTTGCGCTGTCTTGTCTCGTCCCTGCACCCTGTCTCGTCCCTGCACCCTGTCTCGTCCCTGCACCCTGTCTCGTCCCTGCACCCTGTCTCGTCCCTGCACCCTGTCCAATGATGTCTCCGTGTCAAGCACCACGACCGACAGCAAATTCCTAGTGTGCTGGAAAACGACAACGGCAATAAAACTAATTCTGATGGTGATTTGATTTGATTTGCTGAACGGAGCGTCTCTGCTCTGTGGTTCGTGGGCGTGCGGTCGGACAGGCGTAGCCGTATTCTTCCATACTGATTTTATTCCCTTTGGACACTCTGAACTTGACTAAGTATCTAAATCCTTCACCTCCACCCCATGACTGTGCTCCCTACCCAGAAGCCCCTGCTCCCAGAGAGTAACATGAGCACCGGTTCGGGTGCTGCTAGGACGAGCCTTTCTAAGGACTCCCTGCCCCCTCCCTGCCCCCTCCCTGTCCCCCCGGGCTCGCCTCAGACCGCCCCCCCCCCCCCCCCCCCACTGCCAGACTGCTGGGTCATGGAGCGGGGGGGGGGGGGGGGGGGGGGGGGGGGGGGGGGGGGGGGATGGCATCCCAGGCAGCCCGGGGGGGTGGTGGAAGGGGCTGGCTATCATATGACCAGGACCCCCGGGGGAGGGGGGGGGAGCGAGGCCGGGCCGAGTCACGAGTCGACACGTCTGACTGGCCGGTTCTCTCAGGAGCTGGCGGGAGATGCACCCCCTGTCTCTACAGATTAACGGGGGGGTCGAGGGTCTGTGGGCATGTGGGGGGGAGGGGGTCTGTGGTCATAGAGGGGGGGAGGGGGTCTGTGGTCATAGAGGGGGGGGGGGTCTGTGGTCATAGAGGGGGGGAGGGGGTCTGTGGTCATAGAGGGGGGGGGGGTCTGTGGTCATAGAGGGGGGGAGGGGGTCTGTGGTCATAGAGGGGGGGAGGGGGTCTGTGGTCATGTGGGGGGGGGGGTCTG
>NC_140234.1:57726676-57739176 GCF_949987555.1 Borostomias antarcticus | reverse complement strand
GGAGTTAGACTGACAGACAGGAGTTAGACTGACAGACAGGAGTTAGACTGACAGACAGAGGGTAGACTGACAGACAGGGTCAAAAGGTAAATCCAGCAAGACCAACTAATGACCAGCTAAGCTTTGTACAGATCTCCACGGACACTCTGACCCATGTGTACAAACATTTCTAGAGAAAGGACAAACTACGACTCAACTGGCAGAAGGATGTAACTTGAGAAATGCTTTGATACTGATACCATTGTTTGTGTAAAACAGGCTAAATATACATTACCTCTCATGTATTATAGAGAGCTCCCATATGGATATGACTTGAATATGATGCTCACATGTTATATAGAGCTCCCATATGAATATGACCAGACTTGAATATGACCAGACTTGAATATGACCAGACTTGAATATGATCAGACTTGAATATGATCAGACTTGAATATGACCAGACTTGAATATGACCAGACTTGAATATCATCAGACTTGAATATGATCAGACTTGAATATGACCAGACTTGAATGTGATAAGACTTCAATATGACGCTCACATATAAAGTATGCAGAGCCGTTTCATGCCAAAGCCTCCCCAGACAGCACAACCAGTGTCCAAAACTGCACACTCACTATCCAAAATTGCACACTCAAGTGTCCAAAAATACACAGGCAGGGAGGGAGAGAGGGAGGGAGAGAGGGAGGGAGGGAGAGAGAGAGAGGGAGAGATCAGGCATACAACAACAATTCTCTACTTAAAATTGTCTAAAAAGAAAATCCTTCTCTCGTTTTTCCTTCCCTTCTCAGCCTGCTTGTACCGCACTCCTAACAAAGCTCTCTGTTCAGCTACATCCACATGTACTGCTGAATGCATCTGGACTGCGTGTCATAGGTCGCGCAGAGGGCACCGTGTCTGTTTCTGAGCCGCGTAGCGTGTGGCTGTAACATCGGTCGATGCCTCCGTCTGCTCGGAGCGCATCTCTGTCGTCTACCGAGGGTCAGCTGGGTCTGACCCCGCCGGTCGCCCGGCTATGAAGAGAGCCTGGTGGCACAACCAGAGGCACCGCGGTCGGAACGGTCCTAGAACCAACCAACACTGTGGTTCTGAGAGAGAGAGGGAGAGAGAGGATGAGAGAGAGAGAGAGAGAGAGAGAGAGTGAGAGAGAGAGAAAGCGAGAGAGAGAGAGAGAGGTGGGGTAATTATAAAGCAACCAGACAAAGGACAAGAGAGGAGGGGAGAGAGACAGACGGGGAAGGAGAGAGTGAGAAAAACAAATATTAGAGTGAGAGAGAGAGAGAATATTAGAAAGAAAGAGAAGACGGGGTGGAGAGAGCGATAGAGAGAAAGTGAGCATTAGGGAGAGAGAGATGGAGGGAAAGAGAGATATATCATAATAGACAGAGAACATGAGTGAGATATATAAGAGAGAGATGCATAGGTACAGTACAGACTCCGTGAGCACAGCCTCGTTATCAAGTCAGACTCCGTGAGCACAGCCTCGCTATCAAGTCAGACTCCGTGAGCACAGCCTCGTTATCAAGTCAGACTCCGTGAGCACAGCCTCTCTATCAAGTCAGACTCCGTGAGCACAGCCTCTCTATCAAGTCAGACTCTGTGAGCACAGCCTCGCTATCAAGTCAGACTCTGTGAGCACAGCCTCTCTATCAAGTCAGACTCTGTGAGCACAGCCTCGCTATCAAGTCAGACTCCGTGAGCACAGCCTCGCTATCAAGTCAGACTCCGTGAGCACAGCCTCTCTATCAAGTCAGACTCCGTGAGCACAGCCTCGCTATCAAGTCAGACTCTGTGAGCACAGCCTCGCTATCAAGTCAGACTCTGTGAGCACAGCCTCGCTATCAAGTCAGACTCCGTGAGCACAGCCTCGCTATAAAGTCAGACTCTGTGAGCACAGCCTCGCTATCAAGTCAGACTCCGTGAGCACAGCCTCGCTATCAAGTCAGACTCCGTGAGCACAGCCTCGCTATCAAGTCAGACTCCGTGAGCACAGCCTCGCTATCAAGTCAGACTCTGTTCAAGAGAGAACACTATGATACATGCTCCCTCTGCACACACTATGAGATGGAAACTGATCAACACTTTTTAACATTCTGCCAACTACATGAACATATTAGAAACATATATATAGACCTCTGACCATTTACCCAACCTGTTTGTGTGTCTGGATTGTATGTTATATGTACCCCACTGTGACCATAGTAAGTTTTTCTTTTGATATATTTTTGTATTGTTTTTTTCTTTATATGCTGTTTTCTTTGTGTCCTGTGTTTTCCTTGGGTTATGAGAAAATGAATGAGAAAAAAAAGAGAAAATTGTATAAATAAATAATTGGAAAAAAAGAAACATGTATATATAAACATATTTCCCACCAGTCACACAGGCAAACAATGAATTTTGAAAAGAAACGGAATATGGACACGCATTAGCGTGGGCGGGAGAATATTCCACTGTGGAGGCAGAGCATGTTTCTACTGGCTCTGCTGATGACCTGGGTAGCTGGGAGAGGACGAGAGGAAGCATCTCCCTGACCGGCTGCCAGGAGCATGTCTGAGGCCTGAGTCACCTCCGAACGCTCTCCCTCCCTTCTCTGGTTTGTGTTCTCGTTTTGTTCTTAACCTAACATATTTGTTACGACCATATCAGTTATTGGAACTTTATTCATAAGTTGCAGCTAAGAAATCCTAATTTGCTAATGTTTACAATGGTTATTTTGTATTAAATGAAGTAAATTAGTAAGTAATTATTATCAACTAATTTGTAAAAGGTCAGTTAATATATTTGATAATACCATGTTTATGAGTTATAGACCTTTTTGGGATGTTTTTCTAAAGTTGAAACAGTATGTCATTTAATAACAGTAGTGCACAGTGCCCATGGAGCCGTCAAGGTTGATAGATAGATAGGTAGGTAGGTAGGTAGGTAGGTAGGTAAGTAGGTAGGTAGATAGGTAGGTAGGTAGGTAGGTAGGTAGGTAAGTAGGTAGGTAGGTAGGTAGGTAGGTAGGTAGGTAGGTAGATAGGTAGGTAGGTAGGTAGGTAGGTAGGTAGGTAGGTAAGTAGGTAGGTAGATAGGTAGGTAGGTAGGTAGGTAGGTAGGTGGGTGGGTGGGTGGGTGGGTGGGTGGATGGATGGATGGATGGATGGATGGATGGATGGATGGATGGATGGATGGATGGATGGATGGATGGATGGATGGATGGATGGATAGATAGATAGATAGATAGATAGATGGATGGATGGATGGATGGATGGATGGATGGATGGATGGATGGATGGATGGATGGATGGATGGATGGATGGATGGATGGATGGATGGATGGATGGATGGATAGATAGATAGATAGATAGATAGATAGATAGATAGATAGATAGATAGATAGATAGATAGATAGATAGATAGATAGATAGATTTAACAAAATTCTGTAAAAAAGTATAGTAAAGTGTTTAGGTTGTTGATTGTGGAGATGCCTCAATAAAGAGCATCAAGTCTTTCTCTCTCTCTCTCTCTCTCTCTCTCTCTCTTCCTCTCTGTATTTCAGTTACTCTCTCTAATGGATGAGTACCATCCGGCTGCAGCTAAAAATCCATTACTTCTAATAAATGTGCTGTCACTTGGAGATGGAAAGAGAGTGAAGTGGGAGGGGGGAGACAGAGAGAGACAGAGAGAGGGAGGGAGAGAGAGTGGGAGGGAGAGAGACAGAGAGAGACAGAGAGAGGGGGGGGGAGACAGAGAGAGACAGAGAGAGGGAGGGAGAGAGACAGAGAGAGACAGAGAGAGACAGAGAGAGGGAGGGAGAGAGAGTGAAGTGGGAGGGGGGGAGACAGAGAGAGACAGAGAGAGGGAGGGAGAGAGTGAAGTGGGAGGGGGGAGACAGAGAGAGACAGAGAGAGGGAGGGAGAGAGGGAGGGAGAGATGGAGAGAGTCTCTCACCCTGAACACGGTGTAACAGTGTCACTAAAACATAATTTTTGGTGAAAATACAGTATGTAGCAATGAACTACACTCACTGGGGGGGAAAAACTGTTCTGAAGAGGCGTGTGTGTGTGTGTGTGTGTGCGTGTGTGTGTGTGCATGCATGTGAAGAAGAGAAGGAGAGAGAGAGGGGGAGAGAGAGAGGAGGGAGAGAGAGAGAGGGAGAGAGAGAGAGGGAGAGGAGGGAGGGAGAGAGAGAGAGAGAGAGAGGGAGAGGAGGGAGAGAGAGAGGGAGAAAGAGAGAGGGAGAGGGAGAGAGTGTCAATGTTCTGAGACAGAGAGAGAGATGGAGAGAAGGAGAGAGAGGGAGAGGAGGGAGAAACGTTCCCTATCGTATCGTTCCGAGTTGCGATGGTATGAGCGGTTTTTTTCCGGATCTTTCCGTGGGCCGGGCCGTGGGTCCAGCAGGCTCTAAGCTGCACGGTGCACAGTAGGAATGAACTTGGCAGCGGACACCCAATATGTTTATTTTTATATTTCTATGAAGGTCAGTCTCCAAGAGACGGGGTATGAGAACATCAAGAACTCCCCGCCCGCTCTCATCAGGGCTGTTGTGATTGGCTGTTAGGACACACCCGTTCTCATCAAGGCTACTGTGATTGGCTGTTAGGACACACCCGTTCTCATCAAGGCTACTGTGATTGGCTGTTAGGACACTGTCGTTCTCATCAAGGCTACTGTGATTGGCTGTTAGGACACACCCGTTCTCATCAAGGCTACTGTGGTTGGCTGTTAGGACACACCCGTTCTCATCAAGGCTACTGTGATTGGCTGTTAGGACACACCCCTTCTCATCAAGGCTACTGTGATTGGCTGTTAGGACACACCCGTTCTCACCAAGGCTACTGTGATTGGCTGTTAGGACACACCCGTTCTCATCAAGGCTATTGTGATTGGCTGTTAGGACACACCCGTTCTCATCAAGGCTGCTGTGATTGGCTGTTAGGACACACCCGTTCTCAACAAGGCTACTGTGATTGGCTGTTAGGACACACCCGTTCTCATCAAGGCTACTGTGATTGGCTGTTAGGACACACCCGTTCTCATCAAGGCTACTGTGATTGGTTGACGCCAGGCAGACCAGAAGATGAGACGTTTGTTCAACGGTAAAAAATGTGATATTTTTTTGGTGCTTGATACTATGAAGATTGTGGTCTTTTTTGCCTGGGGTTATCATAATCCTGTAGGGATTATCAAAATGTCCTACTGACTCATGCTTGTGTGTGTGTGTGTGTGTGTGTGTGTGTGTGTGTGTGTGTGTGTGTGTGTGTGTTGACAGTTCACAGTGAGTTAGGTCCGTTCTGGGGCCTGGTACTAGTGCGTGTGTGTGTGTGTGTGTGTGTGTGTGTGTGTGTGTGTGTGTGTGTGTGTGTGTGTGTGTGTGTGTGTGTGTGTGAGAGGGAGAGAGCGAGAGCGAGAGAGCGAGCTCACAGTGAGTTGGGTCTGCTCTGGGACCTGGTACTAGTGTGTGTGTGTGTGTGTGTGTGTGTGTGTGAGAGGGAGAGAGAGAGAGAGGGAGAGCGAGCTCACAGTGAGTTGGGCCTGCTCTGGGGTCTGGTGTCCTGTTCTCCGTTGTTGCTGGGGGTCCGGGCCAGACCGCCACTGCTACTGTTGCTGTTGCTGTTACAGTTGACTGAGGAGGAGGACTGGTTCTGCTGGTCCTGGGGCTGGTTCTGCTGGGGCTGGTTCTGGTGGTTCTGCTGGTCCTGGTTCTGGTTCTGCTGGTTCTGGTCCTGTGGCTCTGCTACAGAGTTCTGCAGCAAACTGTCTCTTTTCTCTATTGAGGGCAACACACATACAGTCATACAGTATCTAGTGTGTGTGTGTGTGTGTGTGTGTGTGTGTGTGTGTGTGTGTGTGCTCACCTCTGTATGTGTGTGTGTGTGTGTGCTCACCTCTGTGTGTGTGTGTGCTCATCTGTGTGTGTGTGTGTGCTCACCTCTGTGTGTGTGTGTGTGTGTGCTCACCTGTGTGTGCGTGTGTGTGTGTGTGTGTGTGCTCACCTGTGTGTGTGTGTGTGTGCTCACCTCTGTGTGTGTGTGTGTGCGTGTGCTCACCTCTGTGTGTGTGTGTGTGCTCACCTCTATGTGTGTGTGTGTGTGTGTGCTCACCTCTGTGTGTGTGTGTGGGCGTGTTGAAGAGCGTGAGCGGCCTCTCGCTGCAGGAGGGGGCCTTGCTCTCCGAGCTGCGCCGGCGGCCCCCCAGGCCGGGCTGAGGGGGGTGGGGGGGCGTCGCCCCCGGACCTGGCATGTCCTTGAAGATCTGCAACAGCACAGGAGTTTATCTGAGGCGCGTCCTCGACCCGGGGTGACCCCGCACCGTGAGCAGACATGTTGTTTCTCATTCCACGATTTCAACCCCGGGGCGAAACTTTCAACCCGGGATGAGTCACCCCTGCCGGAGACCAGGGCGGGGGGGTTTTCACACTGGGTTGAAACGTTCACTCAGGGTTGAAAAATTCGCCCCGGGGTTGAAAAGTTCACCCAAGGTTGAAACGTTCGCCCACGGTTGAAATGCTCTCCCCGAGCAAATTTACTAATTACAAACTTTACAAACAAACGCTAATTACACCATAAGTGCTCTTTCCTAGATTCAGACGGCGTTTCCTCGGGGCGGCGAGGTGCGTCAGCAGAGTTAACAGCGGGGCTGGATCGAGCCCTCGTAGGCACCGCCTGTCTCACAGGCAGCTGCGTGCCACCGACACACACTCTCATGTACGTAGGTGTTCAGCGTCCGGACGAAGCCACGCCCACGCGTGGGCGTCGCCTCCCAGCGCTGCCTGGATAACTGCGGCATTATGGGGGATGTTCGCTGGAAATAGGTCATTAGCTGTGTCAGGGTGCACTGGTAGAGGAGGCCACGCCCACTGGCTGTGAGCCAAACACCCACCCAGACGTGCAGACAGACGGGTGAACACTACTGAACACACAGAGCTGGAACGGTGTTCAGCCAGAGCGTGTTGACAGTGTTCAGACTGATGTGAGGCTTTAAACTGTGCTCGGTTATACTGGTTATAATGGTCGTTCTATGATGGGGACGTGGCACTGCAAACACTGGTCTGACAGAATGACTTCCACGTTCCCGTTGCGTGCGTGTTTGCGGTATGTGTGTGTATGTGTGTTTGTGTGTACACTAGTGTGTGTGTGTGTGTTTGTGTGTACAGTAGTGTGTGTGTGTGTGAGTGTGTGTGTGTGTGTGTTTGTGTGTGTGTGGAAAGGGCAGTGCATGTGATACTACGGTCTCAACCAACGAGAATTGATTTGCCAGTTACCATAGTGACCCTTGTACTGTATGTAAGCAACTTGACCTATAAGCAGAGAGAGAGAGAGAGAGAGAGAGAAGGAAGGGAGAGAGAGAGAGAGAGAGAGAGAAGGGAGAGAGTGAGACAGAGAGAGAAAGAAGGGAGAGAGAGTGTGAGAGAGAGAGAGAGAAGGGAGAGAGAGAGAAAGAAGGGAGAGAGAGTGTGAGAGAGAGAGAGAGAGAGAGAAGGGAGAGAGAGAGAAAGAAGGGAGAGTGAGAGAGAGAGAGAGAGAGAGAAGGGAGAGAGAGACAGAGAGAGAGAAAGAAGGGAGAGAGTGAGAGAGAGAGAGAGAGAAGGGAGAGAGAGACAGAGAGAGAAAGAGGGGAGAAGAGTGAGAGAGAGAGACAGAGAGAGAAGGGAGAGAGAGAGAGAGAGAGAGAAGGGAGAGAGAGAAAGAAGGGAGAGAGTGTGAGAGAGAGAGAGAGAGAGAGAGAGAAGGGAGAGAGAGACAGAGAGAGAAGGGAGAGAGATTTTTTGATGTGGAGTGACAGAGAGACTTAGTGGGGAGGAGGAGGTGGAGGAGGAAGAGGAGGAGGAGGTGGAGGATGAAGAGGAGGAGAAGGAGGAGGAGGCAGAGTTGGAGCTATATAAGCTGGTTCTAGGTCCATGGCGTGGTGCCAGGGTTGATGTAAACCTCAGCAAAACCACTTTATCTCTAGGTTTGCAGTTAATAATAGTTAGTATGCACAGATTTATCAAATACCATTTTGCATAGTGCACTGCAAAATTTGGACCTGTTTTCTTTTTTGAGTGTGGCTGGCCTCTGCGCAGCTAGTATAGCGTTTGTCGGGTTATCACTCCCTACCTTACTCCCTCCCTCCCTACCTCCCTTACTCCCTACCTCCCTTACTCCCTCCCTCCCTACCTCCCTTACTCCCTCCCTCCCTTACTCCAGACAATGTTGGCCTGCATCTCTCTGTTGGCACCACAAGAGGCAGTAGTCCCAGCACACCAAAATCAAGAAGGACACCAAAATCAACCCGCCGATCTCCACTGCACAAGTAGAGTAGTGGTCAGAGCATTGGACTCCCACCCGGGAGACCGGGGTTCAAGACCCGTAGGGGATGACTTTATGGGACTATACCCCAAACCTCCACACGTTCATCCTTTCACTCCAACCTTTTTATCCCTTACCTAAATTCCACAAGTAGAGTAGTGGTCAGAGCATTGGACTCCCACATGGGACATTCTCAGAGATTACCGTCTATGCTGAGCGAAACTCCTCTAGTCTTTATGTAGCTAAACAAACGCTGTTGTTTACGTTTCATACATCCAGTGGACTTCCGTTTCCCCCTTAATGATACAGACTACTACCACCTGGACCTATCTTAATTTATCAGACATTATTTCATGTCATTTCAATTCACAGCTATTTCAGTGGCATGACTAGCTTCCGTCCTACCAGTCCTGAACAGAAACAAGCCAGCCACGCACATAAGCCAGGCTGGACCTGGCCTGGTTTCAAAGTGAATGAGGCACCAACCGCCAGGAGGCATCATTGAGCACACCTGGCAAACTGTGTCTCTCTGACGACCTCTCCGATATCACCTGATTAATTCCGGTGAGAGAGAAATGTGTAAACAGTTTAAAATGCCTCAAATGTAACCATATAGTCTATAGTCTACACTACCAGATGGTCCTTGTGGTATGTAATTATTCCTGAACAAGCTGTGTTTTGTTGCATATTCTGAAAACTATATACAGTATATAGTATATATATATATATATATTATTTCTATGCCTCTTCTGGTTTTCCAATAAAAAGTATAAGTGCAATAATGCAAGAATGCTGTTCCCATCCTATACTACTATAGAAAGCATCTCTGTTGAATGTAAACAAATTATTTTCCTAACCAAAGCAAAATGCGATAACAAATGTATTTATCTAAAGGAAGTAGCAACGGCTAACCCTCATACGGTCCACAGTCCCGCCATTAACTTCATCCTTTACTTTGTTTTGCTGCTTCTCTGCAGCTTTTCGAAAAACTCCCCGGTTTGCGTCTCGTCCAATCAGAGAGCGTTTGTGGATGGAACAGCATGTTCAGCCTACATGGGGAGTGATGTCGTTTTAATGTGCAGAGAGTGAATCCACAGCGGAGAGACACGTGAGGGAGAGACGTGAGGGAGAGACGTGAGGGAGAGACGTGTAATCAGTCATCCAACATTTACATCTCATCAATAGCTTAACTAGGCCAGGCGTCATGGACTCCATGCATCTGCATTCATATGCTGATGATGCTCTGTGATGTAAAGGTGAATGTGGGGATGCTTATTTCAATCGCTGTTTGCGTTTCCTGAATACTGTGAGAGCTAATGACCTAATTACCTACAGTAGTTAGCTAGGCAATTACCTATTGTAATTGTAAGTAATTTCCTAGTAAGCTAGGTAATTACCGACAGTATCAATATGACGTAGAAATGGTGCTCAGAGAGCACAGAGATCCGCCCCTGAATGCATGTCGTGACTCTGTGCACGCTGAAATTGAATGGGTTCTAAATTGGGCCATGAGTCCACTGAGTTTCATGAAAAGCAGTCTGGTAGTTTTAGCGTAATCCTAGTGAATGGGGGTGAATGGGTATCCGGGCCGTGTTTGGGCGGCTCGTGGACCCGCCCCGTGATTCACTGGGGCGGAGCTAAAAATGACTGGAGCTGAATGGGTGGCTGTATTTAGGTCACAGCCAGCGGGGGGCAATGAGGTGCACTCCGGGCTCTCTCCCCCCCCCCCCCCCCCCCCCACCCCCGCATACACCAGTCCAAACCCCGTGACTCTAGCACCCCCACACAGGGAGCTTTTGATTAGCCTACAACAGTTTTGACTGCACTGTAGTTGAAAACCAAGCTGAAATGTTAATGTCTGTAGCCTAATGACCCGACGCTGTTTGTAAGACATTTTGGAACCGTTTAGCGTCCGCAGTGCTCTTGGCGCACACTCGACACATTTTAAATCATTGTCAATTAAAATGTTCATAAACGCAAGGAAACACAAGGCTTGTTAAATAACTATAGACCACCAAGAGCAGTGTTGTCTACAACAATTATTTGTTTATAGACGATAGTAATACTGAGTGTCAGGCGAAGACCATACGATTACAAAGTAATGGGCAAAATAGTTTTGATTAGATTTTGCTCATCCCACAAATCAACAGTGTTATAACAGATGTTGGGCTGGGTCACTGGGGTGCGTGGGTAGAATTCACTACGAGACACAAACTCCACGCTCAACGATCACACGCTAGACCCTCCTGAGAAGCACATGTTGTTAAAGCAAGTCCAGGTCACATAAAAATCATTAGATAGGCTTTAACACATTTATTATCCTGTTTTACCGTTTCTGAGCCATAAATGAAACTTCTAATGCTCAACTAATGCTAAAGATGCTGGTTACCTCACTGCTCCCAGAATTCATAAAGAATCTTCTGGAAGCATGGCTTCTCTCACCAGGATCCCTTCCTCTGGAACCAGCTTCCACTCATAGGCCTTTTCCACCAAGAGGGAACCGGTTCGTGAACCTAATTTTGAACGGTTCCGAGCATTTCGACCAAAAAGAAATGAGTTCGGGAACCCGAAAGCTGGTTCCGAACCGGCACCACAAAATAGTAGGTTTTTCAGTGCGAACCGTGACGACATCATGGGCGTGGGCTGACGTACAACGGTTCTGCTCAAAACTGGTCGAAACGCGGGCCCGTTCTCTGGACAGAACCAAGGTTCCAGGAATTTTGAAACAAACCGGTTCACGAACCAGAGTTCCTTTGGTGAAAAAGGGCTACCAGTGTCAGAAACGCTACGTTCATTCAACTGTTCAAAACCAGATTTAAAACTCATCTCTTTACACGATACTTTGCCCTTTCTAACTGATCTGTGTGATCGTATGGCAGGAGGAGCTTCAATAACTACCTCAATGATTGCTCAAGCTGTTATTGCACTATTCAATGTTTATAGTGTTCTATTTATATATTATATTGCAGTATTTATTGTTTATATTGTTCTATTTCACTGTTCTTTGATGCTTGTACGGTACATTGCTTGTCGTTTTCTGTCCATGCGTTTTCACATTCGTCTGTCCGTGTTCTCGTCCGTTCATTTCTGTGTTGTTTTTAATGTTGTTGCAAAGCGCATTGAGGCACCTCGGTGTGATTTTGCACTCAAAAGAATAAAATTAATTCGATTCATAAACGACCGCGGTTCCTCTACGGTACACGCGTTCTCCTCCGTCACCGTGACGACGGCCTCACCCTCTCGTTGTTCTCGATCAGGATCTCCACCACGATGTTCTGGAACTTGATGTCCATGATGGCGGCCACCGTCTCTTCCTGGGAGCGGAGTAGCGTGGGGCCGAACACCACGCCCAGGTTGGCCACCGTCATCAGGTTCTGCTGGTGGTGACTGGCCACACTGAGGGGGGGGGGGGGGGGAGAGAGAGAGAGAGATGGAGACAACGAAAAGATACCAAACTCTGAAATGAGTAGTATTCATTGTAGCACTTCTTGAAGAGGTGAGTTTTGAGCCTGCGACGAAAGACGGACAGCGACTCTGCTGTCCTGACGTCAGTGGGCAGTTCGTTCCACCACTGAGGGGCCAGGACAGAGAAGAGCCGTGACCGTGTGGATCGACCGCAGGGGCCTCGGAGTGACGGGGGCAACCAGTCGCCACATGGTAGCAGAGCGTATCTGTCAGGAGGGTATATAGGGTTTGACCATGGCCTGGAGGTAGGCGGGGGCTGTTCCTTTCATTGCCCTGTAGGCTAGTACCAGAGTTTTAAACTGGATGCGAGCTGCTACAGGGAGCCAGTGTAGAGAACGGAGAAGGGAGGTTGGGAGAACTTGGGGTGGTTGAACACTAGGCGAGCTGCAGCTTTCTGGACAAGTTCCAGAGGTTTAATGGCCGACGCCGGGGCCCCAGCAAGGAGGGAGTTGCAGTAATCCAGGGGGGAGATGTCTGTCTGTCTGTCTGTCTGTCTGTCTGTCTGTCTGTCTGTCTGTCTGTCTGTCTACCTACCTACCTACCTACCTACCTACCTACCTGTCTGTCTGTCTGTCTGTCTGTCTGTCTGTCTGTCTGTCTGTCTGTCTATCTATCTATCTATCTATCTATCTATCTATCTATCTATCTATCTATCTGTCTATCTATCTATCTATCTATCTATCTATCTATCTATCTATCTATCTATCCCCTCCCCTGTCTATCTGTCTGTCTGGGGGGGGGGAGAGTAAGTTGGGTAGAG
>NC_140234.1:57710353-57722853 GCF_949987555.1 Borostomias antarcticus | reverse complement strand
GAGGGAGGGAGGGAGGGAGGGAGGGAGGGAGGGAGGGAGGAGGGAGAATAGGGAGGGAGGAAGGAGAGGAGGAGGGAGGGAGGAGAGGAGAAGGGAGAGTAGGGAGGGAGGGAGGGAAGAGAGGAGGAGGGAGAGAAGCTGCTGATATTCCCTTAACAGATCGGGCCTGTTTTCTTTAACCTGGCTTTCAGTCAGCTACTCTCCACACACGTTATCAACACTCGACTAAGCCCAGTTCAGTCAACTACTCTCCACACACGTTATCAACACTCGACTAAGCCCAGTTCAGTCAACTACTCTCCACACACGTTATCAACACTCGACTAAGCCCAGTTCAGTCAACTCTGGTGCCTCCATCCAAACCCAGTTTAGACACTGGAGTGGCAGCCGTGAAAACTAGCTTGAGTTGTGTTGTGCTGAGTTGTGTTGAGTTGTGCTGTGCTGTGTTGAGTTGTGTTACTCAAAGCCCTCAGTATACTTGCTATTTAACGCGTACGTGTAGACGAGCGCTTTTCTTGCAGCGCGTTAATTTCTGAGGACCTGCACGGACGAACCACAGCCGACGCCCCAAGGAACGCAGGAGACGCGCGGTGGACGCGGACGTGTAGTTGAAAGGTCAACTGCGGGCTTCAGGGTCAGAGGTCAAAGACCTGCCCTGGACCCCTGGACCACAGCCGGGTTGGTGTGAGAGAGGCCTCTCAGCTTGTTTACACATGACACAGCTGCACTATGTACTGTATGTACTGTAACTACACACACACACACCTTTTATTTACTATAATTGTGAGGGCCGCTTAACTTAATCCAAGCCCTAAACCCTAATCCTAAAATGAACCCTAAACTTGTGGGGTCCAGTCCCTGGTCCTCCCAAGTGAGCAAAAATGTTGTTTTACTATACTTGTGGGGACATCTGGACTTCACAGATATAGTTATATGACAATGCAAACACACACACACACACACACACACACACACACACACACACTGAGAAGCAGGTCTCAAGTAGGCATTTGGTACCTGTATCTTGTACAAATAAACTTAATCTTGAAAGATACGAACATAAACTTACAAACACACACACACACACACACACACATACACACACATACACACATACACACACACACATACAACATGCACACAGTGGAGCAGGACAGAGGAGGAGGTCATACATCTGAGGTCAGTTCCCATGACCACTCTGGTCACCCCAGGAGGCCAGGAGCGCAAGCTCCGCCCCCCTGGACACAGGATGACTGACAGGATCACTGATGCATGCTGGGTAGTCATGTGAGTGACATCACTGAGATGAGAAGGAAGGAGAGGATGGAGAGAGAGAGAGAGAGAGAGAGAGAGAGAGGAGATAGAGAGTGAAGATAGAGATAGAGAGATAGAGAGAGAGAGGGGGAGAGAGAGAGGGGGAGAGAGGGAGAGAGGATAAACACAAGAGAGTGGAAGAGATAGTGATTTACTGACACCGTCATAATTGTAAACATACAGTATCCTACAACTTCGCCACGACCACAACTGTTCACTTTAAAACCAATTAGCTGAATCAGCGAACACAGGAGCGTCACGTGGCGACCCTAAGGAACGGGCGCGTTCAACCCTGACAAAACACAGCAACACTTTTAATCGGGCGGAAACCGGTGGCGCGTTCAACACCCCGTCGGGTCACGCAAGCGTTTGTAAAGGACTTTAGTTGGATACACTGTGTGCACTGCCTCTTTAATACAGCGGAGTTTATATACACTTCGCTGCTGATTGGTTAAGACCTCTAACGAGAGAAAACCCGCCTCAAAGCCCGTCGCCGTCGCAAGGAAACGCGTCGCTCAACCCGCCTGTGCCCACCGTTTTCAGGCTGAACGCGCCCCCAGGTCTTGACACACACGCACAGAGAGATCATCTTGGTGCGTGTCCAATGAGATCTGACGTTCGCCAGTCTACCCGGCAACCAGGCCCTCTGCACGCCTCATTGGCTCTTTTCTACTCAGGCAGTGGAGAGGGGGTCAATGTTTGAGAAGATAATGACGCCGGAATCCCACATCAAAGAGAGTAAGAGGGGGACAAGGGCAAAACACGGCTCTTCAGGACCCTTAGTAACCCTCTCTCTCTCTCTCTTTCTCTCTCTCTCTGTCTCTCTCTATCTCTCTCTCTTTCTCTCTTTCTCTCTCTCTCTCTCTCTCTCTCTATATATATATCTATCTATCTCTCTTTTTCTCTCTCTCTTTCTCTCTCTCTCTCTCTCTCTTTCTCTCTCTCTCTTTCTCTCTCTCTTTCTCTCTCTCTTTCTATCTCTCTCTCTCTCTATATATATATATATATAGTCTCTCTCTATATATATATATCTTTCTCTCTGTCTCTCTCTCTCTCTCTCTATTTATCTGTCTCTCTGCAGGACACCAGGCATTCCAATGAATATTCCTCTGTCTATAACCCTCCCTGTCAACATCAGGCATTCAAATGAATATTGGTGTGTCTGTCTGATCCATGGTGATGGGGGTCAGTTGTACCAGACGACCAGCCAAGGGTTACAGAGGGGTGGGGAGAGGGAGGGGTGGTAAGCTGATCTGAGATGTGTCTCTCTGGAGGTGAGGGGTGAGGCCTCCTTCTCCTCTCCTTCTCCTCCCCTGTCCTTGATCTCCTCTTATCCTCCTCTTCTCCACCCCCCCCCTTTTTTTCCTCCTCCTCCTCCTCCTCTCCTCTCGTCCTCTCTGCCAGGAGGATTCTAGGTCAGTCGGGCCTGTGTGTGTGTGTGTGTATGTGTGTGTGTGTGTGTGTGTGTGCGTGTGTGTGTGTGTGTGAAAGGAGGGAGGCCAGGAGGAGGAGGAGAGATACGGCGAGAAGAAAGAACACGATGGTGTTTGTGTGCCAAAGTGTGGCTCTGTGTGTTCTAGTGGAGTGTGTATTTCTTTGCTTGCATTTCTGCTGTGTTTGTGTGTGTGTGTGTGTGTGTGTGTGTGTGTGTGTACATGCGTGTGTCATATTCATATTATAATAGACTATATTTTGAGGTATTGGTTTAGACTTAGGTTTACAGGTTATTTCTACTGTAGGTTCAGATTAACATTATATTATTCAACTGCAGTATATTCATATTCATATAGGCTTTAGTTATAGGTCTAGGTTAAAGGTCATAACATTTTTAAGTAGTGTAGTGATCCCGACCACCAGTCAGGAACGAGGTGGACTGTCAAGTGCAGACATGAGAGACGAGAGGCCTACGGGGCTAGATCCGGCCCAAGCACCTGGGACAGGCCGGGAAGGTGGTAATTAATATTATAAGCGGATCCCTCTAAAAAAACGCATGGATGGATGAATAACGAATGGTCCACACACACATGGAACTGACAAGGGCCCGGCTAGCTCTGGGAAAGTGATAAGAACCCACCCCCATCCAGCCTGGCGCTTATCAGAAGTGCAGGGATCAAAGGAGCTGTGTTGGAAGGACTGCCTGAGAAACAACAACAGCATTTAGTGTGTAAAGATGCAAATATCAGGCTTAAAAGTAGAAGATGTAATCAATTAGTAACGCTGCTTAGAGTTGAATATCATTTATTGGAAATGTAATCACTTAAAGTAGAAGTAGACATTTATAAGTCATGTATCTGTTCTTAGTCAAGATCAACTATATAACCTTGTATACGTGTGAGACAGTAATGACAATGTAACGATTGGAGAATGTATCCATGTATCAACTGTTTGAGTATATACAGTAGGTAATGCTTAAAGTAGGATATTTAATAAGATGTTAATTAGACTTTTATTCTGTGATGTCCTGCTGTGGGTGAGAGAGAGATAAGATGTTGAATGCAGGGATTGTTAATCTGCCAGGGAGGAGAGAAGGACTGTGTTCATCCGAAGAGACGTGACGTCAACACCCTGCCCTCCTGGAAGGGAGTTCAAAAAACAGCTCGCTAGGAGGGAGAGGCACTTCCAATTCCATCAACAGGAATGGAGGAAGTCACACTTCTTCTTTCCATCAACAGAGGAATCAGTCCCTCCAGAAAAACGTGATTATGCGATCACGGTGGTGAGGTTCTATAAGATGTGGTAGGGACTTCACATAATAAGCCATCACCTTGAGGTCAATAGGTCAGTAGCCTACTCTTCAACAAGTAAGTCTGTAGGTCTCTCTCCCTCTCTCTCTCCCACTGAGAGCTAGCCTGTATCTCTCTCTCTCTGAGAGCTAGCCTGTAGCTCTCTCTCTCCCTCTGAGAGCTAACCTGTAGCTCTCTCTCTCCCTCTCTATCTCCCACTGAGAGCTAGCCTGTATCTCTCTCCCTCTGAGAGCTAGCCTGTAGCTCTCTCTCTCCCTCTGAGAGCTAACCTGTAGCTCTCTCTCTCCCTCTCTCTCTCCCTCTGAGAGCTAGCCTGTAGCTCTCTGTCTCTCTCCCCCTCTCTCCCTATGAGAGCTAGCCTGTAGCTCTCTCTCTTTCTCTCTCCCTCCGAGAGCTAGCCTGTAGCTCTCTCTCTCTCCCCCTCTCTCTCTGAGAGCTAGCCTGTATCTCTCTCTCTCTGAGAGCTAGCCTGTATCTCTCTCTCTCTCTGAGAGCCAGCCTGTAGCTCTCTCTCTCTGAGAGCTAGCCTGTAGCTCTCTCTCCATCTGAGAGCTAGCCTGTAGCTCTCTCTCTCTCTCCCTCAGAGCTAGCCTGTAGCTCTCTCTCTCCCTCTCTCTCTCCCACAGAGCTAGACTGTATGCATCTCTCTCTCCCTCAGAGCTAGCCTGTAGCTCTCTCGTAGTGATAGTGATATCTCCTCACCCCCTATAATATCTCCCCTGGATTATTCTCCTTCTCCCTCTATCTTCTATCCTTTCTTCTCCTCTCCTCTCATCTCTCCTCCTCTGTCCTCTCCTCTCCTCTCATCTCTTCCTCCGTGAACGAGGGAGGCCAGTAATGGTGGAGACAGCTCAGTACTCGTACTGTACCTGGTTTTGCCTTTTACTAACAGTATCTACAGCAAGTACAGTAGTAGTGAAAGTGCCCATTTGATAATATGAAGAGGAAGGTGTCATGAAAGTGCCCGTTTGATCAAATGTGCTGAACTTATTCAAAGGTTCAAATTAGATCCAACAAGTTTACCTTGACAAGAAGGCACCCGTTGCAGTGTAACACCTGCAGATAAGATGACAACAACGGCCAAGGCCATCTCACGTACCAGGCTACTCCAGGACCTGAATCTAGACTCAGTTAGATTCATCTGACATCCGTCACCAGGAAACAGAACACAACCAGGTCAGGTTTCAAGACATTGTCAAGTCAGATTATTCACAGGGTCTATATTTAGCTTGGAGCTACAACACTAACCCAATCACAACGGCAAAGCAACCAGAGGAGCCAAGCTAAATGTCTATGTCCACAAGACTCTGGGTAGACACATGTCTACATACTGCACAGTAAATTACTTTGGATAATGGCTAGCTAGCTAGAACCTGGCATACACACTAAGGTATCTTATCTATTTATATGTATTCATATATAAAATGTCTTGTGTCAGTTTGGCCTAGCCTGGCTAGCAGGTCTGCACTTGGCTGGCTGGTTTGGCCTAGTCTCAACGCCAGACCCATGAGAGTTACATACTGATACACTACGTAAGCTAGGCTAACTACGTTACTGCATGCTGCATATCTCTCTATGGGTCTGGGACACTTCATGCAAAAATCTGGTGCTCAAATCCTGGCAATTCATTTGTAGCGCTGGAATCCCGGCAACACCAATCAGTAACGACTTTTGCAATCAGGCGCTCACACTCATAAATATGCCCCGCCCATCTAACCTGGGCTAGCGTCTCTCATTGGCTGCTACGACCTGTCACTCTTTCAATTTTGACCCGTCGATACGCCCTCAGAACACCAGCTTGGGCGGGGAAGTGGCTCAGACTCTATTATGTAGTATGCGGAGCGCAGCGACTCAATGTAATATTTGAGTCTGGAGAGAGACTAAGTTTGGCCTGGCCTGGCTAGTAGATCTACACTTGGCTGGATGGTCTAGTTTGGCCTAGCCTGGCTAGTAGATCTACACTTGGCTGGATGGTCTAGTTTGGCCTAGCCTGGCTAGTAGATCTACACTTGGCTAGATGGCCTAGTTTGGCCTAGCCTGGCTAGTAGATCTACACTTGGCTAGATGGCATAGTCTGGCCTAGCCTGGCTAGTAGATCTACACTTGGCTAGATGGCCTAGTCTGGCCCAGCCTGGCTAGTAGATCTACACTTGGCTAGATGGCCTAGTCTGGCCTAGCCTGGCTAGTAGATCTACACTTGGCTGGATGGCCTAGTTTGGCCTGGCCTGGCTAGTAGATCTACACTTGGCTGGATGGCCTAGTCTGGCCTAGCCTGGCTAGTAGATCTACACTTGGCTGGATGGCCTAGTCTGGCCTAGCCTGGCTAGTAGATCTACACTTGGCTGGATGGCCTAGTCTGGCCTGGCCTGGCTAGTAGATCTACACTTGGCTAGATGGCCTAGTCTGGCCTAGTCTGGCTAGTAGATCTACACTTGGCTGGATGGCCTAGTCTGGCCTAGCCTGGCTAGTAGATCTACACTTGGCTGGATGGCCTAGTCTGGCCTAGCCTGGCTAGCAGAGACCTGTTATTCTCCTGTCATGGTTCTCTCACCATCTGGTCTTTCCTTCAGTAAATCATTACCCAGATTAGGACCTTTGTCACAAACTGATCTGGAACTGAACGGGATTATAATGAGATGACTGACCCATCACAAGGCAGTTGTAAGTAAATAATTAACAGGAATCAGGAATTGAGCATCATAAGGAAGCATCATAGGAATTGAGCAATCATTAAAATGTTTTAACAACCAATCTCTGGTGTTACAACAGCACAAGATCGAGTAAGATTCCTTTTATTCGTCACATGTAATGTACGATGTACAGTCACAGTGAAATCTCAAAGATAACGCTAAATCTAATACCCAATTTCAAATTCCAAATTTACTTTTTATTTAGTACTAGGCTAGGCCAGACTACACCAGGCTAGGCTAGGCTAGGCTAGGCTAGATTAGGGTACGTTTGGCTAACTGCTGAACGGGACACTGGAAGGTAATCTGTGACATCATCAACTAGGGCCGTAGAGATTAAAGGTTTAACGAGAGGGTGCTGGGCTGCAGGAGATCACACACACACACACACACACACACACACACACACACACACACACACACACACACACACACACACAGACCTGGCCCCCACCAGTTTACACACTAAGCCTGAATCTTGACAGCCTCTCCACTCCAGAAGGCTGCACCTCTCCACTCACCCCAGTGTGTGTGTGTGTGTGTGTGTGTGCAGCACACAGAAGGCTGCCTGGGGATTAAATATTGTTAGCAGGGGGTTATTTTTGGAACTGGCTGGAGGAAATGGTCGGGAGCTCACACACACACACACACACTATCACGCACACAGAGACACACACACACTCTATCACGCATAGACACACAACCTCTCCCGCACACGGACACACACACACACACTCTCACGTGCTCCCTGACAGCGGGTTGTGGTTTGTTTGATTTGGCCCGGGCAGCGCCAGAGAACCCTCTTCCTTTCTGACTCCCACAGGACACACACACTCCCCCACCTCTCTCTCTCTGTCTGTCTGCCCCAAGACACACACACTCCCCACACATCTCTCTGTCTGTCTGCCCCAAGACACACACACTCCCCCACCTCTCTCTGTGTGTCTGCCCCAAGACACACACACTCCCCACACCTCTCTCTGTCTGTCTGCCCCAAGACACACACACTCCCCACACATCTCTCTGTCTGTCTGCCCCAAGACACACACACTCCCCACACATCTCTCTGTCTGTCTGTCTGTCTGTCTCTCTCTCTCTGTCTGTCTGTCTGTCTGCCTGTCTGCCTGCCCCTCTCTCTCTCTG
This sequence comes from Borostomias antarcticus, assembly GCF_949987555.1. Lineage (NCBI taxonomy): Eukaryota > Metazoa > Chordata > Actinopteri > Stomiiformes > Stomiidae > Borostomias > Borostomias antarcticus. The sequence goes on along the minus strand of NC_140234.1, from coordinate 57,714,965 downwards.
TCTGTCTGCCTCTGTCTCTCTCTGTCTGTCTGCCCCTCTCTCTCTCTCTCTGTCTGTCTGCCCCTCTCTCTCTCTGTCTGTCTGTCTGCCCTTCTCTCTCTCTGTCTCTCTCTTTCTGTCTGTCTGTCTGCCTCTCCCTCTCTGTCTGTGTCTGTCTGTCTCTCTCTCTGTCTGCCTCTGTCTCTCTCTCTCTCTGTCTGCCTCTGTCTCTCTGTCTGTCTGCCTCTGTCTCTTTCTCTGTCTGTCTGTCTGTCTGTCTCTGTCTGTCTGGTCTAGTCTGGTCTGGTCTATAGTCTGCTCCGGTCTGGTCAAGTCAGGTCAGGTGTGGTCTGGTCTGGTCTGGTCTGGTCTGGTCCGGTCTGGCCTGGTCTGGTCTGGTCCGGTCCGGTCCGGTCCGGTCCGGCCTGGCCTGGCCTGGCCTGGTCTGGTCTGGTCTGGTCTGGTCTGGTCCGGACCGGTCTGGTCTGGTCTGGTCTGGGTCTGGTCTGGTCTGGTCTGGTCTAGTCTGCTCCGGTCTGGTCTGGTCTGGTCTGGTCTGGTCTGGTCTGGTCTGGACTGGTCTGGTCTAGTCTAGTCTAGTCTAGTCTGCTCCGGTCTGGTCTGGTCTGGTCTGGTCTAGTCTGCTCCGGTCTGGTCTGGTCTGGTCTGGTCTGGTCTGGTCTGGACTGGTCTGGTCTGGTCCGGTCTGGTCTGGTCTGGTCTAGTCTAGTCCAATGGCCTGTACAGACTACACTTTCTTTGTCTTTCAAGATAATCCCCATGTCAGATTAGGCGATCACAGTTCCATAAATTCTTGCCGTGTCGTGGCCGGGACACTGGCAACACTACATGAATGACCGTGACACATCGTTGTATGCTGTCTTTCAAGACCACGCGCGTCATTGAGATAGTTCGCTCAGAAATGGTCAGTCATGGAAGAAGTAGGCTATTGTATGCTCTGCATTTCAACACAATGGGTTTTTACAGAGATAAAGGATGTATTGATCCTACCCCTAATTTTCCAGAGGAAATTACTATAAATGGATGGATGGATGATGAATGGATAGGTGAATTAATGTATAAATGAATGATGGATGGATGAATATATAAATTAATGAAGGATGGATGGATTCATATATAAATCAATGATGAATTGATGGATGAATATATACATGAATGGATGATGGATGGATGGATGGATGGATGGGTGGGTGGGTGGGTGGGTGGATGGATGGATGGATGGATGGATGGATGGATGGATGGATGAATGAATGAATGAATGAATGGATGGATGGATGGATGGAAGGATGGGTGGGTGGATGGATGGATAGATGGATGGATGGATGGATGGATGGATGGATGGATGGATGGATGGATGGATGGATGGATGATGGATGGGTGGATGGATGGATGGATGGAAGGATGGATGGATGGATGGATGGATGGATGGATGGATGGATGGATGGATGGATGGATGGATGGATGGATGGATGGAAGGAAGGAAGGATAGATAGATGGATGGATGGATGGATGGATGGATGGATGGATGGATGGATGGATGGATGGATGGATGGATGGATGGATGGATGGATGGATGGATGGATGGATGGATGGCAGAGTGGTATATAGTAGGGGTGTGGCTGTATCCAACAGGGATCAAACATCCTATATTGATCATTCCCTTCCTTGCCTGTGTGTGTGTGTGTGTGTGTGTGTGTGTGTGTGTGTGTGTGTATGGTGTGTACTGTATGTGGTGTGTGATTTGGATATTTGGATGTTTGTGTGTTGTGTGTGTGTGTGTGTATGTGGTGTGTCATGTGTGGTGTGTGTAAACACCATCTCAGACGGGGAAGCCATCTTGTCAGACACACACAGGGAGGCAGGAGATGGCAGCTGCCTGCATTCAAAGTCTGTCTGAATTATTCATCACTAGGATGCACCCATCTCCCTAGAGGACCTACAGTCCTTCTGTCTACTGTCACTCACACCACATCACAACGTACGCTACCATCCGCTCTACACAGCTCTGGCATCGGTGTGTGTGTGTGTGTCTGAGAGAGAGAGAGAGAGAGACAGAGAGAGAGACAGAGAGAGAGAGAGAGAGAGAGAGAGAGAGAGACAGCCTAAGAGAAAACCAGCACAACAACACATAACAACCTCCACAGCTCACACTCTGCCCTTTAATTTACTCATCTACTTCATGTGTATCTTTTTTGTTTGTTTGTTTGTTTGTTTATGTATTTATCTATTTTACATGACATTTGATACATTTGATTTTGTATCATTTTTGTTAACTGTCTCTTTATCGACTTATTTCATAACCTATTTTGCTGTGTTTGTTTATGTATTTATTTATTTTAAAATCAACCGAAGTTGCACCAAAGTGCTTTATAGTATAATAAACAGACAATACAGAATGCAAAAAGTGCCCAATTCCGCTACACAATCACAACAGGGCCAGCGGTGTGTGGCTCAACAAGCCGAAGTAAAGCCCAGCGCTGTGAGCCTACGGTCGCCATTCTGAGGAGGAACGCTGGGTTAGCTGTGCTGACGATGAACGCGGCCCTCTCAGGTATAAAACAACAATAAAGATTCCAGTTGGAAGCATCAGGAAGTCAATGACCTCTCTGTGATACACAGATATACAGCCATATACTGTAATACACTAGCAGGGTGCGTAAATACAGGTAGAGTATGTTTAAATACAGGTAGAGTACGGTCAAACACAGGTGTGATATGGTTAAATACAGGTGCGGTATGGTTAAATACAGGTGCGGTATGGTTAAATACAGGTACGGTATGGTTAAACACAGATGCTGTAGCCTATGGTTAGCAAGAGACCAGCCAAGGTGTGAGAGCCTGACAGAAAGCACCTTGCGGTTTGAAAAGCCTGATATGGAGTCAAAATGAGAGGAGAGTGAACAACTGGCCATCTAGTCCACCGAGACCGCCTATTCCCTCACGCAGGAGAACTCACTTTGCCTTCCCTCTCCCCGAGTCCGTGAGCTGGCTTCCCTACTCCCTGGAAAAGGCCGACATATGAATGACCGGCCAGATTTATGAGTAGCAACAGCTTTTTCTCAGATTCCGGGCCGTCTGTTTTGTAACTGTGAGGAGGAGAAAATGGTTTCTTTCATCAACAACATGTGTGAGGTTTTCTTCCTGGGATAAGACTGTGTGTCCTAGTTCCTCCAAGTATCGAGGTTTGGCGCGCGCACACATACACACGCACACACGCACACACACACGCAAACGTGCACACAAACACACCATGGGAGATGTGGTTTCACACTTAATGCTGGCATACCTTACAAATACCAGAGGCAGGTTGATGTATGCAGTATTACGTAGTATGATGAAGAAGAAGAAGAAGAAGAAGAAGAAGAAGAAGAAGAAGAAGAAGAAGAAGAAGAAGTAGAAGAAGAAGTAGAAGAAGAAGAAGTAGAAGAAGAAGAAGAAGAAGTAGAAGAAGAAGAAGAAGGAGAACTGGTAGGTAACTCTCCTGGCTCTCTAGACCCTTTTAAAAAGAGATCCTGCTCTATAGCCGTTGAGAAGACCCCTCATTATGCCATATCTGCTTGTCTACACTGAGCCAAACACAGCCGCCATAATGAGGTCCCAGTGCGCCCCGCCCTTACAGGGATAGCTAACACATAGCCTACCACGTAGATAACATCTCTGTATCTATTTATTTATCTACTCTACTGATACTCATGTTTCTTATTATGAAGTATGTTTCATATCTTATTATGAAGTATGTTTAGTGCTTTGTAAATGTTCGTAGCTAATATAATGAAACATTTTCCAGGCGCCTGCTCGATCGCCCCGTTGAGAGAGGTCAGGGAAGAATTTTTACAGCTCATCTAATTTGGCCCCTGGGTGAACTGTTGTTTTTTTTTTGCCTCCCTGTAGGTCTAGGATTTATGTCCATCCCTCCCATGCTCTCTGTAAAGCGCATTGTGTGCCTCTGTGTATGAAATGCGCTATACAAATAAAGTTTGATCCGATTTGATTTTAGCGGTGGCTTAAAGGTGGGAAAATAATGCCCCCCCGCCCAATTCCGTCTTTCCTACCTTTTATACAGAACGGTGAGGCGGAATAAAGGCGCGACATCCCCTCCTTAGACTAAGACTAAGTTCCACCTCAGCATTTGACCCATCCCCTGGGAGAGCGGTGAGCAGCAGTGCCACGCTCTGGAATCATTTGGTGATGTAGCCCCCCAATTCCAACCCTTGATGCTGAGTGCCAAGCAGGGAGGCAATGGGTCCCATTTTTATAGTCTTTGGTATGACTCGGCCGGGGGATCGAACCCACAACCTCCCAGTCTCTGGGCGGACACTCTACCACTAAGCCACAGAGCTAGTTTAACGAGTTGTGTTTAATAGGGGCTTCTATCTATCTCATCCTCACACGGGTCAATGTCCTCTGTCTGAGTTACCTTGTGATACCTTGTGATGCGCACTGGATACAGTTATATACTGTAGTGAATGACAGGGCAAAGTCTTGCATTTGTCATAATGACTGACAGATATATAAACACACACACACACCCACACAGACACACACACACACACACAAACACACACACACACACATTCAGACTGAACCCACCCAGCACTCCAATCCAAACCCA
>NC_140234.1:57690353-57705353 GCF_949987555.1 Borostomias antarcticus | reverse complement strand
TCGCGGTCTTTGCCCTCGTATGTCCCACTTTTCACAAACTGTGATGTAATTTTGTTTGCAGAGATGGGGCAGTGACGGGGGGAGTGTCTGGACCTACCAGTGAGGTTGCTAATGGATGATATCAAAATGGTAAATGGACTGCACTTATATATAACGCTTTTCCACCTTAGCAGCACTCAAAGCGCTTTACAATGGCCTCTCAATCACCCATACGGCGGTAGCTGCCATGCAAGGTGCTAACCTGCTCATTGGGAGCAATTTGGGGTAAGGTGTCCTGCTCAAGGACACTTCGACATGTGGACAGTCAGAGCTGGGATTCGAACCACTGACCCTTGGATCACTGAACGATTCGCTCTACCAACTGAGCTACAGCCGCCCCAATGAGACACAACACCTAACATCTCCCCTCAACTGACCCCAGGAAGATCAGTGGTCGCCAAGGCATTAGCATGGGGATCCGTTCAAACTATTAACAATAAACATCTCATTTTAATGGCATGTGGCTCAATCTCCCACATTAACTTCTATCTGTAGAGCACCAGTCACCTGATAGCAGCCATCATCACAGTGAGGAGTGTTACCCCACAGACAGGGGAGAGGATCTAAACCCAGATGGAATATTATGAGATCCAGTCCCAGATCTAGTCCTAACCCTAGACACAGGCCTAAACCCCAATCCTCCATCCAATATGAGATCAAGACCCAGTATTAACCCTAGACACAGGCCTTAACCCCAATCCTCCATCCAATATGTGATCAAGACCCAGTCTTAACCCTAGACACAGGCCTAAACCCCAATCCTCCATCCAATATGAGATCAAGACCCAGTATTAACCCTAGACACAGGCCTAAACCCCAATCCTCCATCCAATATGAGATCAAGACCCAGTATTAACCCTAGACACAGGCCTAAACCCCAATCCTCCATCCAATATGAGATCAAGACCCAGTATTAACCCTAGACACAGGCCTAAACCCCAATCCTCCATCCAATATGAGATCAAGACCCAGTATTAACCCTAGACACAGGCCTAAACCCCAATCCTCCATCCAATATGAGATCAAGACCCAGTATTAACCCTAGACACAGGCCTAAACCCCAATCCTCCATCCAATATGAGATCAAGACCCAGTATTAACCCTAGACACAGGCCTAAACCTCAATCCTCCATCCAATATGAGATCAAGACCCAGTATTAACCCTAGACACAGGCCTAAACTCCAATCCTCCATCCAATATGAGATCAAGACCCAGTATTAACCCTAGACACAGGCCTAAACCTCCATCCAATATGAGATCAAGACCCAGTATTAACCCTAGACACAGGCCTAAACCTCCATCCAATATGAGATCAAGACCCAGTATTACCCTAGACACAGGCCTTAACCACAATCCTCCATCTGGTGTCATTTCATCATCTAGGCTTCAACATGCTCACTCTGGTTTCACAGGTCCACACACACTTACGAACACATTGTCACAGAGACACACACACACACCCACACACACAGACACACACACGTAAAGATGCAAGCATGCACGTACACACACGCGTACACTCACACACATTAACTAACTAACTAACTAACGTGTGCTTGACTCAACCGATGGCTTAGATTTTCCCTTGGGTGATTTATAAAGTTTTTAATAACACACACAGTCCTGGAGACAATGAAACCAAAACATGCAAATGTGGTTTGACTCGTTACACCAGCTTCAGATGCGAAGTCTACTATTACACAATTTTAACCCCTGAATGATGATTTGACTGAAGATAAGTGGATGATCTGTCTCTGTGTAACCTCATCTCTCCGTGTGAAAACCAAACATGCCATTCGAGACGACGATGACCTCACCCCGGGATGACAACGGTCCAGCTCTGACGTTAATCAGAATATCAGAAGAACAGGCCAGCGCCTTGCCTCGGAGGTACCAGCAGGATGCGCTAACTCGGGGTTTGTTTCAGTAATTAACAGGACGTCATGTTTTGTGGTCTTGGGCCAGGGTTTTTCATCGGAGTGTGTAATGACAGGTTGGAAAAAGGGCTTTGACACGGGATCTGCAGCCGTATGGTTGAGGCCTGACTGACTGACTACTGGCTGTCTGATTGGCTGACTGAGTACTGGCTGGCTGGCTGATTGGCTCACTGACTGCTGGCTGGCTGGCTGATTGGTTGACTGCAGTTGCTGGTGTCTAGCTAGGCCACAGTGTGTACAGTAGGCCACAGAAACCACACCATAAACAGGACATGGCACTGATGTTTGTGTGAGAGTGACAGATACAGACAGACAGGCAGGCAACACATCCTAGTACAACACAATAGTAGCAATTATTGACAATATATCTCTCTCTCCCTCTCTCCCCCATGTCTCTCGCCTCTCTTCCCCCCTCTCTCTCTCCCTCTCTCTCACCCCCTTTCTTTTCTCTCTCCCTCTTCTCTCCTCTGTCCCTCACTATTCTCCCTCCCCTCTCTCTCTCTCTCTCTCTCTCTCTCTCTCTCTCCCCCTCTCTCTCTCTCTCTCCCCCTCCCCCCTGTACCCCTCTGAGCTCGGGGTAATGGGCTCTCTCATATTTCTGGATCTGCCGGATGGACAAAGGCAGAACTGTCCAGATGCTGTCAGCTGAATGAGCTTTGTGTGATGAAGGGCGAGGGGACATTTTGAACCATTCAGCCATAGTGGGTCACACAACATAAGGGAAGGACATGAGTACATGTCAACACAGGCGTCCACTAGGCTGGTGATTGGGTGAACAGAGAGCTTGTTGTGAGGTCTGATGTCACGTCGTGCCAATCCATCTAACAGGCACCTGTCAACAAGGCTGATGTTAAACTGTACACGTACACGCCTGCTAACTACAAAATCAAGTCTCTCTTCTGTCATTAGGCAGTTTACATTACAGTACTTAAGTAAAACACTGTTATTACTACTGCACTGTTGTAACAACGCGTTTTTTCTTAGCAATGCTACTGTAGTACTTCAATAACATCACCATTGAAATAACAGTTACTTTACGCTATCGTATCAATTGGCAATATGGGATTTTTATGCGTCTTCTATGATCAGTTAGTAAACTATTATTGTATTTGCAGGCCATCAAACCAATCATGTTCAAAACAATAATGTAGGCTAATCCTTTCAAACGCTGGAGAACACTCATCATCACAAAAAGGTGATGTAACTTTGCAGAAAGTGTGACAACGTTATCAGGTGTCACCAGAGTCGAGGGGGGGGGGGGGGGGGGGGTTCTCTTACTTTTCAGTGCCTGGATCAGCGCCTTCCCGTCTTTGATCAGCTCCTTGATGAACTTGTTGGTTTTGTCCAGCTCTAGTTCGTGAGACTTCAACCTTTCCCGGAACTGGGGACTGTCCAGATAGCAGTCACTAAACTCCAGAGCGGGCAGCCCCATGATTCCACCCCGGCCACACACACTCACACACCAGTGAGGTCGGAAGAGGACTTATTTGACTGGTTGGTGATGTGCAATCCAATTATAAGATGTATACACACAGGATAGCGACTAGATCCAGACACCTGACTACATTACTGTAAAGCACAATATCCAGCCGGTAACGCGCAAAGCGGGTAAAACGTGGGAGCGGGCTTCCTTTACGCGCGGATCGAACAGGCTACAACCCGAACGGCATCCCCAAAAACTCACACTCCGGACAAAAAAAAGAGGCAGTTCCTGCTCCGGGACAGACGTGCTCTCCTAGGGTAGGTCAGATCCCCGGTAAACCCGTGCGTCCCTGTCAGCGTCACACCGGGGCAGCAGAAGAAGAAGAAGAAGAAGGCGAAAAGCCACAGTAATTGCGGTTTCTTCCCTGGGCGTTTAAACGTAGAGCTTTCTCACAAGCCTCGGCGTCTGTATCAACCTACCCCGAAACAGATAATCCGATGATTGACGCCTCTCTCGGCCAATGGCATTGCCGGGTTCGGGCACGGTCCGCGGGACTGGGCCGAGCTCCAGTGTAAAAGGACGGGGGTGAGGAAGGGTAACAGGATGGGGGTGAGGAAGGGTTGGTTGGTCAAGAGCGGTGATGTCAGCCGAGAGCGGGGAATTTCTTCACACTCACGGCGATTTGGGACTATAGGCTACTTGGGATTGCCAGAGTGAAAATAAACCGTTATTATGTTGCAGGCTAACGGTTCATCAAACGGTTTACTTGATAAGTGACTGGGAAGATTTATTGAGTGAATTAATATTCAAGAGCGCAACAGAAGCGTGCGTGTGTGTGTGTGTGTGTGTGTGTGTGTGTGTGTGTTTAGTGTAGCCTAACTGTAACTTCCTCTATCACAAAGTGGTTAGAGCTGTGCTTCCTGTTGAGATAGGCTACACATCATATCACCTTAGAATGAGCACATCCTCTAGTTAGATAAGACAGGAAGGAGAAATATGTTTTACTTGACAGACAAAATGTCACGTGGCTCGGGAGGTAGGCCTAGGCTACAGTAGCTGGGGATCAGAAGGTGAGGTCCCCGGTTCGATTCCAGCTCCCGGCAGAGTGCTGAAGTGACCTTGAGCAAACCCCAAAATAACTCATGAGCACAGTACCTAGTAGGCTACTGTCATCTCACAGCAAGAAGATCTCCGTGTGTTTCTGTGCGGAATTTAGCCTACATGTTCTACGCGTGTTCGCAAAGGGTTTCCTTCCAAAGAACCCCATACGAAAAACATGCAGAACAACAGATGCTCTTCAGTCCGGTCCCTCAAGTCAAGACCTGGACTTGGAGCACTTGGACTTGGTCCCCGGGCGCCATGAACTACGGCTGCCCACTGCCCCTGGAGGAGGAAACTGCAGAGGACAAATTCCACCGGCAACCCCCCGAAGTTGCGTGTGTGCGCTGTGTCGCCACCCACCTGTGTGTAGGCCTACTGTCACCTTGTGGGTGATTAAAACACCTATGGGGTCCTGTAATTATAAGACCAGAGGTTCCCCAATGGAAGCATATTAGATAAATCATGCCCTTGTCAGAACCTTGCTTGACCTAGAGGTTGAGCTATATGTTATTGTATTATATTATATTGCACTGTACTTTAGATTGCTATTCTTGCACTTTGCCTTCAGCACTAGATTATGCTCTTAGTCACTTGTTTTAGAGTGAAGATGCAGTTGTGAGTTCTGCCAAGTAGTTGTACATTGGCTCTTCCTACGTTAAATGCAATTATTGTTAGTCGCTTTGGATAAAAGCGTCTGCTAAATGACTGTAATGTAATGTAATATGTAGTCCCTTCAGAGCCCTACTGAGATCTAGATGTGATACGGAGTGATGGGAGCTATGGAGGCACTGAATCATACACAGAACAGGGCAACACCACTCACTCGCACTCGGAGAAACTGAGGTGAGATCACAGCTGGGGAACGTTGGCTGCGCCATTGGTCAGATAATGGCCCACATGGGACGCAGCAGCGACACTTGAGAAGCTGGCTGTCATCATATCCTCCTCTCTGCCCTCCCTCCACACAGGCCTGCCAGCCTCGGTCATCCAGCCGGTTTATACAACTCCCATATGGATTACACCAGAGTCATTTACCACAGGATGTGTTCGCATGCTTGACCTAAGGCATATAGGCCGAGTCCGGGTTGCTAGTAATGATGACTACCTTTCTGGAATGCCCTTTGAGAACACTGGTTCAGCTGTGTCGGTTGGGGTTGAGTCGGAGTCCGTTGGGACGGTCCAGCCCATTTGAATTGCGCTTGTACATGGCGCCATCTCCTGGCGGTAGTGAGTATCACAGGCAATGCTTTCCAAATCCGGGACTTGCAAGTGGCTGAGCTCGTTTGGGAATGGATAGGCGAGGGGAAAAGTAGGTCACAGACTTCACTGTGTGTGTGTGTGTGTGTGTGTGTGTGTGTGTGTGTGTGTGTGTGTGCGTGCGTGCGTGCGTGTGTGTGTGTGTGTGTGTGTTCATAATATAATATTGAGCCTACAAACAAAAAAACGAAAACAAATCTACTACTTATTTGTGAAAAGTGTGTGCAGCAGCTAGGGAATACAGACACACATGGACTTGTCTCAACTCATCTGGACTGAAATATGGCCACGCCGGTTCATCCAAAGTTTCCTGCGCAGTGTGTAAGTTCTGCTCTCCCTCAGGTATCTCCCTGTAATAAAGGCTTAAAAGGCAGATGAATTATGGGATGGTCCCCAGTTTGGATGAAGGCTCTGAGACAGGAGAGCCCATGTTAGATTAGATTAGATTAGATAGATAGATAGATAGATAGATAGATAGATAGATAGATAGATAGATAGATAGATAGATAGATAGATAGATAGATAGATAGATAGATAGATAGATAGATAGATAGATAGATAGATATAGATGGATGGATGGATGGATGGATGGATGGATGGATGGATGGATGGATGGATGGATGGATGGATAGATAGATAGATAGATAGATAGATAGATAGATAGATAGCATTTAGTTAACACACATACACACAGACATACACCAGCCCACTTCTGGCTTTAGGCCTGGGCCATAGCAAACACACACCAGTATTTGCCATGTCTCTCCTATGTTGTTTTTAGCTTATCTTACTCTGAAAATGTAATTTAATGTTATTTATTGCTTTATAAATTTTCTTAGCCGGTAGACAAACATACTCCAGGAGCTTGCTCGATCGCCTTGTTGAGAGGGGTCAGGGAAGAATTTTTACAGCTCACTTATCTGGCCCCCGGGTGATTACTGTTTTTTTGCTTCCCTCTGGAATATGTAGGGGTGGGTCGTATGCCCACCTCCCTTGTTCTCTGTAAAGCGCATTGGGTTTCCTCTGAGTATGAAATGTGATATACAAATAAAGCTTTGATTGATTGATTGATTAATAGACAGACAGACAGACAGACAGACAGACAGATATAGATACACCTGTACATAGTCTGTAATATAGCCTATATGATTTCACGGTACTTACTCTAGTAAGGAGTATCGTACACAGTACTTAGACAGGAGTACTTAGTTACTCCGTCCTACATACGGTGGGGCTCCAGCACACACCGAGGGAGCGGAGAGCCCGTGTTAGTAACTCTGAACACTGTGGGGCTCCTCCTGTGCGGCCCTGCCTCGCCTCTCTCGGCCGGAATAGACCCAGAGGGACCGTAACGCGAGCTCCCCCTTCTCCGAGGCGATGAGGTGAGATCTGCGGCATGTGTGTCATGAACGTGTCACTCTGGCTTCCTTAATTGAATCCTTATATGAATGTTTGGTGGCGCGTCGTTCTCCCGTGTCTCCGGGAGACCTCTGGAGGAATGTGACATGTCACAGGCCGGCTGGCCAGCTCACTTCCCGGCGTGCGTCTCTCTTCCCAGGGCCCCGACACACGCCCCCCCCCCCTCCGGCCTGAGCTCGCTGGGTAAATATAGCCGTTGACGCGTGGCCGCAGAAACAGGACCCGCTGACATCGGTAGGGGGGGGGGGGTGACGGCATTACAAATACGGAGGGTCGTCACACGTTCTCTCCCAGCACCGTACGGCACCAGCTTGTTCCTGGAGACGCAGGCAGAAGACTTGGCACACACTTTGGCGCGCACACACACACCTACGTGGAGACACTTTCACACCACATTCTGGAAGAGAAAACGTGTTGGAAATGTTGGCTCATCCGGGGCATTGTTGCGTGGGGTTGCCACAGGTAGGTGAACGGTGTGCTGCTTGCGCAGTTAGGCTAGGCTACCTAAGGACTGGTCAAGGCTTATGTTCGCTGTCTGTGGGGCAGACTGATCCTAGGCCAGTGTTAAAAGCTACTTCAGCCCATTGTGTGTCTAGTAACTGATCCTGGGCCAGCTATACTTCAGCCCACTCTGGGCCACTCGCCGACCTGGACGTCATTCACACCAGGGGTTTCTCTGCTCTGGTCCCAGTGGGACCAGTCTTGCACCACCGTTCGACTTCCAGTAACAGTCGCTGCTGCTGTTGCTGCTGGGAAAAGCAGGCTCTGTGGGCAGGCTTCACATTCCTCCTGTGGCTGTGTGTTTTGTGTGTGTGTGTGTGTGTGTGTGTGTGTGTGTGTGTGTGTGGCTCCTCTTCTTGTGAAGACGCCAGGCAGGCAAGGCAAGGCCAGCCTGATGGATTTCCAAGACATTCCGGATGTGGAGTCTGGCGCGCCTGCTGGATGCTGGTGATAACAGGGCCTAGCTTCAGCGGACAGACGTTTCTATCCTCGCTCTATTAGACAGCTGAGGCGGAGGAGTATGGAGGTTCTCACGTCTAATCAGGCCTGATTTTCTCTCCTGGAGGAGTGGACAGGGTGTCAGGATCTTACCGTAGACAGCTTTGATCAGGGAGCGTTTTCAGGAGGTTTGCTGACTTGGTTATTTGAGTGACTGGCTGTGTGATTGACACGGTCTTAACATCACCTGTGGCTGTGTGACTTGGCAGGCCTATTAGGTAGGCCTAATGCTATTATATACAATAATACCTTAACATAACGTATTTGATATTACCTATATGATATGATCCTCCCTCTTAAGCACCTATTATAGGCCTATTTTAGTTTACTATTCTTGCACTTTGCCTTCAGCACTAGATTATGCTCTTAGTCACTTGTTTTAGAAAGAAGATGCACTTGTGAGTTCTGGCAAGTAGCAGTACATTGGCTCTTCCTACGTTAAATGCAATTATTGTTGGTTAAAAGCATCTGCTAAATGACTGTAATGTAATGTAATATACATGCATGTATGTATGTATGTATGTATGTATGTATGTATGTATGTATGTATGTATGTATGTATGTGTGTATGTGTGTGTGTGCGTGTGTGTATGTATGTATGTATGTATGTATGTATGTATATCTTTCTCTCTCTCTCTCTCTCTCTCTATGGCTATATAGCCTACATATATAAAATATGTTAGTAAACCTTTTAAAGCACCAATAAAGCTAAAACAACACACTAAAGTCTATAATAGTGTTTTGTTAGGCTTATTGTTACTATTTCATGTAGACTGTGATTGAAGCCAAACAAGTCTGCACATGTAACAATTTTTCGGTCCGTGTCATCATTCAGTACGCATCACTTTGGCAGACGTGGGACCGTTTCTCGTAATCAATTTATAAGGCAGTGTTATACCGCATTCCCGTCACAACCGCATTTTCCCCCCTTGCAAACATGGCCTCGTGTCGTCCAAACCTCTCTGATCTCGGCTCAAACAGCTGTCCTTCTGTGCTCCGTCTCCAGCCGCAGGGGCTTTTCACCATGGCGGAGGGGGACGTGTCGGTCCTGCCGCTGGGACCGTCTCATCGCGACCTGACACAGCAGGACTACAGACCTTTCACGCGACTCTACTGCATGAACGGCGGACATCATCTGAGAATCTTACCGGATGGGACTGTCGTCGGCGGCAGACAGGAAAACGATGTTTATGGTAAAAAAAATAAACAGGGAATTATAAGAATATTCTGAGGACATTTGGTGCCTCAAAAATAGGCCATCCAGTGCAAAATATTGAACGTAGTCTTAGTCTTGAATTGATAATGCTATGCTCTGTTTTGAAAATAAAACTTTTATGATGCATTTCTCAGATATTACGTGTTGTTTAAGAAGATAGGTATATATCACTTAGTGACCGGGGAGCGGATTCTACTCCTCTCTGTGCTTTTGTTATGATAGATGTGCTATATCGGTGACGGCCTCTTACCCCCTGTCACTGTGTGTGTGTGTGTGGGTGTGTGTGTAGACATACTGAGGGTGAAGGCCGTGAGCGCTGGGGTCGTGGTCATCAAGGGTCAGGAGACGGGTCGCTACCTGGCCATGGACCAAGATGGCCGTGTTTACGGCTCGGTAAGTGCGTGATATCTGCTGTGGTGACTGCATGACGTTTTACTCCATGAAACTGAGATCATTCTGATATGTGGAAAAGTCCAAATCAATATAAAGTAAATCCTAGTCCTAGTCCTAGTCCTAGTCCCACATCAAAAGGCGTCTGTAAAGGGACAGATGTCCGTCCTCATGCTGGACAGGACAGTTTAGTTGCATCACATATAAACTGCTACAGTATGGTCAACGGTCTGCACTTATATAGCACTTTTATCCAAAGCGCTTTACAATGGCCTCTCATTCACCCATCCACACACACATTCACACACCAATGGCAGCCAGCTGCCTTGAAAGGTACCAGCCTGCTCATTGGGAGCAATTTGGTGTTCAGTGTCTTGCCCAAGGACACTTTGCCATGTGGGCAGGAGGATGAGCTGGGATTCGAACCGCCGACCCTACGGTCGGTAGTTGACCCGCTCTACCTCCTGACTCACAGCTGTCTCAGTATGACTCACCTGTTCCCTTGAAGTGATTACAGTCTGCAGCTCGTTGAGAATGTAATTTCGCTGAGTCAACTTTCAGATTGACTGGAACGATTAACGTGCTGCTTTTAAACGCATGTTCTACCTATTCTCTGTTGACCCTATAGCTGACCTTAACAGACGAGTGCTACTTCCTGGAGAAGATGGAGGAGAACCATTTCAACACCTACAGGTCTCAGAAGTACCTGGACAGCAGTTGGTATCTGGGTCTGAAGAAGAACGGTCGGACCAAAGATGGACCCAGAACGCACCTGGGCCAAAAGGCCGTCTACTTCCTGCCTCGACCTGTAGACAACACTGCCATATAGGGAGACAGGGGTCTCTGTGTACAGGACCACCGATATACAACACTGCCATATAGAGAGACAGGGGTCTCTGTGTACAGGACCACCGATAGACAACACTGCCATATAGAGAGACAGGGGTTTCTGTGTACATGACCACCGATAGACAACACTGCCATATAGGGAGACAGGGGTCTCTGTGTACAGGACCACCGATAGACAACACTGCCATATAGAGAGACAGGGGTCTCTGTGTACACGACCACCGATAGACAACACTGCCATATAGAGAGACAGGGGTTTCTGTGTACAGGACTGCTGGAAGACAACACTGCCATAAAGAGAGACATATGGGGTCAGTCTATTCTAGTCACTCCAGGTCACTGGGTAGGTTTACCAGACGGTCTCCATTTCAGACATCACAAGAACACCTGTGCTTGCAAACTGTACATTACAAAGTGGTACATTACTGTAAGCATGCTGGACACTGCCATGTATCAGTACACTAAGTTATTATTTTTTATTATTATTTTTTACTTTTTGAATTTAGCATATCATACTTTTGACAATAGCATATCACAAAAACCATGTGTCTCCTTTTAAAATGTATTGATAAGATATCATGAAAATGAACTATTTATACTTCATATTTGTTTTTATTAGAACATCAGCATTGAATTAATTGTACTGTTAATTATTGATCATAAGTAATGAAAATATACCATTTCATTTTTTTTTTTATGAAATCACATTGTATGTTGTATGTTCAACTAATAGATTATATTACAATGTTATTTTTTTGTTCATATCTCATGCTATTCAACTTTATTCACATGAATCCATACCAACAAAAACTGTTCTCAAAAGTAGCCACTAAGTGGAAACATTGCTCAATCTTAACAGCCTCCAGATGTAAAGTCACTTGTGAGCAATCTTGACATATACAGGTATAGCCTAGTTCAACTGAGACCCACGATACTGGCTCCTCTCATTTTATAATAGAAATGTCAGTTTAAGGTAGCCAAGCTACTTTTACTCTGTATACAGATGTATGCAGCTTCCTGTTTTGCTGTTACGTTTTATTCTACAGATGGTCTCAGAGGAATGAGAAATACCATGAGACGGCTCCTCCAGCCTAGAGCGCAGATGGAATGGAGATAAAAAAGCAGGAACATGTCATAGTACGCCTAGAATACATCATACCAGGAAGAGTAGTGCCCCGATAGAGAAAAACAGTCTAAACTTTCTCAGAATTTCACAACTTCTAGGGTATAAAGGCTGGATTGCTCACTGTGCAAGTTTTACGATGAAATTGCTCATCATAGCAGGTAGATGCATTAGAATATTTACATCACCCAGCTCCTCTGGAGCTTGTCCAGAAAGCTGCAGCTCGCCTGGTGTTCAACCACCCCAAGTTCTCCCACACAACTTCCCTTCTCCGTTCTCTACACTGGCTCCCTGTAGCAGCTCACATCCAGTTTAAAACTCTGGTACGAGCCTACAGGGCAATGAAAGGAACAGCCCCCTCCTACCTCCAGGACATGTTCTACCTCGGGGTGAGTCATTGCCCCGTCACTCCAAACCATAGACCAATGTCTACCATAATGCCCCACTTTAGCGCAATATAATACGTAGTGTATCATAATGACCCACTTTAGCACAATATAATAGGTAGTGGGGCATTATGATAGACATTTCCCCTCTGACAGGATGTGACAGATGAGCTATGATGATTTCTTTATGGTAGGTCATCCTGAGCAGGTAGATACGTTTACCAGACTAGTCTGAAAGCCTGTCCTACTAGGCCGGTCACCCTGAGGAAGTAGGTAGAATGAGTCCAGCTGGGTAGAGGGGAGTTAGCCTGACGCGCTAGATGGTTTGTTCCACACAGAATGTGAGCTCACGAGATCAGGATGGTCTCACGAGGCTACCTTTTACTTGTTAAATCCTGTAAACTCGGCTTGACCTATACCTCCATGGGCTTGACGCTCTCAAGATGTCAATACATACTTTGACCAGTAGAGGGCAGCACAGGCTCCATCACTCTCTGTAAACAACAAATGATCCAACTGCTCTGCCACTAACTACAGAAGTTGGTTGGAGCCATTCTAGCCAGTTGAAATGCCTTCGACATAATATGTGATCAAATATAAGAGTGGATGTGAATGTATTGTTGCTATATTCATACAATGCGTATCAACCAGTATCACAGGAAGATGTACAGTAGGCTAGAATAAGAAAATCCCTTTGACAGGGCAATGTTTTATTACAGACATAAGCTAATTGCCACAAAGAAAATATCTCAAAACCATATCAGGATTGGCTTTGGCTCCTGAGCTGAAAGACCATTAATTTCTGCAGACTTCATCTTATTATTTATTTATTTAGAAACTCAGGACAGTGCATATAATGAACATGCACAGCAGTAGGCTACACGTAAATATGCCAGATTGTATACAGTATTTCCATCTGTAGTCCATGTAGGCAGGTTGATAATACACAGAAAGTAATGGCACAATCTTACCTCCCCTTCAAACAATGCAGAAGCAAGAGCTATTTGAGATGCACCCAGAGCTAATTGAGATGCACCCAGAGCTAATTGAGATGCACCCACGGTTTCGGCCATGCTGTGTTGTTTGAGATGCAGAGTGCTTGTATCTAAAGTAGCCTAGCCTACACATATTGCTCTTTGCACTACTGTTATGGAACAGCATAGACACTCAAGCGGGTGCCCTCTAAAAGGCCCGTGATTGAATGCTCCGGGACTTTCTCACTCCCTGCTGAGGATAGGGTATTGATCGACCGCGGGATGTTGCTGACATGCGGATTTGAGCGGTTGATGAATGAAGCGAGAGAGAAAAGAGAGAAGGGAGAGCCATGTTTGGTTTGTATTGAAAAGAGAGAAGGGAGAGCCATGTTGGGTTTGTATTGAAAAGAGAGAAGGGAGAGCCATGTTTGGTTTGTATTGAAAAGAGAGAAGGGAGAGCCATGTTTGGTTTGTATTGATCATCGTCATTTGAACGTTCGAGAATCCTCGAGGCCTCTTTTCACAAACTAGGATGTCCCAACAGGAACAATGGCACTTTGTCACCGGAGCATTTATTTTCCCGGACAAAGTGTAGAATTGTGGGTAGGCCTAGTTTTTGACTTGAGTTTTAGCTGTAGGTCTATATTCAAAAATGACAAATCACAAAAAACACCCGGGGGCCAGATAAGTGAGTCTGTGTCTATCAATCAATCAATCAATCAATCAATCAATCAATCAATCAATCAATCAATCAAATCTTTATTTGTATATCACATTTCATACCCAGAGGCAACACAATGCGCTTTACAGAGAACAAGCGAGGTGAGCATACGACCCACCCCTACATATTCCAGAGGGAAGCAAATAAACAGTAATCACCCGGGGGCCAGATAAGTGAGCTGTAAAAATTCTTCCCTGACCCCTCTCAACAAGGCGATCGCGCAAGCTCCTGGAGTATGTTTGTCTACCAGCTAAGAACATTTATAAAGCAATAAATTACATTTAATTACATTTTCAGAGTAAGAGAAACTAAAAACAACATGGGAGAGACATGGCAAATACTGGTGTATGTATATATATATATATATATATAAAGATGAAAACAAAAAAGGCTTGAAATATCTCACTTCGTGTAATGGATCTAGAATACATGAAAATTTCACTTTTTGAATTAAATTACAGAAAATAATTAACTTTTTCACTCTCCAAGGGACAGTGCTTCCTGCTTCCTACTAGGCCCTTTACAGAACCGAGGGAAGGGGAGGGGCTTGTGTGCAGAGGGGGCGGAGACAGGGGGCCGCCTCCTTCTTTCTCGCAGTCATAACCATGGCAACTACCTCAATGCTGCTCAGCTGATGCCTGGCTTGGTTGCCGTGGCAACAGGAGGCCCCTAATGTCTGATTTCTTTCTTTCTCTTACTCTCTCTCTCTCTCTCTCTCTCTCTCTCTCTCCACCCTTTGACTGCCGGTTGAGTCGGGGTGCCAGGGGGAGGGGCCGTCGGCTTTTACCGGAGGATAATTAGGTCGTTGGCTGATCCCAGAATTCCACGCTCCTACAATGAGAGTCCGGAAATTAACTGGCTTGAAATAAACTAGGCTCACCTCCAATGGGAGGGTAGGAAAATCCTGGATAAAGTCTGCCCCGTTATATCAATAAAAACAGCTGGATATTTTATAATGATATTTTATAATCTCATCACCATCTCATGACTGAAAATGTTATCCTTTAAAGTGTAAAACATACAGTACATACACGTGATGGGGATTGAGAGAATTGGAATGATGGGATTTGCACACCTACCCACTAGCCCAGCAGGTGGGCACAGAGCCTCAGGCGTGATGACGTCATCCCTGCCTTTCAGCCTGCCAATGAAAGAACCTCCCACC
>NC_140234.1:57675353-57685353 GCF_949987555.1 Borostomias antarcticus | reverse complement strand
GGACTTCTTTTGTCAAGTGGCACGGTTATGGGTGGCCATGGTATAGTGTTCATGATGTCCCCGAGTCCCTCTTCTCATCAGTCAAGTCCCAATAGTGGGGCTTAATGAGCAGCAGTTTACCAGGGGAAGCCAACTATTTTGGGGTCCCACAGGGACCAAGTCCCTTCTGGTCCAGATGGGTTGGTTCCTCTCTGTCTAGACATCATTTAAACATCCCACCTGTTCTCTGTCTGTCAGCAAGGTGTGGTTTCAGGCTCTATCGGGTTCTTTGTTAAATGTAATTATTTGTTACGTTACAGCTTGTAGAGAGTTTGGGTAGTTTGGGTTTGATTACAGCTTTTAAAGAGCTCACACGTGCATGGAAATTGTCTATATGACTACATGATTGCAGTTAAAAGCAAACCTTTTGTGACCCTGGCTGGTTTAATGATACTTCTAACATCATATCTCTCTTATTTCTGTTCTCTGATCACCTGCCTCTACAAAACAGACAGAATACAGTACAGCTGTAAATTCCTCGCCTGTCACTCAGAACAAATTACCATTTCGTTTCACTTCATTATGAAAATTAATGCGGGTTTGTGATTCAGGGTGTGGAGCCGGTAAATTCTCGCTCCCCGTTTAAAGAGGCGAACGTCAGAAAGTCTCTTCAGCCCAGCCTGTCCCCTGTCCTGTCGTCCCCCAGGTGTCCCCGTCCCCCTGAGCGAGCAGCGACCGCTCCGCCATGGAGGCCCCTCTGGTGTGTCTGGACGAGGAGTTCGAGGACCTGCGGACCTACAGGATGGATGAGTACGACATGGAGCCGGCCTCCCCTGACCACTCCCCCTACAAGACCCCCGCCGCCCCCCCCACCACCACGGTCCCCCTGGTCCCCATCACCCGCGAGGACTTCTCCGAGCTGGAGAACTTCTCCGAGATGATGAGCTTCAAGTCCATGGAGGACCTGGTGAACGAGTTCGACGAGAAGCTCAACGTCTGCTTCCACAACTACAACACCAAGACGGAGGGCCTGGCGCCCGTGAGGAACCAGGCGCACAGCGAGGAGGACGAGGAGAGGCTGCAGGACGAGGAGTGAGTATCAGCCAGCGGGTTCTACGGGCTTGAGTGGATAGGGATCTACTGTATGTGCTGGAGTGGATATGGGTTCTATGTGTTGGAGTGGATATGGGTTCTATGTGTTGGAGTGGATATGGGTTCTATGTGTTGGAGTGGATATGGGTTCTTTGTGCTGGAGTGGATATGGGTTCTTTGTGCTGGAGTGGATATGGGTTATTTGTGTTGGAGTGGATATGGGTTCTATATGTTGGAGTGGATATGGGTTCTATGTGTTGGAGTGGATATGGGTTCTATGTGTTGGAGTGGATATGGGTTCTTTGTGCTGGAGTGGATATGGGTTCTATGTGTTGGAGTGGATATGGGTTCTATGTGTTGGAGTGGATATGGGTTCTTTGTGTTGGAGTGGATATGGGTTCTTTGTGTTGGAGTGGATATGGGTTCTATGTGCTGGAGTGGATATGGGTTCTTTGTGTTGGAGTGGATATGGGTTCTATGTGCTGGAGTGGATATGGGTTCTATGTGTTGGAGTGGATATGGGTTCTATGTGTTGGAGTGGATATGGGTTCTATGTGTTGGAGTGGATATGGGTTCTTTGTGCTGGAGTGGATATGGGTTCTTTGTGCTGGAGTGGATATGGGTTATTTGTGTTGGAGTGGATATGGGTTCTATATGTTGGAGTGGATATGGGTTCTATGTGTTGGAGTGGATATGGGTTCTATGTGTTGGAGTGGATATGGGTTCTTTGTGCTGGAGTGGATATGGGTTCTATGTGTTGGAGTGGATATGGGTTCTATGTGTTGGAGTGGATATGGGTTCTTTGTGTTGGAGTGGATATGGGTTCTTTGTGTTGGAGTGGATATGGGTTCTATGTGCTGGAGTGGATATGGGTTCTTTGTGTTGGAGTGGATATGGGTTCTATGTGTTGGAGTGGATATGGGTTCTTTGTGTTGGAGTGGATATGGGTTCTTTGTGTTGGAGTGGATATGGGTTCTATGTGTTGGAGTGGATATGGGTTCTTTGTGTTGGAGTGGATATGGGTTCTTTGTGTTGGAGTGGATATGGGTTCTATGTGTTGGAGTGGATAGGGGTTCTATGTGCTGGAGTGGATATGGGTTCTATGTGTTGGAGTGGATAGGGGTTCTATGTGCTGGAGTGGATATGGGTTCTATGTGTTGGAGTGGATATGGGTTCTATGTGTTGGAGTGGATATGGGTTCTTTGTGCTGGAGTGGATATGGGTTCTATGTGTTGGAGTGGATATGGGTTCTTTGTGTTGGAGTGGATATGGGTTCTATGTGTTGGAGTGGATATGGGTTCTTTGTGCTGGAGTGGATATGGGTTCTATGTGTTGGAGTGGATATGGGTTGTTTGTGTTGGAGTGGATATGGGTTCTATGTGTTGGAGTGGATATGGGTTCTATATGTTGGAGTGGATATGGGTTCTATGTGTTGGAGTGGATATGGGTTCTATGTGTTGGAGTGGATATGGGTTCTTTGTGCTGGAGTGGATATGGGTTCTATGTGTTGGAGTGGATATGGGTTCTTTGTGTTGGAGTGGATATGGGTTCTATGTGCTGGAGTGGATATGGGTTCTTTGTGTTGGAGTGGATATGGGTTCTATGTGTTGGAGTGGATATGGGTTCTTTGTGTTGGAGTGGATATGGGTTATTTGTGTTGGAGTGGATATGGGTTCTATGTGTTGGAGTGGATAGGGGTTCTATGTGCTGGAGTGGATATGGGTTCTATGTGTTGGAGTGGATAGGGGTTCTATGTGCTGGAGTGGATATGGGTTCTTTGTGTTGGAGTGGATATGGGTTCTATGTGTTGGAGTGGATATGGGTTATTTGTGTTGGAGTGGATATGGGTTATTTGTGTTGGAGTGGATATGGGTTCTATGTGTTGGAGTGGATAGGGGTTCTATGTGCTGGAGTGGATATGGGTTCTATGTGTTGGAGTGGATAGGGGTTCTATGTGCTGGAGTGGATAGGGGTTGTACGTGTTGGGGTGGATATGGGTTCTATGTGCTGGAGTGGATATGGGTTCTATGTGTTGGAGTGGATATGGGTTCTATGTGTTGGAGTGGATAGGGGTTCTATGTGCTGGAGTGGATATGGGTTCTATGTGTTGGAGTGGATAGGGGTTCTATGTGCTGGAGTGGATAGGGGTTGTATGTGTTGGGGTGGATATGGGTTCTATGTGCTGGAGTGGATATGGGTTCTATGTGTTGGAGTGGATAGGGGTTCTATGTGCTGGAGTGGATAGGGGTTGTATGTGTTGGGGTGGATATGGGTTCTATGTGCTGGAGTGGATATGGGTGCGTGTCATAAAAAGGGACCTTATCAATTGCATCTTCAAAGATAAGATTTAGCAAGCGGAATATTCTTGAACAGTTCTTATACCATAGTACTTCCTTGCATTCCCGGGATAGACCTAGGAATACTAGAATGATGAATAAAATAAAAAAAATCTATCAATGTTTTCTTCTTCCTGCAAACAGAATATAGTGGGGAACATCTATGGCTGTGCAATAAAATCAATACAGCAATACATCATGATGTTTTTTAATACTGTATCTATATTTCTGTGGTACAGTATCAATACAGTAAAAAAAGAAGATATATATATACAGTATTTTTTTTTTTTTTCACACAAGGAAAATATACCGAACAAGACAGAATAGATACGGTATAGATACATGTATAGAAAATTAAGGATAGAATTCAGTCATATATACTCATGTTTTACCTGGATTTAAAATGTCCTTACATTCCCTCCGTCCTCAAGATCACCTCCAGGGAGAAGGGATGGAGTTGAATTCTCAGCTGTATTTTCTGTAAATGATGTAGGGTATCGCAATGTATCGCAATATGCATTGTATCGTATCGCAGTGTATCGTGACCCATGTATCGTGATACTTATCGTGAAGTCCTTGTCAATACCCAGCCCTAACAGCATCTGCTCAATATAATATAATATATAACTAATACAAAACAACTATTATTACACAACACTGTTAGAGCATCCAACCATCCGTCTCTCTTTCGAGAGAGATATCTCTCTCTCTCTCTCTCTCTCTCTCTCTCTCTCTCTCTGGTTGGATCCATATCTCTGACGAGTCCACTCCTGCTAAGAGCCACCAAACTGTCCACCAGGGGGCGACCGCAACACAAACAAGCCGTCAGTTACACGTGTGAACCTGAACGCAGCCCCCTCCCCTCCCAGCGGTTATTCACCGTCCTCTCTCATGCCTCACGTCTCCGGTACGGCCTCACGTCTCCGGTACGGTCTCACGTCTCCGGTACGGCCTCACGTCTCCGGTACGGTCTGGCTGCCTCGGCCTCGGCCTCCCGTTCGCCGACAGCCTCTCGGGAAGTCGTTCTCACGTCGGGCGGAAAATGAAGCTAAAAATAGCGCGGTTGTTGTTGTTGTAGGTGCCCTTGGGTACGCTTATTGATCCGTACGCCGCGCGCGTAGGACTGGAGGACACGTATTGACGGGTTTCAGTGACTGAAGACTCATGTTTGGAGGCGGCCATTACGGTCGGAGTCGCTCGAGGGTTGCCTCAGTGATTTTGCACACCGATACGTTACACGTTTATTATGACGAAACAGATTTCCCCCTGTCCCTTTTCCAATGCATGGTTCATGGACACATACCTACCAAATAATGCTTATTATCAGCTGTGTAAAGTAAGCAGCCTTGAGAACCGATGGTATCGAACCACCCCCCTCCCAATCTCAGGGCTGGCACTCCAACCACAAGCCCACTGAATAAAGAGGAACGATCTCTTAATCACTGGCCATCTGAATCATTTGGATTGGGGGGGGTTTAATTATCTGAAAGAGATTTGCTGTGTATTTTTCAAAATGTGAGTTTCCAAATCAAAGATCAAGCAAAAAAGCCTTGCACTGAGGCTTAGGCCTATGTCCTGACAGTAGGCCTATGTCCTGACAGTAGGCTTATGTCCTGACAGTAGGCTTATGTCCTGACAGTAGACCTATGTCCTGACAGTAGGCTTATGTCCTGACAGTAGACCTGTGTCCTGACAGTAGGCTTATGTCCTAATAGTAGACCTATGTCCTGACAGTAGACCTATGTCCTGACAGTAGACCTATGTCCTGACAGTAGGCCTATGTCCTGACAGTAGACCTATGTCCTGACAGTAGACCTATGTCCTGACAGTAGGTCTATGTCCTGACAGTAGACCTATGTCCTGACAGTAGGCTTATGTCCTGACAGTAGACCTATGTCCTGACAGTAGACCTATGTCCTGACAGTAGACCTATGTCCTGACAGTAGGCCTATGTCCTGACAGTAGGCCTGTGTCCTGACAGCAGGTCTATGTCCTGACAGCAGGCCTATGTCCTGACAGTAGGCCTATGTCCTGACAGTAGACCTATGTCCTGACAGTAGGCCTATGTCCTGACAGTAGGCATGTGTCCTGACAGATGTGCACAGCTGGGACATGGACAGTGCTGTGTCCCCATGCTGTGTCCTGACTGGCTGATTGTGCAGATATCTAGAATATTACATCCCTCACTGGGGACTACAGGCCTGATCTTACAGTAGATTCGGTGCTGTACCAGCTAGCTCCTGCTTAGCAGATGGTGTGTGTGTGTGTGTGTGTGTGTGTGTGTGTGTGTGCGCGCGTATGTGTGTTTCTATTGGTGTCTGTACCCTCTATACACTAGATTCATTTGTGTGGCTGGAATATGTGATTTGCACGTGCATGAGTGTGAGTGTGCAGGTGAGGTCAGCAATGTGTGTGTGTGTGTGTGTGTGTGTGTATATATGTATGCGTATATGTATGTATGCATATGTACAGTATGTGTATGTGTGTGTATGTGTGTATGTGTGTGTGTGTGTATATGTATGCGTGTGTGCGTATGTATGTATGTGTGTGTGTGTGTGTGTGTATATGTATGTGTGTGTGCGTATGTATATGTGTGTATGTGTGTGTGTGTGCGTGTGTATATGTATACGTGCGTGCATATGTATGTGGGTGTGTATGTGTGGGTGTGTGCGCATGTGTGTGTGTGTGTGTGGACACCAGGCATGAGGTCACCTCCGTGATGAATGGCTGCTTGTTTCCCTCCATGGCGGGGTAGCTCTAGAGGGTAGTGCCACCAGGATGAGGGTACTGGTTCCGTGCCAAGCTGACGCAAAACAAAAGACATGAATAAAGGCCCAGCTCTATACTGTCCTCTCCCCCTCTAGCAAACGGCTGTCTGGACTCAGGCTCTTACGCCTCCAAGACGACTCAGCCGATGACGTGAGAGGATCTTTATCTGAAGCTCTTCTGAGTGGATACCTTTCTGAGAGTAGCAAGATGGGCTTCTGTCGCCCTTTGTTCCCACGCAGGATATTGACGTCTGCGCAGGATATTGAAGTCTGCGGTGGCGTATTGATCCGTGCGATTGATCTGACTATTATGGATTGAGAAGTGAATGAGATAATACTGTAGTTAAATTGATTTCCTGTCTATTGTCGCAGGTATATGCTATACGGCGAATCTACGACAATTATGCCAAAATCTACAATAGCTAGATCACACAGACACAGTTCTATTCTGTTTAATGTTCAATGTTTTTATACCGCTAATGTAGACTATTCCGGAATAGGTTTTGAAAGCGGTGTGTGTTTTCCAGTGTGTGGGACGCCCTAACGGACAACTACGTCCCCTCCTCTGTCTCCAGCTGGGACGACGTCCACTCAGAAGCCATCAACGGGAACCTGTCCGACCAGGAGGTACGGTGACGTCACTTCCTGTTTACTTCACACCTGGTTAAGCTACGTTTCAGACGCTTCCTGGTACACAGATCCTCTCAGATCAAACCAGATTTGACCTTTGAACTTTTGACTATTTAACTTTCCTCAGTTTCCTTCCTTCCTCCATGTTGAACACTCAGTCATAAGATCCAATATGAACTGCTGTATTTCCTTAGTTAAATAAGATAAGATATGAACTGCTGTATTTCCCTAGCTTAAATGCAAAGTTGACTTTTAATCCCGATTCATGTTTCTTTTTTGCTTGTTGGGATTGTGCCGTTTTTTTCTCCCCTAAAAGCTTAGAATTGTTAAATGCGTGGTAGTATTGTACTGTACTGTACTGTGTAGTACGTGTAGTAGTAGTAGTAGTACTGTAGGTACTTTATTGTGTAGTAGTTCTGAGGTACTTTATTGATCCCAGAGGGATAATTACACAAAAAAAGTATTAGTGTACTGAAATAACTTGAGATTTAAGGTTTTATCAATCAGTTTTAAGGGAACCTAATGCTCGGCTTTCAAATCTTCAACTTCCAGTCCTCAAAACCCCAACGACACTCAGCACCAACAGACCCAGACTGGTTGACCTTGATGTCCCTGTCACCCTGACCCCCCCCCCCCCTCTGTTCCACCCCCCCTCACACGTACTGGTCAGTCCCAGGGTCAGGACCGGGTCAGAACTGGGTCAGGGCCAAGCCTCAGACTCTCATGTCTATCAACAGTACGCTCTGCTCCGGCAGAACAAACCCAGATTAGACCAACGACAGGAACAGCAATAAGCAGAGGTCAATCACAGCGCCGTTCCCAAGGGAAGGTCGGCCAGCCGGCGTGCGGATGAGACGATGACAGTCACGCTCTCTCTCTCTCTCTCTCTCCCCCGTTCGCCCGGGTTTCCCCAGATCCACGAAAAAGAGGAGGAGGAGATGAACGAGAAGAACGACAACGCCAACTGCCTGAACGAGGAACCTCTCATCACAGCTGACCAGGTGAGATGCAGCTAGACTAGACGTACTTCCTGTTACGTAGAGGACATTGAGGGGGTGGAATTCCTGACTTGATGGATCGTTATCGTAGGTGCGTGTAGAATCGGACCCTTATAGATCGAAATCAATACAGCGTCTTTAACCGTAGTCTGTTGGCATGTAGAGAAGCCAGGTCTCACCTTACAGTAGTGATCTATAGAGGTTGTACTCACCTCTCCCTCCCTCTCCATTCCCATCATGCCTCTCTCCCTCTCTCCACAAGGTCATCGAGGAGATCGTCGAGATGATGGAGAACTCTCCGGATCCGGGGGAGACGGAGGAGGAGGACGAGGAGGAGAGCGTCCACTCCTCGACCAAGACGAGCCCCTCCCTCCTGGAGGAGATTCGCCAGCTGTCCCTGGCCACCAACAACAACGTCTCCTACGAAGGTGAGGGGGCGCTCACTCAAACCCGTGTTGCTGCCATAAGCGCGCGTCCACCAGAGAACTGACCAGCGCCAAGTTTACAGCTTCTTAGATCAATCAAATCCTTTATTTAACCAGATAGGCATCATTGAGATTAAAATCTATTTTTCAAGAGCAATGTTTTTTTGCTTCCCTCTCGAATATGTAGGGGTGGGTCGTATGCCCACCTCCCTTGTTCTCTGTAAAGCGCATTGTGTTGCCTCTGGGTATGAAATGCGCTATACAAATAAAGCTTTGATTGATTGATTGATTGATCTGGCCAAGAAGGCAGCAGAAACAAAGTTACAGCAATAAAATTAACATAAAAACAGACAGAGAGACATACTTTCACAGCAAGAATCAGTTGTAGGGCAAGTTATCAAACACAGTTGCACTGACCAAGAGAACGAGAGCACTAGAGCTGGAGTTACCGATGTTTTACACCTATTTTAGCGATGAGTGTCGTGTTTTTGCAGACTGCAGATTAACTAGTCAAGTTAAGATAGCTAAGTTAGTTCGGCCGTTTATCACCTTTTCTATACAGCAAAAAACTGAATACTGTACGGCCACTGGATTCCTCTTGGCAAGCAAACCTTGTCGTAATTTAATTGTCGATGCATCGTACAGTAGATGGAGGAATCGGGTCCATCTCTGGACCAGAATTGTAGAGTTGGGTTCTTGGTTCGGTCCGGTCCAGTCGTCCATGTTGGGTTCTCGGTTCAGTCCGGTGCAGTCGTCCGTGTTCCTTGTAAAGCTCTGTGTGACGTCTTGTTCCAGAACATATGGTTCCCTGTTGGAGGACATAATGTGTGAGCATGTGACTCCCCTGCATGAGTCATCCTGGTATGGCCAACGTGTGCACACACGTGTATGTGTGTGTGCGTATGTGTGTGTGTGTGTGTGTGTGTGCGTATGTGTGTGTGTGTGTGTGTGTGTGTGTATGTATGTGTGGCTATTAGTTCTATATTTATACATGCATACACAGCATGTGGGTAAGAAAGTGACCCTCTGGTCCATAGAGTGTGTGAATGTGTGTGTGTGTGTGTGTGTGTGTGTGTGTGTGTGTGTTACTGTACAGTACAACAGCGGTGCCTGGAACCTCTTGTTGCTGTGCCTCAGGCAAGACTAACGTCTTTCAGTTAATTTATTTAGTTTTAATTTAATACATTTATTTCTGATTTTATATCAGGATTTCTGGATTTCAGGATTGGATTTCATCCAATGTGGTAGCTATTGTCATATTGTGGAGGGTGCGTCGCACAACCCCACGGCTGCCGATCTGGAAGAGCGAGCAGCTACCTGACCACCAGCTACCAGACTACCAGCTACCTGACTACCAGCTACCTGACTACCAGCTACCTGACTACCAGCTACCTGACCACCAGCTACCTGACTACCAGACTACCAGACTACCAGCTACCAGACTACCAGCTACCTGACTACCAGCTACCTGACCACCAGCTACCTGACTACCAGACTACCAGACTACCAGCTACCTGACTACCAGCTACCTGACTACCAGACTACCAGACTACCAGACTACCAGACTACCAGACTACCAGCTACCTGACCACCAGCTACCTGACTACCAGCTACCAGACTACCAGCTACCTGACTACCAGCTACCTGACTACCAGCTACCAGACTACCAGACTACCTGACTACCAGCTACCTGACTACCAGCTACCTGACTACCAGACTACCAGCTACCAGACTACCAGACTACCAGCTACCAGACTACCAGCTACCTGACT
>NC_140234.1:57662853-57672853 GCF_949987555.1 Borostomias antarcticus | reverse complement strand
ATCGGTAAGCAAGTAAAAATGTAAACAAGGAGGTTGATCGCCCTTACCCAGCCCTTACCAAGGAGCTTGGGCCGTGTCCGAATGTCCATATTACATACTATATAGTACATACTGCAACTCGCCTACTACATGCGATTTAGTACATACCTGTACTACTCCACGAAAACATGTTTAGTATGCGAGATAAATGAAGCATGCTTCACGAGTCATCCAGTGAAAGCGACGGGCTCCGGCTCACAACAATATTGAGCTAGCCAGGCATTTGAGTTGGTCATCCAACACGCTCGATCCTCACCTTTCTGTATAATCCCAACTGTGAAATGGATGTGATAATAGTCCACAAAATATTCTTCCTTTGCCTCGTTTAGCACCAGCTGCAACTCTCCTCCAAATGCATTATCTCCGTTAGCAAGGCTAACGTTGCACTCGGTAGCTTGTGCTTATTATTATTATTATTATTATTATTGGGGTTGGTGCTTGTGCAGTGGAGGGGTTCTTTTGGGGGAGTTGGAGCCGTTGGATTGTTATGCTTAAATGATCCTAGCCAGCTAGTTTGATAACCTTCTTTGATTCAGACATAGCGTAGGCTGCCTGGTTATGTCCACTGACCAGTTGCTGGTTAACTATGAGAGGCAGGATCCCAGCCGACCGTTGCTTCCCCCCAACCCGCAACGGAGGGTTATCAGCTGGGCTGGGACTCCCCTCGCAGTTAATCTTGATATAACTAAGACATCTGATAAAAAAATCATTCTGAAAACATCATTGCTTATCGATATTGCCTATGATACAATGCCCACTAGTGGACAGAATGTGCACAACTTTATTTTAAAACCTAGGTAGGTCTTTCTGTAAGAATTTAATGGTAAAAAATATTATTAATAATAATTCGAATATATTCGAATATTATTATTAATAAATAAACGAACTTCGAATATGATTTTTGGGCAAAAGTCCCAGCCCTAGTGTGTGTGCGGTTGAGGCCTTGTATGTACAGTATGTGTTTTAGACGTTGCTGTGTGATCGGTGTATTTATGTGCTTAGATACATTAATATATAGAGCGTGGTTGCGGTTGGGAGTCTGGCTCAGTCTGTGTGTGTGTGTGTGTGTCTGTCTGTCTGTGTGTGTGTGTGTGTGTGTCTGTGTGTGTGTGTGTGTGTGTGTGTGTGTGTGTGTGTGTGTGTGTGTGTGTGTGTGTGTGTGTGTGTGTGTGTAGCATGTGTATTTGAATGTACTCAGAGGATCCCATGACCAGACACGTTGTCTCCCTCTCACATCGACATGCGTAATGGACTCCACCATTAGCAGCTACAGAGACACACACACACACACACACACACACACACACACACACACACACACACACACACACAGTAACTGCACTTACAGGAAGTCGGAGGGGAAGAGGCCATTTCCCAAACAGTACCTACAGTAACAACACAGACCAGTCCAGTCCACTCACATCCACTAACAGATTCATAACTTAACAGAAGCACTTAACTCAGCACAACGGACAGGAAGGCGTGAGCAGTCTTTTCACTTGCTTAAAGCTGCATGAGGTACCTTTTTACGGTTACATTTTCTGGGTTTTTTGCTAATAGTTTATGAATTGGCCTTAGTAAGACCCAAACAATACTTTTCGTGACATGAGACTGCATGAGACCCTGTGAATGTATTACTTTATTATAGAATTTCAGTGTACACTGTACTGCTAGCATACCGCTAGTGTACTGCTAGTATACTGCTAGTGTACTGCTAGTGTACTGCTAGTGTGCTGCTAGTGTACTGCTAGTATACTGCTAGTGTACTGCTAGTGTACTGCTAGTATACTGCCACTGTACTGCTAGTGTGCTGCTAGTGTACTGCTAGTATACTGCTAGTATACTGCTAGTGTACTGCTAGTGTACTGCTAGTATACTGCCACTGTACTGCTAGTGTGCTGCTAGTGTACTGCTAGTATACTGCTAGTATACTGCTAGTGTACTGCTAGTATACTGCTAGTGTACTGCTAGTGTACTGCTAGTATACTGCCACTGTACTGCTAGTGTGCTGCTAGTGTACTGCAGTTTTCATCACAACCAGCGGGGCCCGCCAGAGAGCCGAGTTGTCTCATGCAGTTTTAACAGGTTAGTTTGATCCCTGCAGTTGAGGACAGTTGTAAACGTATTCTACTGTCCACATGTTATTTCCTCTATGAAAATGTATTTTAAATTCTAGAATATTAAATAGTTTGCCTTTGTGCCGTGTGGCATGACCGCCGTGGCTCCAGAGGGTCGGGTTGCCGGTTCGAATCCCGGCTCCTCCTGTCCACATGTCGAAGTGTCCTTGGGCAAGAACCCTACATTTCTCCCAATGAACAAGCTAGCACATTGCATGGCAGCTGCCGCCATTGTGTGTCAATGTGTGTGTGTGTGGGAATGAGAGGCCATTGTAAAGCTCTCTACATGTGCAGTCCATTTACATCAGTCCTTGGTCTGCATTTGAAACGTTACGACAGCCTTATGACAGTTTACAGTCTGTTATAACAACACTGTTACTCACCAGTCTGTTATAACAACACTGTTACTCTCCGGTCTGTTATAACAACACTGTTACTCACCAGTCTGTTATAACAACACTGTTACTCTCCAGTCTGTTACAACAACACAGTTACTCACCGGTCTGTTATAACAACACTGTTACTCACCGGTCTGTTACAACAACACTGTTACTCTCCAGTCTGTTATAACAACACTGTTACTCTCCAGTCTGTTATAACAACACTGTTACTCTCCAGTCTGTTATAACAACACTGTTACTCTCCAGTCTGTTACAACAACACTGTTACTCACCGGTCTGTTACAACAACACTGTTACTCTCCAGTCTGTTATAACAACACTGTTACTCTCCAGTCTGTTACAACAACACTGTTACTCACCGGTCTGTTATAACAACACTGTTACTCACCTGTCTGTTATAACAACACTGTTACTCTCCAGTCTGTTATAACAACACTGTTACTCTCCAGTCTGTTATAACAACACTGTTACTCTCCGGTCTGTAATAACAACACTGTTACTCTCCGGTCTGTAATAACAACACTGTTGCTCTCCGGTCTGTTATAACAACACTGTTACTCACCGGTCTGTTATAACAACACTGTTACTCTCCGGTCTGTTATAACAACACTGTTACTCTCCGGTCTGTAATAACAACACTGTTGCTCTCCGGTCTGTTATAACAACACTGTTACTCACCGGTCTGTTATAACAACACTGTTACTCACCTGTCTGTTATAACAACACTGTTACTCACCTGTCTGTTATAACAACACTGTTACTCACCTGTCTGTTATAACAACACTGTTACTCACCTGTCTGTTATAACAACACTGTTACTCACCTGTCTGTTATAACAACACTGTTACTCACCAGTCTGTTATAACAACACTGTTACTCACCTGTCTGTTATAACAACACTGTTACTCACCTGTCTGTTATAACAACACTGTTACTCACTGGTCTGTTATAACAACACTGTTACTCACCAGTCTGTTATAACAACACTGTTACTCACTGGTCTGTTATAACAACACTGTTACTCACTGGTCTGTTATAACAACACTGTTACTCACTGGTCTGTTACAACAACACTGTTACTCTCTGGTCTGTTATAACAACACTGTTACTCTCCGGTCTGTTATAACAACACTGTTACTGTCTGATCTGTTCTGTCCACAGCGCTTCAGTATGGAGGGTCTCTCTAACATCCTGCAGACCGGCATCAGACAGACGTTCGGAAGCACAGGGACTGACAAGCAGGTGAGGTTGTGCCCTGGTCAGACGACACAACATCTTGGTCTGACACGGTGGTCTGTTGCCCTAAATCACATGATTCCCCAGTTAAAAGCTGCATGACATTAATCATCCATCTCGGTTATTGAGATTTCCAACATGAATATTGAAAGAGTTGTGAGGTGCAGAAATGCGTGTTGTCATTCTTTAGGATTTGGATTAATCACAAATAAGAATCACAGGCAGTAATGAAGATCAATTATGACTATGAACGTGAAATGATTTCAACAAGTCGAACAGAAATGTTTTGACGAACACAGAGGGTTGTGATAACGTAAAGGGAATTTGACTCAGCCCAAAATTAATTTACATGTAGACCTACAAGAAAAACACAACATAAAATTGAAAGGTAAAATAAAATGCCCCGAAATCACAATAGTGAGAAATATTTTACATTACATTACATTAGTCATTTAGCAGACGCTTTTATCCAAAGCGACTAACAATAATTGCATTTAACGTAGGAAGAGCCAATGTACTACTACTTGCCAGAACTCACAAGTGCATCTTCCTTCTAAAACAACTGACTAAGAGCATAATCTAGTGCTGAAGGCAAAGTGCAAGACTTATGTTTTGGCGTCAACGTAACGTGATGTCGCAAAGTGCTGTCCCGTTGCTTTTTAAACCACTTTGAACCCTTGCAGCCTCTCGCACTCAACCACTTTACCAGGTAGCGTCAACAAGTCTGTGAGGGCTCAGGGCTGGAGGGTTTAGGGGGGACGTTGGGACTGGGCCAACGCCATTTAAACCCTGTGGATAGATCAGTGCTCTCTGGCACCTGCTGAGTTAGCAATGCTACAGATGCTACAGCCTGCTCCCAGAAGTTAAAGGGTTAATAGGCTAAACTGGTTGTAGAGGTTAGCAATTATAGCCGCTATCGGCTTAGTGTCACTGGACGCTGTATACAGAAGTGTGTAAATGTGTGTGTGTGTGTGTGCATACTGTGCGGTATGTATGTAGGTATGTATGTATGTATATACACTGCTCAAAGAAATTAAGGGAACACCAGTCATCAATCATCATGGCGGATCTCCATGAACAAAATAACTAAGTTGAAAATCTTTATTGATTACATCGTGCAATTTGCCGAGAACAAAATGACGGTCAATGGAAACCAAAATACTTAACCCATTGAGGGCTGGATGTGATTAAGTGTGAGTAAGTGTTCCCTTAATTTTTTTGAGCAGTATATATACACACACACATATATAATGAGGTATTATTGTTATATTGCTGCATCACATACCTCCTCCTCTCCTCTCCTCTCCTCTCCTCTCCTCTCCTCTCCTCTCCTCTCCTCTCCTCTCCTCTCCTCTCCTCTCCTCTCCTCTCCTCTCCTCTCCCCTCCTCTCCTCTCCTCTCCTCTCCTCTCCTCTCCTCTCCTCTCCTCTCCTCTCCTCTCCTCTCCTCTCCTCTCCTCAGTATCTAAACACGGTGATTCCCTACGAGAAGAAAGGAACTCCTCCCACTGTGGACGACCTCCAGATGATCACTAACAGTGAGTACAGTAGCAGTCAGACCCCCAGATGATCACTAACAGTGAGTACAGTAGCAGTCCGGCCTCCAGATGATCACTAACAGTGAGTACAGTAGCAGTCAGACCTCCAGATGATCACTAACAGTGAGTACAGTAGCAGTCAGGCCCCCAGATGATCACTAACAGTGAGTACAGTAGCAGTCAGGCCTCCAGATGTGTTTCCTCCAAGCACCTGGCTGAGGAGCCCACTGGACAGTAGCTATCTAGGGATACTGTAAATAAATTATTAAAAATGTTTGGCTGGATAGTCAAAGAACTTTTAAAGCCATTTTTCCTCAGTTTCACTGTTTACGTAGTTGCTGCAGTTTGCTTCTGCAGGGCTAACTAGTTCTCTAGGGATACTGGAAGTGATGTCACAGTGATGTCACTTCCTGGTGTTTCCCACAGTTCTTTATGCCATGAAGGAGGACAGCGAGAAGGTTCCTACACTGCTGACTGACTACATATTAAAAGGTATGCGTTTCAATAGCAACATTTTACACTACATGCAATGGTAACACTTTAATCTTCATTAAATTGCCCACACATAATCCTTGTTTACAATGCCGCTCAATGTAAATTATTTACATGGGTAACACTACATGAATATGTATTTATTCTCATGTAACTACATAGTCATAACATTTATTCAAGGCATTACTATCTAGCTACATAGGAATTAGGCCAATTATTACCCATTTCAGTCATTTCTCTAAATAGTACATAGATGATAAATTTTGGAATATAATAGCGTACTATATAACTCATACTGTACCTGCAATAATGATCTTTTAGCAGGTATGCAAGTGCATACAAATAAAATAAAACAGAAAAAGTGGTTATTACATGTCTTAACTCTAAGGCCCTTAGGCCAGGTTCAGAGGTATAAGGAACTAGAAGCAATTCAACTCCTCGTTGCACTCGTCCTGTCGATGATGATGATATACGATTGATGCTGTAATAGAACCTCATTGTGTTCCTGTGTTTCCCCCCCCCCCAGTGTTGTGTCCTACCTAAAGACCCCCCCCCCACCCACACACCCCCCCCCCCCCCCCGCCCCCGGGCTGCTGTATGACGGAGAATTCAGGGAGGGCTCTCTCCAACCTGGCAACCCTACCCCCCTCAGGGAGGGATTTCTCCAACCTGGCAACCCCCCCCCCCCTCCTCCTGTTCCAGTTGCATGAGCTCGTCTCCCCTTCATTATTCAGCCATGGATCGTTCCCATCTAAACCATCCTACCTTTACTCATCTAATGCGACTACTGCCTTCACTGAGCTCACCTCCTTCCTGCACTCCAGGGTCAGGCCAGATCCAAAATGGCCTCCGGCTGAATACTACTGTATGGGGCAACTGTTCCCCCTTAAAGGACTGACTAACAGATCTCTCCTCAGAGCATGAGAAGCTACGATTGACCACATCTATACAGGGATGCGTTTGATCTTTTCTTTTCCTTTTACTAAGATGATTTGCTTTCAGATATTGTACTCATGTCTTATTTGATGTATTTTGTTTGCTGAGCCATATCCACTGTACACTGTTATTGAAAAGTGACATATTCCACTTCCTTGATCACGTCCACATTATTCATGAGAAAAACATCCAAGCGTAACTCATTTGAATACAAAAGCCATTTACAGTGCCCTTTTCTGCCAGTTTCATACTGCAGAGCCATGTTAGATACAGGTCCTGAGAACGACAGTTCTCCTGTTCTCATCTCAGAAACGCGTACTACGGGTGCCATTTTGTTTTCCAGACAATATTTGGATATCTAGCACTTTTTTTTTTTTACTTTGTCATTTGTTTTAACGTGTATCTAATATATTTGATATAGGCGATGACACTGTCGTTGATTTTATACTTTCATTTACCGTATAATAATCAGAATGATCGTGCATATTTCACCCTGTTCCTCCATGTGGAGTTCTATCACTGATTTTTCACCGACCGTCGTTCGCTGATGAGATGAGCGCGTTGGAATAAGGCTTATGTGTTTGCTGTCCTTTGAGCCTTGTAGGTGATGACATCACTAATCGCAAATTCAAATAAACATGCTACCCTAACGTGTTTGACAGGCTGATCTCTTTTTCTCTGTTTCTTCCTCTACAGCGAGTACATAAGCAAATACAATATTGATTATATTCAAGTACAAATATCAGTAATACTGTGAATGCTTCCTGCAGCAATATGTCAATATCTCTTATAACCACTAGAGGGCATCTGTATGCAGTGACGCAACGGCCACCATTGATAAAAGACAAAGGTTGTTTGAGTCTCTCATCCTCCACTATCCAATAACCTAAGTATACCACAGGATTACCATGCAGTAGGCCAACATAATTACACCAGGGTTACAATGTAGTAGGCCAACATAATTACACCAGGGTTACCATGCAGTAGGCCAACATAATTACACCAGGGTTACCATGCAGTAGGCCAACATAATTACACCAGGAATACCATGCAGTAGGCCAACATAATTACACCAGGGTTACCATGCAGTAGGCCAACATAATTACACCAGGAATACCATGCAGTAGGCCAACATAATTACACCAGGGTTACCATGTAGTAGGCCAACATAATTACACCAGGGTTACCATGCAGTAGGCCAACATAATTACACCAGGGTTACCATGCAGTAGGCCAACATAATTACACCAGGGTTACCATGCAGTAGGCCAACATAATTACACCAGGGTTACCATGCAGTAGGCCAACATGTATCTCATTCAAGCCTCACCTGAGAATAAATAAGTCATTCCTTGTTTCTTGATAAAACATTAAAAAAAACATTTTAACCTTTTATTTTTTAATTAAAAATATTGATACAAAGTATTTTTCCATATACATAAATGTTAAGGAATCCAAAGAACAGCACGTAGTATTTCTAGCATATATACATCAATTTGATAAATTTTGGCCACCAGTTTGTGCAGTCATATATATATTTTAACTCCTCAAGAACAAGAAGCAACAAATCAACAGGTACTCAAAACTCTTGACATTCAAAAATGTCTCTTTTGCACTGTTGTTTTTTGTGTTGTAATTCATACTGTACTGTACTGTACATCTGAGCATAAAAAGACCAGTCTCTTTTTCTTTTTTTACAACAGTGATAATGTAATTTACCAATGGAATACTATTAAATATAAGTGAGCTGGAGAAAGTTTACAGACAAACTGCTATAACTATGTTATACACACTTGTGATGTTGTGGATAATCTTTTATTTTTTGCATTAGGATTGAGCTTTTTCTGCCTTTCTGTCAGAAAACATAATATACTGTATAGTATAACCAGACAGCATTTGATCCAGTGTTATGACAATAATCAGTCTCCAGAAGTAGACAGGTTGACATGAGAAATGAAATCAAATAAATCAACGGTCATTTCCAATCAGACGGAGCTTTTCCAGTCATGGGGGGTTGAGACACGAGGGGCCTGAGGGCTTTTAGACAACACAGCACACGACGTCAGACAGACGTCCTGAAGACTCGAGACGTCCTGACGCCACTTCTGAGGTCTGATTGTGTTGTTTCAATACGTACGTACTGTAGGTCTAAAATGGCCCTGGTCAAACTGTATAAGGGGTCTGATTTGACTATTCTAGGCCCTGTTTTTAATCATGTATAAGGTTGTCACTTGTCATCTCACATCTCATTTTTTTGAGATTTGACTCAAACATTATTCAGTTAGTTTTTTTTAGAAAACGACAAACTGAATATCTTTGGTTTGGTTTCTGGTTTTTGTATATCAGTAAGTACGCATAGTAGGCTAATCTCGTCTACTCAACCTGTCTTTGACCTGTCCATTGTGCCAGGGGCAAATATACTCACATATTGTGCACACAATAAATATCTTATTTACAATCTCGATGCAGGCAGAGACCAAATCATTACAACTCTGGATGGAGCTCTACAGAAATACCATTTTAATAGCTAAGCGTAGTGACGGACTGAGGCCACTAGAGGCCAGTGCTGAGTAAAGAGATGGAACGGAAGTGCTACTGTTTGTCTAGAAGAACATCGTATTGGAATGAAGCTTGATACGAGAAAGGCAAACACGAACTTTGCATTTAGAAAATGTATATAAAAAAAGCTTATTACTAATATAATATACAGTTGACCAACCTTACTGCTGAAAGTGAATGATAATATTATGCTATAGTTAAATAGAAGGAATCATAACTTAAAACTAATTTGGTCCAAATCATCCAAATGTCTTTGAAAACAAACAATCTGTCTCCTTCCTGTGACACGAATGGGAGCGTGTTGTGCTGAATAAGCAAATGATAAATCTTTGCTTATTAACTAATTATAATAAGCAAGTGCTGTGGACGAATCCAACTACTATCTACAAAGAAATAATATACGACCTGGAAAAGTTGCACTGAAAAAACCTTGTAAAAAATACACTGGTCGATACAATAGAAAAGAAGAAACTGCACAAATGTATGAAATTAAAGTCTGGACATACATTTTTATGCAGTAAATACTGTATACTGAATATAAAAAAACGAGTATATACTTAAATAATGAATTTCAGAGAGAAGAAGAGTTTTATAGTCAAGCCTCATGCTGCTGACTGAATCAAACGCTATCCTTCCCCTGGCGCCAATTCAGGCTTCAGAACACCTGAATTAAAACATATCTT
>NC_140234.1:57647853-57650353 GCF_949987555.1 Borostomias antarcticus | reverse complement strand
GAGGAGGGGTGGGGGGGTGAGGTGGGTGGGTGGCGGAGGTGTCAGGTGTCTGGACAAGCCTGTATGGTTAACAGGCTTATCGCTCTCCCAGTCCTCCAGCGTTCTCTTACCGGACTAGAAACCCACCAGTTGTCTATTAGAAGGGTTGGGGTCAGTCTACTCCGACTACCCAGACACTCTCGCTGTGGCAAGGACTTCTGGGAACAAGCTATGACATCGGTGGACACCAATGAGAATCCTAGCGGATTTTCATCCGGAAGCTGATTGGCCCGCGGAGACAGTGGGCTCGGCGGAGAGGTTGATTTCACCTCTGATTGGTCACTGACCACGCATTTCCACTTTCCAATTATCGCTAACGAGTCCTGAGCTCTAGCGAGCTGTCGGTAGCAGATCTGTCACACGAGATGCGGTTTACTCGGACTTTCTTCCACGTTAAGTCAGTTGGTAGAGTGGGTCGTTCAATGATCGAAGGGTCAGTGGTTCGAATCCCAGCTCCGACTGTCCACATGTCGAAGTATCCTTGAGCAAGATACCTAACCCCAAATATCTCCCCATGAGCAGGTTAGCACCTTGCATGGCAGCTACCGCCATTGGTGTGTGAATGTGTGTGAATGGGTGAATGAGAGGCCATTGTAAAGCGCTTTGAGTGCCGCTAAGGTGGAAAAGCACTATATAAGTGCAGTCCATTTACCATTTACATTCTTACTTCATGGAGGTGGTTATTACTCAAACGGTAAATGGTATTACAGTACCTAAGAGTTTTTTTCATTTAGTCCCGACTATGCGCTCCCGATTTGAAAGGTGATGGCCTGGCTCCGCCCTTAAGGGGCTGGCTCCGCCCATACGCCCGTGTTTTTTGGCGCTTGCGTCCAGACGAGGGTCAGTCAGGTGTCTGATAGAGCGTGCCCTGGTTAACGAGCTGATTGCCCTCCGAGTCCCAGTCCTCTAACGAGCTCTCTTACTAAACTAGAAAACCAGTTGTCTATTAGAAGCCCGACACATACTAACAATCGCTAAGTGGTACTGATGCTGTCCTATCGGTCTGATTGAATGACTGTCAGACAGTAACGGCAACAGAAAGCAGAGAGAGGTGTTTATTTCCTCAGCGAGAGGTAATGGCTTCCACCCCAGACCGAGAGAGGAGAGTGTCACCGAGCTCCTTGGGAAACGAGGCAGGGGAGGAGGAAGAGGAGGAGGAGGGATTAGAGTGAAAGTAAGATGGATGAGGATGAGACAGGGGTGACTAGGGAGGGAGGGAGGGGGGAGGACAGGGCACGGGTGTGAGTGAGGAGTGAGAGATGAGGAGGAGGGTGGAGGAGGTGAGAGGAAGGAGAGAGATGTCCAGTCCATTGAAAAGTAAGACTTCTCCACCACGGAGGTGTGGGGTGACTAGATGGGTAAAAGAATAGAGGGATGGTAGATGGATATGAGTATGAGTCTCTCTCCCTCTGTCTCTCCCTCTCTCTACCCTTCCTTCTTTCTCTCTCCCTCTCTCCCTCTCTCTCCCTCCACCCTCTCTCTTTCTCCCTCTCTCTCCCTCCCTCTGTACCCTCTCTCTCCCTCTCTTCCCCTCTCTCTCTCCCTCCACACTCTCCCTTTCTCCCTCTCTCTCCATCCCTCTGTACCTCTCTCTCTTCCTCTCTCTCTCTCCCTCCCTCCACCCTCTCTCTTTCTCCCTCTCTCTCCCTCCCTCTGTACCCTCTCTCTCTCCCTCCACCCTCTCTCTTTCTCCCTCTCTCTCCCTCCCTCTGTACCCTCTCTCTCTCTCCCTCTCTCTCGTTCTCTCTCTCTTTCGAACCCAGAAGGGGTTCGTTCAGCAGCGTGAGACTCGGTGAGGCGGGCTAATCAACCGGCGCCCGCAGATGGATCGCCTTTAAATATTACAGTACGCTCATCGGTGACCGATGGCGGCGGAGATGGAACAGTGCGGTCAGCGATGAGGAACTTCGCAGCCTGGGAGTCTGAGGGAGGTGTGATCACAGACAGGGGGGGGTTG
Source organism: Borostomias antarcticus (assembly GCF_949987555.1). Taxonomy (NCBI): domain Eukaryota; kingdom Metazoa; phylum Chordata; class Actinopteri; order Stomiiformes; family Stomiidae; genus Borostomias; species Borostomias antarcticus. Next base: position 57,648,357 of record NC_140234.1, on the reverse strand, counting down.
AGGGGGGGGGGGGGGGGGGGACGGCGCGGTCACGGATAATGGCGTGAACATTAGCGAGTCTGACTTAACGAGTCATTTGTTTTCGGGGCTCTGGGTGGCCGTAGTGGGAGGTCATCGTTTATCTGCTGGCGCAGACGGACGCCCCCTGGGGTCGCGCTAGTGGTCGCGCTCGTGGTCACGCACAGGCGGACACGTCTATTCCTCAAGGTTATGAGCGCAGTCCTGCGTTCTGCTGATGGCGTACCGCACACACAACCAACGCACTGCTCAGAGTTTGGTTGGTATTGTTGTTGACTACACACTCTTGGTCCCATAGTGTGTGTGTGTGTGTGTGTATGTGTCTAAGCTTGTGGTAACAGAATGAGGCAATATAAGTGAGGCAATATAAGTGTGTGTGTGTGTGTGTGTGCGTCTAAGCTTGTGGTGACATAAGTGAGGTAATATAAGTGTGCTTGTGTGTGTGCGTCTAAGCTTGTGTTGACATAAGTGAGGCAATATAAGTGT
>NC_140234.1:57630353-57645353 GCF_949987555.1 Borostomias antarcticus | reverse complement strand
AACGCAGCCCAGAGGGGGGGAACGCGTGGTCACTGGGGGTTCTCACTGAGGAGGGCCAGCAGCGGAGAACGCTGTGTTCCAGGATGTGTTCTCAGACTTCTCACAACAATTCAATAAAAAATAAAAAATGTATCCTTTGAGTGCGAAATCACACCGAGGTGCCTCGACGCACTTTACAACAACATTAAAAACAACGCAGAAATGAACGGACGAGAACACGGACAGACAGACGAATGTGAAAACGCATGGACAGAAAACGACAAGCAATGTACCGTACAAGCATCAAAGACCAGTGAAATAGAACAATATAAACAATAAATACTACAATATAATATATAAATAGAACACTATAAACATGGAATAGTGCAATAACAGCTTGAGCAATCATTGAGGTAGTTATTGAAGCTCTCCTGCCATACGATCACACAGATCAGTTAGTAAGGGCAAAGTATCGTGTAAAGAGATGAGTTTTAAATCTGGTTTTGAACAGTTGAATGAACGTAGCGTTTCTGACACTGGTAGCCCTTTTCCACCAAGAGGGAACCGGTTCGTGAACCTAATTTTGAATGGTTCCGAGCATTTCGACCAAAAAGAAATGAGTTTGAGAACCCGAAAGCTGGTTCCGAACCGGCACCACAAAATGGTTTTTCATTGCGAACCGTGATGACATCATAGGCGTGGGCTGACGTACAACGGTTCAGCTCAAAACTGGTCGAAACGCGGGCCCGTTCTCTGGACAGAACCAAGGTTCCAGGGATTTTGAAACGAACCGGTTCACGAACCAGAGTTCCTTTGGTGGAAAAGAGCTATGAGTGGAAGCTGGTTTCAGAGGAAGGGATCCTGGTGAGAGAAACCCTGCTTCCAGAAGATTCTTTATGAATTCTGGGAGCAGTGAGGTAACCAGCAACAATGTGGCCCTGTCGTCGCTAACACAGGAAGGTTCGGCCAGATCTTTGTGCGAAAGTACAGCGTGCACACACACACACACACACACACACACACACACACACAGCGAGAGTTGATAGCGACGGGACAATTCGACTTCTCTGACAGACGGCTGTTTTTCACGAAGCAAGGCCCTGTCGTCTGTTAAGTTAAAGAGACGCAGGGGGATGCACACACACACACACACACACACACACACACACACACACGCATACACGCATACACACACGCACACACACACACACAGTGAGGTAGATGAAGCCATGTTTGTCATCCTGATCATGATAAGCCATCTTTCCGTGTAATTACAGACGAGCGGAGGGTCGGAGTGAAGACGCGACCGCCGTATCTCCCAGAATCCCCTCTGCCTCCGCCCCTCCCTGACGCCTCTGTGTGAGGCCTCTGGAGTGAGAGAGAGAGGGATCAGTTTAATTGCAGGGGACTAAGGATGCCGTTAGTCATCTGTACGTTTGAGTTCCCTGTGTGTGTGTGTGTGTGTGTGTGTGTGTGTGTGTATGTGTGTGAGCGTGTGTGTGTGTGATGGGTTCTGATAGCGACTGAGGCAGCTCAGCTCGGAGGAACAGAGAGACTGAAGGTTAATTGAGGCGGTGCCAACGAAGTGGACTGCATCTGATTGAGCTGAAAGAGAGAGAGAGAGAGGGAGAGAGAGGGGGAAAGAGAGAGAGAGAAATAGAGGGAGACAGAGAGGGAGAGAGAGGGGAGTGAGGGGAGAGAGAGAGAGAGAGAGGGAAATAGAGAGAGAAAGTGAGAGAGATAGGAGGGAGAGGGAAAGAGAGAGGGGAGAGAGAGAGAGAGAGAGAGAGAGAGAGATAGGAGGAAGAGGGAGAGAGAGGGAGAGAGAGAAAGTGAGAGATGGAGAGAGATAGGAGGGAGAGAGAGAGAGAGGGGAGAAAGAGGGAAAAAGAAAGGGAAAGAGAGAGAGCAAGAGAGATAGGAGGAAGAGGGAGAGAGAGGGAGAGAGAGAGAGAGGGAGAAAAAGAGAGAGAGAGCAAGAGAGATAGGAGGAAGAGGGAGAGAGAGACAGAGGAGGAAGAGGGAGAGAGAGAGAGAGAGAGAGAGAGAGAGAGAGAGAGAGAGAGAATTACTGTACGGTTGACGTGGAATGACCGAGCCTGGGGCCGTTATTAAACGCCAGGATTAAACAGCCACACCCTGCGGTGAAGTAAGCGCTGCAGGTTTATGAGCAATCTCTGCTGCTTGATTGGTGTGAACAGACACACACACAGACACACACACACACACACAGACAGACACACACGTATAGGAGTGGCTGTACCGCTTGAATACTCAGAACGGAGTGATCAGGTCTAAAAGGAGAGGTAAAGCCTCGACAGGGTCAATTTAAAGATAAATATACACACACGCACGCACGCACACACACACACACACATTACACTCTTCCTGTGCATTGTGCAGGCAGCACACACACACACACACACACACACTTCCTGCTCTTTGTACAGACAATGGCCAGCAGGAAGAGCCTGGTCTTGGTGATAGCGGTGCGCTCTGGCCGAGCCCCAGAGTCGGCGGGCGGGCGGCGGAGGTCGGAGGTCACGAGGGGGAAGCCCGCCTGAATCGACTACCGCTGCCGTGCGCGCCGGGCTTCAAAACCAGCACGCTGCCGGGGGGAAAGCGCCTACCCAGGAAGACCTGCTCCCAGCATGCTCCTCAATCACGCCAGGACGCCACGGCGTGTGGCGTGTTTGTTTGAGACACAGAAAGAGAACCGTCTAAAGGACGGGGTGAAGAAAATCCAAGGATTTTCCGCCTTTTCAGCAGTTCAAAAGCGTGCCTTCAGCGGCCGCCATTTTAGCTCCAAATTTGGATTCAGTTTGTGTAAAACTGTCACTGAACGCGTTCGCCTGCTACGTGACAACAATCCAAAACACACAAAATCAAACATGGCGCCGTCTACCTCCATCACCCAGTTACGGGGGGGGGGAAGCCTCGGGCCCAGAGTGCCGACGCCGAACAAAGATTCATCTGATTTACGCAAGACACAGCGCCCCGTCAGTCAGGCTGCGGTGACGCGACGGTGTGTTACGGCACGTCGGCCTCTCGTCATTGGCCGTCTGGCTGCCCCCCCCCTTCTGTATGACAGGTGGGGGGGGGGTCAATCTCTATAATACCCCCCTGGCAGGTGACGCTCCCCGCTCAGGGCAACACTGGATTACTGTGATGAATCCGCTGAAGATTATTTTTACCCCCCCCGCCCCCCCCCCCCACGCCTTCCATACTGATATGACGTGGAAGGAAGGGGGAAGGGGGGTTTATTTATAAGAGTAGCAGCGGTTGACACACAAACCTGGCAACCCGCTGGCCCTCAGTCTGAGGGGCTGATATCATCCCTCTTCTCTAATCAAACCGGTGGGCCGCTGTCGTCTGGCAGGTGTCACACTCGTCTCAGAGGGGCTCGCCCGTTTCTGATATCACCCTGTGTGTGTGTGTGTGTGTGTGTGTGTGTGTGTGTGAGAGAGAGAGAGCATGTGTGCGTGTGCGTGTGAGAGAGAGGGAGTATGTGTGTGTGTGTGTGTGTGTGTGTGTGAGAGAGATTGTGTGTGTGTGTGTGTGCGTGTGTGTGTGTGAGAGAGAGAGCATGTGTGCGTGTGTGAGAGAGAGGGAGTATGTATGTGTGTGTGTGTGTGTGTGTGTGTGAGAGAGAGAGATTGTGTGTGTGTGTGTGTGTGTTAGAGAGAGAGAGAGAGAGAGAGAGCATGTGTGCATGTGTGAGAGAGAGGGTGTGTGTGTGTGTATGTGAGAGAGAGATTGTGTGTGTGTATGTGAGAGAGAGAGCATGTGTGCGTGTGAGAGTATGTGTGTGTGAGAGAGAGAGAGATATTGCGTGTGTGTGTGTGTGTGTGTGTGTGTACAGTATGTGAGAGAGAGAGAGAGAGGGAGATTGTGTGTGTGTGTGTGTGTATGTGTGAGAGAGAGAGAGAGAGAGATTGCGTGTGTGTGTGTACAGTATGTGAGAGAGAGAGAGAGAGAGAGGGAGAGAGAGAGAGAGAGAGGATTGCGTGTGTGTTGTAACGTGTTCTGTCAGTGATGGAGGGTAGCGATGGACAGGGGAGTGAGTGAGGAGGATGGAGGAGGATCAGTGATGGAGGGCGGCGGTGGACAGGGGAGTGAGTGAGGAGGATGGAGGAGGATCAGTGATGGAGGGCGGCGGTGGACAGGGGAGTGAGTGAGGAGGATGGAGGAGGATCAGTGATGGAGGGTGGCGGTGGACAGGGGAGTGAGTGAGGAGGATGGAGGAGGATCAGTGATGGAGGGTAGCGGTGGACAGGGGAGTGAGTGAGGAGGATGGAGGAGGATCAGTGATGGAGGGTAGCGGTGGACAGGGGAGTGAGTGAGGAGGATGGAGGAGGATCAGTGATGGAGGGTAGCGGTGGACAGGGGAGTGAGTGAGGAGGATGGAGGAGGATCAGTGATGGAGGGTAGCGGTGGACAGGGGAGTGAGTGAGGAGGATGGAGGAGGATCAGTGATGGAGTGAGTGAGGAGGATGGAGGAGGATCAGTGATGGAGGGTAGCGGTGGACAGGGGAGTGAGTGAGGAGGATGGAGGAGGATCAGTGATGGAGGGTAGCGGTGGACAGGGGACTGAGTGAGGAGGATGGAGGAGGATCAGTGATGGAGGGTAGCGGTGGACAGGGGAGTGAGTGAGGAGGATGGAGGAGGATCAGTGATGGAGGGTAGCGGTGGACAGGGGACTGAGTGAGGAGGATGGAGGAGGATCAGTGATGGAGGGCGGCGGTAGACAGGGGAGTGAGTGAGGTGGATGGAGGAGGATCAGTGATGGAGTGAGCGAGAAGAGAACACGTTGAAAGATGCCGTGGAGGAATGAAATTCCTTTTTTTTGCTCCCCCGGAGAGAGAAACAGATGGGGAGATGTGATGTGATGTGATGTGATGTGATGTGATGTGATGGCCAGAGGCCCATAGATCATGAAGGCCGTGCTCTCACCAGACCCATCCCTCGTTCCAGAGCACCCAGTGAATGTCAGAGACATCGTGGGGGGGTGGTGGGGTTCTGCGGTTCCTCTCCCGGGGAACAGGTCTCTGACGCCGGGTGCTGAGTGGCGCTTATTGGCTGGGTGGACGGGCGAGACTGGTACGACCGCCGGGGGAACGGTTCAAATTATCAGCGGCTCGCTCGCTTCATCCCTGGGCCTCACTGCGGCTTCATCGCCTCATCGCTTTTACCTCGGTGTGTGTGTGTGTGTGTGTGTGCGTGCGCCCGTAGTCTTGGCATGCCCACAGACAGACACCCAATTGTTCACCTCTCCCCCCTGTACTCCTCCTGGGAGCTGAAGAAGGAGAAGTGGACTGGCTAGAATCCCCCTCACCCAGATAGCGCTACTCTTACGCTTACTCTGACAGTAACAAGTGTCAAACCATGATTAAATCAGACAGAAACTTAGAAAGAATTCCAATGAGGTGTTTAATATTTAAGAGGCTCGTCTTATACACCCTTGAGAGCAGGGCCCAAGGGGGGGGGTGGAGGGGGGGGTTGGGATTCAATATCAAAGATAAGTCTGCTGATGGATAAGGCTTTATAAGGCTGGAGGAGGGGGGTGGGGGGTGTTGGGGGGGGGGCAGGGGAGGCATTAATCTTGTTTTGACAACACTGATAAAGGGTCTGGTGGTGTGGAGGTGAGGCCTACCAGGCCAAGCTGTTTAACATTCAATCCACCAAGGCGCCCCCGGCTGTTTGCGAAGCCACTTTTGCGGTTGTCTTTTTTGTTGTTGTTCTTTTGTTTTGTTTTTTCGCTCTCCCCTGGATGCAGAAACAAAAAGGAAAGAGCCGGAACATCGCCGCGCCGTTCCCCAAGCCCGCCCCGAAATTATGAGCGCTAAAAATAGACGCGCCGACTTAGAGTACGGCACGGTTTCTGAGGGGAGGGATGAGAAGACGGCTCCCGGTGGATCCCGGGGATGGATGACATGGCGCCCTCGGAGGATTAGCGCTTTACCCGCACGCCCCGTCACTGCGGTTTAGCGCCACGTTCCCCCCCGAAACACAGCGGATTTCTCAGAGGGAACCGGGGGTCTTAACCCGGAGGGCTTAGAGTGGCCCGCGGCAACGTGACCATGCTGCACACACACACACACACACACAAACAGCTCTTCAGTGACTCCCCCCCCCTTCCCCCAGAATGCAGTGTGAACGTGTGAGGTTCCAGCAGCAGACGCACCACTACCATATTAGGAGGCGGGCGGCCGTCTTTGACCACGCGGCTCTCTTCCCAGGCCGTGAGGGGGTGCGGCGTCCTAATAGGAGACCCCCCGGGGGGTGGCGCATAGACAAACGGCGGTCTTTACGACCAGCCACTTCCTGGAACCGCGTTTCCTGCCGCAGAGGTCGAGTCCCAGTGCGCCAAGGACCGTCGGAAATGGCGAGCGGGACACCTCCTTGTCCCCAGTGTCTGACTGGTGGCACACTCGTCTGTAAACGTGACGACACAACTCAAACCACAGCAGATAAATCAACACAGAGCGAGTGGCGAGTATTTCTCGTTGGTTCTTCCTGAAACAGAGATTTACTCTGGATGGATTAGCACCCCGAGCCCTCGTCGCCGTTCTCTCAAGAGCCACTTATGGGCAGGATATTCCGGCACATCCGCCTTGGACCACGGAATATTCCGGATTGCGAGGAATTGTTTACGGAAAAAAAAGACCCAATCCGAACAGTGTCCCCGCTTCTCTGGCCCGGGTCCAACGATGACAGCGCGGGCCCAAGATAGAACCGGCAGCATCCGTGGGAGTGTGAGAGGAGAGCTATAAAAGGATATTCCTCACGGTCCGCTGGGCTGGGCTGGATGACGACGCATCATTCACGCCTGGAGCTGAATACTGGCCCCGAGCACGAGAAGCACTGGTCAGGAGGCTTGTTATGATGTAAAAACACTGGTCAGGAGGCTTGTTATGATGTAAAAACACTGATCAGGAGGCTTGTTATGATGTATGAGTGTCCTTGAGCAAGACACCTAACCCCAAATTGCTCCCAATGAGCAGGTTAGCACCTTGCATGGCAGCTACCGCCATTGGTGTGTGAATGTGTGTGTGAATGGGTGAATGAGAGGCCATTGTAAAGCGCTTTGAGTGCCGCTAAGGTGAAAAAGCGCTATATAAGTGCAGTCCATTTACCATTTACCATTTACGATGTTATAACATAAAAACACTTATCAGGAGGCTTGTTATGATGTTATAACTTAAAAACACTGGTCAGGAGGCTTAATATAATGTTGTAATGTACAGTAAAATCACTCATCAGGGGACTTATGATGTTATAATGTAAAAGCCGTGTGGAAACGAAACATTGCCCTGAGTGTGAATGTGAAAGGTGCGGAAGCCATTTTCCAATTGTGCACTCCGAGCCCTTTCAGCCATTTTGCTGAGCAAACAGAACTCTCGCTGGTCACCCTTGACCTCCCAGAGCCTCTGTCACTCACAGAAAACATGTTCCATGAATCGAATAACTTCAAGACTATGAAAGTTCGACAAATCGTTCTTTCAGAAACCCCTCCCCCGACACTGACAACAGGGGGGAGGGCGATTGTTACAGCACCTTCTAAACAGACGCTCATAGTAATCTCAGAGCAGCAGTCACTTACTGGCACAGCGAGCGTTGCCAACTCAGAGAAAAAGTAGTAATTGGTGCCTTCCTACACCCAGAGCACCCAGAGCACAGGCAGCATTTACCCCACTGAGGATTCAGTGTTGAGAGCAGTGGTTTCCTCCCTAGAGCCCCCCCCCCCCCCCCCCAATCCAGTCTACGCCCTACGGACGCCCTATCAGACATAATCATGTATTTTATTATAACTGCTGGGCGACATGACAATGACATGATTCTTTAACGAATATTTTTCTAGCTAAATATGATATGAATGCCTCAATTTATCTGAGGCCTGGCGCCCCCCCTGCGATCGTTGGCGCCCCCCCTAAGGGGGGACCGGACCCCATGTTGGGAGGCTCACCTCTTCACACGCACAGCACTGCTGAACACAAACATGTCTGTGCTCAGTGGAACCATTAGGGACGATATTATCATCGGCGCTCATTACAGCTGCAGCGGCCTGTTAGACTGTGGAGAATGGAGATGTAAGTTGGGGAACGTGTGTGTGTGTGTGTGTGTGTCTGGGGAACGTGAGTGTGTGTGTGTGTGTGTGTGTGTGTGAGGCCATTTAAAAAGGGGACCAAGCTGCACTAATGTAAAGCGTATTAGCCTGTTCTGGGACTGGGTTAGGGGGGCTTTGTGGCGAGGTCACACAGGGGGATGACGGGTCCATTGTACTGTAAATGTGTCGTATTACACACATGCATAATGTATTACACATACGCATATTATGCACACATATTACACACATACATCTCACACACACACACACACACACACACACACACACACACACACACACACACACACACACATACATATTACGTACAACCATATTACATTACATTACAGCCATTTGGCTGACACTTTTATCCAAAGCAACTTACAATAACTGCATTTAAGCATTTAATGTATATTACACACATACATATTACACACACATACATAATACACACACACACACACACACACACACTACGGCCCATCCTGAGGGACTGGGGCAGGTCTCGGCTGACCTCAGTGTTGCTGCGCGTTGAGTAAATCAAGATCATTAACATATGAAGCAGCATCAGCATGTTTCTACCACGGGACGCGCTGAACATAAGAGTTAAAGACACGGTGTTCAGTCACAAACACACCGAGACAGCGCTGTATCGATAAGAAAGCACATCACTCATGTACGATTCACAGAGTCAGATTCACAGCGTCAGATTCAGAGTCAGATTAAGAGTCAGATTCACAGAGTCAGATTAACAGAGTCAGATTCACAGAGTCAGATTAACAGAGTCAGATTCACAGAGTCAGATTCACAGAGTCAGATTCACAGAGTCAGATTAACAGAGTCAGATTCACAGAGTCAGATTCACAGAGTCAGATTCACAGAGTCAGATTAACGTGTCATGTGTAGTGGTGGTATCCTCTGTTAAGATGACAGGTGCCCTTAAGATGGATACAATGGTGCTGGCCACTTCACACTCAGTGTGAATGGCTGTCTGCATCAGCAGGGGAGTGTGTGTGTGTGTGTGTGTGTGTGTGTGTGTGTGTGTGTGTGTGTGTGTGTGTGTGTGTGTGTGTGCGCGAGAGTGAGTGAAAGTGTGATGATGAAACACTGTTGTTCCCGCTAAGAGGTCACTATCACAGGAGGAAGTGACATCATCATGGATGAGAAGCAGAAGACAAAGAGCAAGCCACTCAACAGAAACACTGGGAGAACTCTGGTACAGCAGAACGCTGGGAGAACATGGTACAGTAGAACCCTTGGAGAACCCGGTACAGTAGCACCCTGGGAGAACATGGTACAGCAGAACACTGGGAGAACTCTGGTACAGCAGAACGCTGGGAGAACATGGTACAGTAGAACCCTGGGAGAACCCGGTACAGTAGAACCCTGGGAGAACATGGTACAGTAGAACCCTGGGAGAACCCGGTACAGTAGAACCCTAGGAGAACATGGTACAGCAGAACACTGGGAGAACTCTGGTACAGCAGAACGCTGGGAGAACATGGTACAGCCGAACCCTGGGAGAACATGGTACAGTAGAACCCTGGGAGAACATGGTACAGTAGAACCCTGGGAGAACATGGTACAGTAGAACCCTGGGAGAACCAGGTACAGTAGAACCTCAGAGAACCCAAAGGGTTGTTCGGATCTCTGAAATGTTCCTTAATTTACACTAAGAATAAAAATCAATGAGTACTGTACCCTCTAACAATCGGAAAGGCATTGAAATTGCAATCAAATAATCAACTCTAATTGCGTTTTGTGCTAGCCATTTTGTCATGTTACAGTAACATGTCAAATTTGATGGCCACTTCCCGTTTTGACATCTGTTTGCTTGACCGTATATTTCCAAGGTTCTACAGTAGATAGAAAGATCGCTGCTACTCCTTGAATGGTTTCAAAACACATGAGCCGTGTTCATTTTGAAGTGCTGGAACACGACAAATAACCGTCTGTCTGTTTCCCAACACCGATCCAGACTCAACTGAACGTCTCTGGCTCCAGACGGGTAGCATGAGTCATGACCTCTGGCCCTGCCGACACACACCGGTCTCTACTTAACACCTGTCATCATACATGTGGTCTACAGACGCTCAAGCAGCTCTCAACTATCCACCAATCACAACACCAACCAGTGGCTGCATATATCAACTATCCACCAATCACAACACCAACCAGTGGCTGCATATATCAACTATCCACCAATCAGAACATCAACCAGTGGCTGCATATATCAACTATCCACCAATCACAACACCAACCAGTGGCTGCATATATCAACTATCCACCAATCACAACACCAGTGGCTGCATACCAGGACATTGTAAAGTGCATTGGATTAAAAAATGCTATATAACTGCAGTCCGTTTACTAACCGCTTAAACGTATACACGCGTAAAACGACGCTCACATCCAGCTAGCGAGTTTTGGGGCACTAACGCTATGGAGAGGCGATGGTGTCGCAGGGGGGAGCACTTTGATATTAACGGTGTGGAACATCACTCAGCGAAGTTCAAGGTGACATCAGACGTGTGAGTGGGGGGGTGGGGGGGGGCCTGGGGGGGCAGCTTGGCAACATGGCAGCCGTCCAACCACCCCACCACTCAGACCTCCGTGTCCTGTCGCACTCTGCTAGATTGGGGCGATCTGGAGAACCCACGCTGTTCCTGCCCCTCCCCCCTCCTGCCCCCCCCCCGCCCCCCCCCCCCCCTCACTAAGCCCTCTCGCCACGCTCCTAATCCTATCAGCTTTCAGCGCCGTGAGCCCCCCGAAGACAGGGCAGATCTGGGCCCCGGGGCAGAGCATGACTTAAAGAGTGATGACTCCCAGGCAAAATGTGTGTGTGTGTGTGTGTAGGGTTAGGTACACACACGTACACACACGCTCACAATCGTGCACTGTACACACAGAAAGCCTAACACGCTTGTACCCACGCACGTACACGGCTATAAATAAAATGACTGACAAGTTACCGTGCGCCGGGAAGAAGTCACAAAGCAGCCAGACAAGCCAGCCAAGCAATCGGTCGAGACGATTAACAATCGACCCGCGTTTTACACCGAAGAGCGTCTCTGTTCAGAATCGCCGTGTATCAAGTGAACAATACAAAAGATAAAAACGCGATAAAGGCGATTACATCACTGTAAAGGTGTAACCAGGCTGTGACAGAATGCAGCCTTGTGAGATCAAAGCCCTTTCAGAGCTCGTTTGACCTGACTCCTCTCAAAAAGAGGAATACCCCCGCGCCCACAGAGACACCAGATCCCTCTGATCCCCTGTATCTCCCTCTGGTCTCTCCACGTGAGAGAGAGATTCCCAGAGACGGCCGGTGACTCAGGACTGTGGCAGAATGAGAGCAGTGTTTCTGGGCCGCCTGCTCCAGGTACGGCTCTGGTTCTGAATGAGTCCATTGTGTCGGGGGGGGGGGCGGCGAAGGGTGGACGCTCTCCCCCCCCCCTCCGCACTTCACCCGGCTCTAACAGGCCGGCCAAGCCTGACCACACACAATAGAGCGGGACTTGAATTACCTGCACCCCGCCCCCACCCCGTTTCAACCCCCAACTCGCTGTCTCTCTCCACAACACACACACACACACACACACACACACACACACGGAGGCGGGCCGGGATCCAGTTGCAGGAAGGATGGGTGGGGTGCTCGGTGGCAGGGTTCACATTTCCTCTCGGCTCTTTTGTCCGGCGAGCGGACGGCCGCGGCGTTGCTGACCCACAGAGCAGCGTCAGGTCCACACGCCACCTACCGTACCGGTCAGACAGACGGACAGACGGACAGGTGGATGGATGGATGGATGGATGGATGGATGGATGGATGGATGGATGGATGGATGGATGGATGGATACTTAGATCTGCACGTTTACTAGCGTCACCTTTTGGAGCGACAACACCAGCACGTCTGAATGCGCTATACTGCCGCCCACACTCCAAATAAACAAATAAACAAACAAATATCGACATTTCCCGGGAAAGGAAGTTGGGATTTTTTTTTTTATCACTGCAACAAAAAGCAAGAGACAGAAAGAGAGAGAGCTTCCGTCCGACGGGGAGAAAGGGGAAAGTGAATTAATACCCCCTGCCCTCGCTGTTTTCCAATCCACACAATTACCCCTCTCCGCCCGCCTCGCCTTGTCGCTCAATATTTCATTTCCCAGCCAACAACCTTGCCCCCCCCCCCACGACAAGCTGCTGTTCACTCTGGGCTGTGGGCGCCCCCCCGCCCCCCTGGGCTGCTGATGGTGGCGAGCGACAACCAGACGTGTTTATTTACCCGGCCGCTGCCTACGCCGCTGTGGCGTTATCTGGGGAGGGATCACAGCACGCTGGAATTACTGCTGGAGGAGGATGGTGAGGGGGGGGGGGGGGGGGGGGGTAGGAGGAGGAGGAGGGCAGTGGGGGAGGGTTAGGAGGAGAGTGAGGGGGGTTAGGAGGAGAGTGAGGGGGGTTAGGAGTGGGAGGGGTTAGGAGCGAGGGGGTGAGGAGGAGGAGGAGGACAGTGGGGGGGGGGGGGGTAGGAGGAGAGTGAGGGGGGTTAGGAGTGGGAGGGGTTAGGAGGGAGGAGGTGAGGAGGAGGAGGAGGACAGTGGGGGGGGGGGGGTAGGAGGAGAGTGAGGGGGGTTAGGAGTGGGAGGGGTTAGGAGGGAGGAGGTGAGGAGGAGGAGGAGGACAGTGGGGGGGGGGGGGTAGGAGGAGAGTGAGGGGGGTTAGGAGTGGGAGGGGTTAGGAGGGAGGAGGTGAGGAGGAGGAGGAGGACAGTGGGGGGGGGGGGGGTAGGAGGAGAGTGAGGGGGGTTAGGAGTGGGAGGGGTTAGGAGGGAGGAGGTGAGGAGGAGGAGGAGGACAGTGGGGGGGGGGGGTAGGAGGAGAGTGAGGGGGGTTAGGAGTGGGAGGGGTTAGGAGGGAGGAGGTGAGGAGGAGGAGGAGGACAGTGGGGGGGGGGGGTAGGAGGAGAGTGAGGGGGGTTAGGAGTGGGAGGGGTTAGGAGGGAGGAGGTGAGGAGGAGGAGGAGGACAGTGGGGGGGGGGGGTAGGAGGAGAGTGAGGGGGGTTAGGAGTGGGAGGGGTTAGGAGCGAGGGGGTGAGGAGGAGGAGGAGGACAGTGGGGGGGGGGGGTAGGAGGAGAGTGAGGGGGGTTAGGAGTGGGAGGGGTTAGGAGCGAGGGGGTGAGGGGGAGGAGGGCAGTGGGGGGGGGGGGTTAGGAGGAGGAGGAGGACAGTGAGGGGGGGGGGGTTAGGAGTGGGGGGGGTGAGGAGGAATGTTCTAGGGGTCTTATCTGGGAATGCCAGGCTGCCGGGGAGGAAGTGAGTGTCAGGAAAGAGGGCTGGAACACGCAGTCTCTTCCTGCTGATAGATGGACCAGCCCAGAGAGACGCGCGGAGAGACTCACTCTTCTATTTACTCTCTCTCTCTCCCCCCCCTCTCTCTCACTCTCCCCCCCCCCCCCCTCTCTCTCTCCATTTCCCTCGCTTTCTCTTTGTACCGGTTCAGATTGAACCGTTCAAAAGGAAACACATTTGGAAGAGGCACACGGCTAGAAAGGCGCACCGCGATTGGTCGGAGTAGCCGCGAGGGATTGGAGCAGCCTCTGAATAGCATGCGTGCATCGTTGGGGAGTTCTGGTACCCGCTCAGGGAGAGGTGCATTAGAAAGATGAGCCTAATGGAATTCCATCAATGTCCATCTCTCTTCAGTATTCGTGGAGTTAGGGGTGAACTAGTGCTCGATCTGCTGTGATGAGATTGCGTTTTCAGCCCTGATCAGAATTCACTTCACTCCTCTGGAGCTCTGCTTTGCTGCAAACACACCTTTACTCACTACTTTCCAGGAGCTTTGGCTCGATCGTCTCGTTGAGAGAGGTCAGGGAAGAGTTTTTACAAGTTCACCTTTTTTCGGCCCTCCAGGTGAACTGGTTTTGCTTCCCTCTGGAAAATGTAGGGGTGGGATTATTATGTACATTATCCCCTGCCTCCCTCTCTGTAAAGCGCACTGTGTTGCCTCTGTGTATGAAAGTAAGTAAGTAAGTAAGTAAGTAGTAAGTAGCCTTGAGAACCGATGGTTCTTGAGCCTAGTGGCCCATAGAGCAGGAACCTATCTCCTGATTCCTTAGCGTGAGGCAGCTTGATGAACAAGTACAAGTCCACCCCCCTGGACATGATGCTATGACTCAGGGACTCACCCCCTAATCCATCCCTTGATGCTGAGTGCCGAGCAGTGAGGCATCGGCTACCATTATAGTCTTTGGTACGACTCGGTGGGGGATCGAACCCCCGACCTCCCAATCTCAGGGCGGACACTCTAACCACAAGACCACAGCTGTGTGTGATATATACATATTTGATCTGATTTGAAAGGGACGCACAGATGGGCTGAGGGGTACGTCTCTCCCGCGTCGCCTGTATATCCCCTCACATATGGCATCAAACTGAATCTTCAATGGAGGGAGACCGTGACAGGTGAGACCAGCAGGCGGAAGTTACATCGGGAAAAAAAAAAACACCACCGCCACAGAACACTGACGCGCCCAGGGTTCCGACCACAGCTGGTTGTTTGGTTGGAATTTCTAAAGTTGTTGTTTGAGGTAAAAGGATGAAGAATGACCTGCGTCAGGTGAAGGGTAATCCCATAACGAGCGCTTTGCTCCCGAGGGCCCCGACGGACACCCGTCATTAGAGCCACGGTGGTTCGGGAAACGGGGCGTGGGCCGGCGGTAGACCGTAGCCCTGATTGGCTGAGTCAAGTGCGGCCAACCAATCCCCGGACGCTTCCCCTCACCTGGTCCGTGATCTCAGCTGTGTGCGTCAGCGGAAGATAAACACATGAGAGACGTGCGCTTAACACGCCTGTGTGTGTGTGTGTGTGTGTGTGTGTGTGTGTGTGTGTGTTTTTGAATTCAAAGTCACT
>NC_140234.1:57615353-57625353 GCF_949987555.1 Borostomias antarcticus | reverse complement strand
TCATACAATGGATGTGGGTGGGCACTGTGAAAAATCATTCAAAAACATGTTAAACTCTCGATTTCAAAGACAAGAAGCTCCCCGAGGGGATAATTGGTGTCCGTTGGTGTTCTGACATCAAATTCGCTGCAAAGTATGAATCCTGTAGGGTTTTATTGATCATTTTATGAAATCCATTGACTTGTATTAAAGCGAACGTTGTAGATGTGTAGATCAATCCGCAGAGGGGATTCAGGAAGCGGAACTACTTACGGTAGCTATTGTTATTTTAAAAAGCCTTTCCAGATGAACTAGAATCTTATTTTATGGCGAATTATGTCAGAACGCCAACTAACACCCCGGTGAGTTTCTTGTCTTTGAAATTGAGAGTTTATTTTTCACGGTGCCCACCCACATCCATTGTATGACCAAAACGGTGGTAGAGCAATTATCAGACTTTCTCAAAAGTGCTAGTTTTGTCAACGTTTTGATCTGAACCATTGTATATGATCATAAGTAACCTTAAAACAGGGCTAAACATGCATTTTCCCTTTACTACTCCTTTAAGATAAATACTGGAGAGAGATTTGGCAAGTCGACAGATAGACAGATACCATTCAATAAATCCTTGACTTCTCTAAATAACCAGGGCAAGTGTGTGTGTGTGTGTGTGTGTGTGTGTGTGTGTGTGCGTCACAGTCTGAGTAAGGGTGGATGTCCAAGTCTGTCTCATCCTCCTCTACCATCATAAGATTCAACAGCAGACAGTGCCCATCGCCCTTCCAAATATCATATGATTACACAGAGCAAACAACAATTCTCTCTCCCTCTCTCACACGTGCACACGTACACACACACACGCACGCACACACACACACGTGAGCACGTGCACGTCCAGCGTCGTACTCCTGCTTTGTCCGTCTCTCAGATTAAAGCTCTCGGGCTAATTTGCAGATACGGCACAATTCTGTCATAATCCCAGTCTAATCCTTCCAGGCTGGATTAAACAAGGCACATCTTCAGCTCCCCATCTCTCTCTATGCGCTGCACCGTCACACACACACACACACACACGCACACACACACACACACACACACACACACACAAACACGCACACACACACCCCTTGCCCTCTTCCACTCTCTCCCTCTTCTATGGGGTGTGAAAAGTGCCCTTTGGTTGCTTGTTCAAGCTTACTTACAACGTGTATGTATGTGTGTGTGTATGTGTGTATGTATATACATACACACACACATACAGACATACACACACGTTCGTGTTCGTCCAGCACAGCTCACTACAAAACATGCGCACATGCGCGGTAGTTGATCGCGCTTTAAATGAATGGGGGAGCTCACGTGACCGAATGACTGTTTGCGTTGTGAGTTGTGAGCTCAGTGGGGCGTGTATGTGTGTATGTGTGTGTGTGTGTGTGTATGTATGAGATCGAACATAGCCTACATACATACATACACACATACACACACACATACACGTTCGTTCCAACCAGCGCAGCTGTATGTGAAACTGCTTGCGCATACAATCGCGGTAGCCACCGCACTTCCGCGTGACGTCACCGAATGCTCTGCCGCTGTTTTGAGAAGAGCGTGTATGTGTGTATGTATGTGTGTGTGTGTGTGTGTGTGTGTGTGTGTGTGTGTGTGTGTGTGTGTGTATGTATGTCTTTGTGTGTGTGTGTGTGTCTGTTTCGACTCGCTTAATGAAGGACTTCGATACATGGCTTCAGAGAATGAAGACGACTATGGTAAATATAGCACTAAAAATATTAATATCTGCGTGGTTAGATGACAAGACCATGCTTTGTGGGTAGATCGTATGCCAAATCAATTTGTTTTTTTGTTTAGATGGGGGAGAGCCGGGTCAAAAGTCGCGCAGGACAAAAGTCGCGTTCCCATTTTCTCCAGAATGACTGGACCTGCAAATATGTGGTTATACTTGCCTGCACATATTACCGTGTACGAGCTCCCTTCAAATTTTGGGCGCGATCGCAGCATATTTGACAGAGATATCGATGGAAAACCACTTTTGCCCCATATAAGTAAAATCATGGTCTCATAAGCATTTTTCGATTTTAAATTTGTGTACACTTGTTTTAGTTTGCAAACATATGCAATTTTCTTAGCATATCTACTGGCTACATGATAACATAGCTTTCAAGTTTCGTTCGAGCAAGTCGTGCCTGCAAGCCAGGGAGAAATGACAGGAGACCGTGGCGGGACAAATGTCGCATCCCGTAGTGACAGAAGTCGCATTCTGATGGCTTAGAACCAGAGGGGTGCGCGAGTGACATTTGGGCAGAATGAACAGGTGAAATTAAAGCTCTCGAAGAGATCTTTCTAATGCTATTGGTCAGCTTTGTATGCAGTTTTAATGTGAAAGATACTGTTACGGCTCCGCCTCCGCCTGTGCGCTCTCTAGCTCCCACCACCGTTCCCGCAGCGCGCGCGCCACGGCCTTCCACTTCAGCGCGCGCTCTGCGCGCCCTTCGACGTGATCACCCCGCACACCTGAACACGGTTCCGCTAACGAGCTCCGAGGGAGAAATGACAGGATTTGACATGCATTTCTTCCTGCCCATTTTAGTTTATTGCAGATTTGTCAAAATCATGATTGTTTCGCTAGGTCGCGAGGAAGTCGCGTGAGAACCACTTCAAACCAATCATTTAGGTAGCAAATCACCTTGGTAACAAAATAGTTGTAAACAAAATAATTTGCTCTGCGTGGGGACAAACACAAAACGAATGTATTATTAGACATCATAATAATATATAGCCTTCAACGACCTCCTGAGCTGTCTGCCTGATGGTCTCAGGGCTGAAGAGACCGCGCGTCGTTTTCCTCACCCTAACTCTTGGCATGCTGTCAATGAAAGAAAATACATTGTAGGCCTAAATAAACATGGTTTTAGGCTATTGTGTATATGTAGGCCTATAGGTTAAGCTATTTGTGTTCATAAGGTAACGTCATTGTAAACGAAAGTAGCCTATATAATCCAATTGACTGGAACCAGGGGGTTTGACAAAAGTTAAGAGGCAAAATAATTTGTCTTGACTGCATTTAAGATGTATCTGTAAGGGGGCTGGTTCGCTAGCTGACCCAAACGCACGGACACAGACGGACAGTTCCAAGCCCAGAGGGCGGTTTAATACAAAGCGGAGGTACAGAAGGCAAGGCAAAGGGTAGTCAAGTTCAAGCAGGGGTCAATCTATCAACAAACAATGTCCAGAAAACGTAATCCAAGCCGTGGTCGAGGTCCGGGGAGAATGGGTCGGGGAAGCCGTGTGTCAGTCCAGGAAAAGAGCAGCAAACAAACCGGAATCACAACGAATCTTAGGGAAGAACGTTGGGAAGACCGGGTTCTTATAGGGGAGGTGGTTGGATGAGTGGTGGCAGCAGGTGAGCCGCGCCCTCGGAGCTCGTTAGCGGAACCGTGTTCAGGTGTGCGGGGTGATCACGTCGAAGGGCGCGCAGAGCGCGCGCTGAAGTGGAAGGCCGTGGCGCGCGGCGCTGCGGGAACGGTGGTGGGAGCTAGAGAGCGCACAGGCGGAGGCGGAGCCGTAACAGTATCTTTCACATTAAAACTGCATACAAAGCTGACCAATAGCATTAGAAAGATCTCTTCGAGAGCTTTAATTTCACCTGTTCATTCTGCCCAAATGTCACTCGCGCACCCCTCTGGTTCTAAGCCATCAGAATGCGACTTCTGTCACTCTACGGGATGCGACATTTGTCCCGCCACAGTCTCCTGTCATTTCTCCCTGGCTTGCAGGCACGACTTGCTCGAACGAAACTTGAAAGCTATGTTATCATGTAGCCAGTAGATATGCTAAGAAAATTGCATATGTTTGCAAACTAAAACAAGTGTACACAAATTTAAAATCGAAAAATGCTTATGAGACCATGATTTTACTTATATGGGGCAAAAGTGGTTTTCCATCGATATCTCTGTCAAATATGCTGCGATCGCGCCCAAAATTTGAAGGGAGCTCGTACACGGTAATATGTGCAGGCAAGTATAACCACATATTTGCAGGTCCAGTCATTCTGGAGAAAATGGGAACGCGACTTTTGTCCTGCGCGACTTTTGACCCGGCTCTCCCCCATCTAAACAAAAAAACAAATTGATTTGGCATACGATCTACCCACAAAGCATGGTCTTGTCATCTAACCACGCAGATATTAATATTTTTTGTGCTATATTTACCATAGTCGTCTTCATTCTCTGAAGCGATGTAGACTATCGAAGTCCTTCATTAAGCGAGTCAGGCAGACACACACACACACACACACACAGACATACATACACACACACACACACACACACACACACACATACACACATACACGCTCTTCTCAAAACAGCGGCAGAGCATTCGGTGACGTCACGCGGAAGTGCGGTGGATACCGCGATTGTATGCGCAAGCAGTTTCACATACAGCTGCGCTGGTTGGAACGAACGTGTATGTGTGTGTGTATGTGTGTGTGTATGTATGTAGGCTATGTTCGATCTCATACATACACACACACACACACACATACACACATACACGCGCCACTGAGCTCACAACTCACAACGCAAACAGTCATTCGGTCACGTGAGCTCCCCCATTCATTTAAAGCGCGATCGACTACCGCGCATGTGCGCATGTTTTGCAGTGAGCTCTGCTGGACGAACACGAACGTGTGTGTATGTCTGTATGTGTGTGTGTATGTATATACATACACACATACACACACACATACATACACGTTGTAAGTAAGCTTTGAACAAGCAACCAAAGGGCACTTTTCACACCCCATACTCTTCCTCTACGGTCCCCAAACTCTCTGCTGTCACGTCAAGAGGCTGTGTGTGTGTGTGTGCGTGTGTGTGTGTGTGTGTGTGTGTTTAGATACACAGGAGAGGTTCAGTAGCCAGGACCCAAAATGTTCCCTCCCTATCCAGTATATTGAAACTAACTAACCCTAACCCTACACCATAGCACGCACGCACGTACACACGCATGGCGCCGACTAATTAGTCAACATGCATGTTGGGTGAGGAGGACATGGGTGAGTCATAATCATCTCCCCCTCATAACGATCATGCGTGTTCCATAACGATCATGCGTGTTCCACGACGATCATCCGTGTTCCACGACGATCATCCGTGTTCCACGACGATCATCCGTGTTCCATCTTCACAATCACGTCGCAACATTCCATCTGTGCGTCCATCCTTCACTTTCATCCGCTCTCCCCAAACACACACAGATACACACACACGCAAACTCAACACACACACGTACGCCATGCTTTGATTGGCCGGTGCAAGGGGGGGCGGGGGGGTTGCCGCGGTTCATCCAACGCCGCCGCCACTCGTTAACAGCGGGCCCGGTTAATTAGGAGGGAACGAGCGCGAGAGAGGAACGGGGGTTGTGCGTACTGTACTGTACTGTACGTCCGTGACAGCTAGCGCTATTTTTACACACGCGTACGTTCACACCGAGACAGATGAGCCTGTCGTTAGCGAGGTCGGCCTAATCGCTCTCCTGGCTCGCCGGCGCTCGGAGAACTGCTCTTCTGACAAGTAGCGTCGTGAGGGAGGGGGGGGGGGGGGGCAGGGATAGATAGAGAGAGAGAGAGAGAGAGAGAGAGAGAGAGAGAGAGAGAGGGGGGGTGTGATTACCCAAGCTGCATCACTCTGATATCAGTCCTCCTCTCAGATTTCTCAGGGGTGTGTGTGTGCGTGTGTGTGTGTGTGTGTGTGTGTGTGTGTTATTAAGTGTGGCGGGGAGGTGGTTATTTGGGCGAGTGCAGGGGAGGTTAAGGGAAGACTCAGGAGAACCACTATTGACCGGAGTTATTAATGTGGAGGGATGATACGGAGCCACGGGGGGTCGGTGATGTCACCTGGGAGGAGGAGAGGATCATGGGAAGAAATGAAAAGCTGGAATCAAACAAACAGAGGAGGGGGCGTCCAGGGAAGGGTCAGCGGGAGAGAGAGCCGAGATCTGATTTGGGGGGTCGCTCGGTGTTTGCTAAAGTATTGTATGGCATCTCGATAAGACTCTTCATCAGTTATGACAACAGAGAATAAGATAACCTGGAAGGTTATCAGCGACTAACAGACTCTCTCCTACAACATGGAGATGGTAGGTGGGTTACTGGGTCGATACGTTATTGATCCACAGGGGGGAATTGCACTGTTACAGCACCAGTATACACAAGACAACAACCAGGTCCTAATCAAGACAACCAGTGATTGATTTAGATAGAGCAAATACAAATGGATACAAAATATACAATAATTCAATGAAGCAACGTGTATGAAAGTAGGGCTGTAGATTTCCTAGCATGCTTAGGTGGTGCAGAACTGTCACAGTGCGTCTGGTCACAGATACAGTACCTGGTCGGTCGGTCGGTCAGTCGCTCACTCACTCACTCACTCACTCACTCACTCACTCACTCACTCACTCACTCACTCACTCACTCACTCACCCACTCACCAAACTCCTCACTCACTCACCAAACCCCTCACTCACTCACCAAACCCCTCACTCACTCACCACACCCCTCACTCACTCACCAAACACCTCACTCACTCACTCATTCACTCACTCACCAAACCCCTCACTCACTAACTCACTCATTCACTCACTCACTCACTCACTCACTCACCAAACCCCTCACTCACTCACTCACTCACTCACTCACTCACTCACTCACTCACTCACTCACCAAACCCCTCACTCACTCACTCACTCACTCACTCACTAAACACCTTACTCACTCCCTCCCTCCCTCCCTCCCTCCCTCCCTCCCTGGTCAAACATCCCTCAGCCCAGACTACATCACGCTCTCTCACGGCCAGAAGGTCAGGCAGCGAACGCCGAGCTGTCATTGGTTTATTTCAGGTCAGAAAGTTGGGCGCCAAACGAGGGCGGGGGGGCAGAGCGCTCCATAATCATCCCCTGACGCCGGGTTAATGGCTGAATCTCTCATGGATCGCACCTCAGGAAGAGAAATCAATGGGAGTAATGGGCAGTCTCTAATGAAGTTCAAAGCGCCAGAGACAGAAAGCTATCGTGCAAAAACCAACCGGGCGAAACAAAGTTTATCTGTCCGTTTCCAAAACAATGACTCCGATTACTGGACCTAAAAGATATTTTGCAGGTGCAACGTGTGTTGAGAACAGCATGCGGCAGCCTAAAGCTGTAAGTGACAATATGCAGATGCTATTACTGTGCAGTTCTCATCAGTTTAGGAGGCTGAAGGAAGCGTTTCTCCTGAGAGAAGTGTATTATGGGTACAGGCGTTTTCATATAATTTCCATATTTCACTTCCTCCCCAAAAACAGTCCCGCTAAGACTGCCTGAAAATCCAGACTTAATCCTGATACATCCTGTTCAGCATTCAGTAAAAAAAAATAAAAAAATCCACCCCTTCAAAAGAGATCGGAGGGGGGGGGGGGGGATTATGGCGTGGGTCTCCGTTCCGCAGGCGATGCCTTCGCACCGCGTTCGCATGCCGGGGAACGAGAGACAAAAAGCAGCCATCTGAGAGAAGACTTCTCCCATCTCACCGGGGGGGGGGGGGGGGGGGGTGGAGGAGGAGGAGGAAGGAGGCGAAGGGCCAGGTTTAAAGACCGAGGAGAAAGTCTCTCAAAACGTGACTAGCGTTTCTCTGTTGTTTTTTGGGGGGGGGGGGGGGCGGGGGGTGTATAGAACTATTTATTTGAGGTGATGTCACGCGCCATTGTTCTTGGCTGCGTAGAATAGCGCAGAATAGAAGCGCGCGTTCGGTTAATAGCGTTCACAGCCAGGAAGTTGAGTCGACCCTGAGTGAATGGCCGTTCGATGCATTTAAAAGGCCATGAGAACATAGACAATAAACAACGGCGGTCATGTTTTGGAGGTCCAGCCTAGAGGCTCAACCGCCCGGATCAATGCCTTTTAGCGGCCAGTTAATGTTATTGGGGGATAATTCTCCACTCGCAGCAATGAAAGGAACAGAGGTTTGAGACCAAACAACATCCTCCACTCTTCCTTTGGCAAACGCTGAGAAAAATGTACTTTCCTGGAGATGGGAAAATGTTTTTAGGGGGGAACAACCGATTCACTTGAGGTTGAAGATTAGATTAGCTCCATGCTTTCTCCACCCCCCTCAAGGCTGTCGCCACCTCGACGCAGAGGGAATGTGGACGATTCAATCGCCACGATTTCCACAGGCGACGACAGGCCCGGGAGGAATGAGATAGGGAGTTTCTACATGAGGAGCGCATGAGAGAGAGAGAAACGAGAGAGAGAGAGAGAGAGAGAGAGAGAGAGAGAGAGACAGAGATAGAGACAGAGAGAGAGAGAGACACAGAGAGAGAGACAGAGAGACAGATAGAGATAGAAAGAGAGAGACAGAGATGTTGATAAAGAGAGAGTGTGGGAGAGACACATAGAGAGACAGGGATAGAGAGAGAGAGAGGCAGATAGAGATAGGGAGACAGAGATAGGGAGACAGAGATAGAGACAGGGATAGAGAGACAGGGATAGAGAGAGAGAGACAGAGAGAGACAGAGAGAGAGGCAGAGAGAGAGATAGAGAGACAGGGATAGAGAGAGAGAGAGGGCTAGAGAGACAGGGATAGAGAGAGAGAGAGAGAGATATAGAGAGAGAGAGAGAGGGATAGAGAGACAGGGATAGAGAGAGAGAGAGAGAGAGAGAGAGAGAGGGCTAGAGAGACAGGGATAGAGAGACAGAGAGAGAGACAGAGAGAGAGACAGAGAGAGAGAGGCAGATAGGGAGACAGAGATAGAGAGACAGGGATAGAGAGACAGAGAGAGAGAGAGAGAGAGAGAGCGAGAGACAGGGATAGAGAGAGAGAGAGAGAGACAGGGCTAGAGAGACAGGGATAGAGAGACAGAGAGAGAGACAGAGAGAGAGACAGAGAGAGAGAGGCAGATAGGGAGACAGAGATAGAGAGACAGGGATAGAGAGACAGAGAGAGAGAGAGAGAGAGAGAGCGAGAGACAGGGATAGAGAGAGAGAGAGAGAGACAGGGATAGAGAGACAGGGATAGAGAGACAGAGAGAGAGACAGGGATAGAGAGAGAGAGAGAGAGAGAGACAGGGATAGAGAGAGAGAGAGAGAGAGAGAGAGAGAAAGATAGAGAGAGAGGCAGAGAGAGAGAGAGACAGGGATAGAGAGACAGGGATAGAGAGACAGAGAGAGAGACAGGGATAGAGAGAGAGAGAGAGAGAGAGAGAGAGCGCGTCCCGCGTCAACACTCCAGGGACCCGACTTCCATAAACAGCAATTACCGGCTGAAGAGGAAAAGCTGCACCTCAGGGCCGTCATCAACAATAATGACATCATCACACGGCTGTGAAGAGCAGCGTCGTGTGACAGAGGCGCCCCGGGATGCGATCCCTTAATTACACACCACCCAGGGAAGGGCTGGGAGCCCGTGCTGATTGGAGGACAGGTAAGAGCTGAGGGCTTAGGGCCAGCGAGCAGTGCAGGCTATATTTAAACACGTAAAAAAACAACACTGCGCTATGGTGCGCGCGCACACACACACACACACACACACACACACACACAAAGACATTTTTCAGCACCCTAACTCATGCGGACGCGCACACACGGACACACATGGACACACACATGGACACATGGACACGCACACGGACACACACAAGGACCGACACACACACGGACAGACACACACGCGCACACACGGACACACACACGGACACATGGACACACACACGGACACACACACGGACACATGGACACACACACGGACACATGGACACACGCGGACACATGGACACACACACGGACACATGGACACACGCGGACACATGGACACACACACGGACACACACGCGGACACATGGACACACACACGGACACACACGCGGACACATGGACACACACAGACACATGGACACACACAGACACATGGACACACACACGGACACACACGCGGACCGACACACGCGCAACCGACAGACGGACACCT
>NC_140234.1:57590353-57610353 GCF_949987555.1 Borostomias antarcticus | reverse complement strand
GGGTCCTCCCTTCCCGACGGTCTTTCGGGGGGGCGGGTTTTTTGGGATTGACAGGGGGGACGAATGGGGAGACATAAACTTAACGTAGTGCAACAAACAGGGGGGGGGGGGGGGGGGGGGGGGGTACAAACAGAGTCTTAAGAAAGAGACATGCCAGACTTTAAGGCATATTCAGATGATGGAAAGGGAGTGTGGGGTGGGGGGGCTTGGCTGGCCTCAAGTTAAAACACGACCCTGTAGACAGACTGAAATAAGATGGGGAAAATAACCTCGCATTTCCCACTCTCTCGTCAGGCACAGTGAACTGGACAGAGCCACGCGATGGGGGAATGATGGGCGGTCGATACCGAGGGGACAGCTCCGCTCTCTCCTCAAACTCACGAAGGGTTATTTGAAGCCAGGAAGGGATGACCTTGTTAAATAAGTGAGTCCTTTGTGAAGCATGACTGGAAAACAAATGGAGATGTTCTCCAGGCAGATCGTATGTCCGGAATGGAAGATTAATAGTGTGTCAGTGGGCTCTCAGATAAGGTGAGGTCTGGTCTACACACACTTTTTGATAAGGGAAGGACCTGCACCTTCAGGTTCCTCAGGTTTGCACACATACACACACGCATGCACACATATGTATACACACACACACACACAACACAGAACACGCACGCACACATCACAGAACATATCACAGAACATACACACACACACCACAGAACACACACACACACACAAAACATTTTACCAAAGTTACCTTCAACACTCTTAGATAGAACACACAGCTGTAATTTCAAACACTGAAACTGTGTAGGACATTGAATGAAGATTGTCAGTAATTCCAGGGGACATAGGCATTATAGTCATAAATGACTGAACTAGACTATATTTCAGATACTGGAACACATCCCATTAAAATAATGAAATGTATTCATTGCCAATTCTAATTCCAAACTGACCAGAGATAACCATGAAACATAGTACCTTGTAATTGGACAAAGAGTGAGAGGGGGGCCTTCAAGGGACACAACACACCTCCCCATTCCACTAATTAGAAAGAACAACTACATAGATTCACTATGAATGGTAAGGTTGCTTGTGGTGTTTGACAACAAATGTTCCTTCAGTAATGCGATTCAGTCATGTACCTCGCTGCCAACCCTCCCCAGCATTGCAAGGTCATTTAAACAATTACAACATAACACATAATTATTATTATGTGCCTTACCTATTGAGCCATGACTAATGTAACTGGAATGAGTTCAGATTAAATGACGAGGGAAGATATTTCCTGTCACTTCCAAGTCTAATAGATTCACAGGATCCAGGCCCATGAACCAGCCACGGAGACATGGATTTAGGATTCTAAAGGTTTTATTTTAAAACCGATCAGCTGGATTGATCAAGATGAAGAGGCAGCTGAGGGAAACAACAACAACAACAACAACCAACCCTAACCCAACAACAACAGTTGAATACAAATAAACCCAGATCCTACAAGTCCCACTGAGTGACAAGCTGCAATGAAACCAAGCACACACTAACCTCCCTGGCACAACCCTGTCAGGATATTGAGTGCCACACGCCTGCAGTGCCCTGGTGTATTTGCAATACTCATTAGCCCCCATATACATTCACCCCCTAAATCAATGTCTGAAGTCTGTTTTTTTTTCTCCACCTCAACAGACACAAAACTCATTTTCATGGGTTTCCTCATTACTCCAAACTTTGATTGGACACAATTAAGCTCCATCCTGTTTGTCCAACGAGGCGTCCGGTTTCCCTAAGACTTGGACTCTGATAATGTCTTGTCTTCCTGTTAGCTTGCCTGCTATTCATGACCGTTTCCTCCCAAGCGTTGGCTCTCAGGAAAACACCTGTGTGGACTGGGTGAGTCAAGTCCAGCTGTAACCAAGGTCAGATAAGACTGACTTAAGTTGGGAAATGTGCACAGATACTGTTTAGTGAAGCTAAAGTTATCTTTCAGGTCCTGAGCAATACTGTCTGTATTGTGTACTGGAGAGATAAGAACCAACGGGTCATGGAAGGAGTCCTTGGAGTGTTCCTTGGTGGAAAGTGGTATCTTCCCAGCCACACCCTGTGTAACTAGCGCGTCTGAAAGTGCCAGTATCAGCACCTGGGTCTGTTTTGGAAACAGAGCAGGTAAAAAGGGCAGCGTAGCCCTGGAACACACTGTGTTGGAACGAAGGAAGGAAAAATCAAAATAGAACATTCCCACAATTCCACAGTAGGCTCCATTCTGCACATCAAAACAGGCTCAGCCTAATTCTTCCCTGAACGGCAGGGACCATAGCCTACTGCCCCTGATTTCTAACAGTAGCATACAGTGCTTCCCTGATGGAAGTAACTGTGTTAGAAGTGGTTTTCCCACGAAAATACATCCATATTAATGCTCATATCCTCCTTAGCCTCCAACTCTCTGAATCACCCTCATAGCCTGATAAAATGTGTTAATCTATCGTTACTACAACGTTATATATTATTTATTTCGGATTACATTAAGCTTTTAAGTTTCTTTTCATTTCAAAAGTAAAGTAATACGAAATAAGATATTAGAGTTGCAAGAAATCTCGCAGCAGCAGCTAGGCAACGGGAATAAAGGGATTATTCTTCTGACCAGGCGTAATCATGCAACACTTGGTTCAAATCCGATGGTGAAACAAACAGGTGCTTCAGGTTTCAATCCTCTTGTCGAGCCCAGAGGCACTAATCATATAGTCTGCCCACCAACACAATGATTCCCCTTTTAGGTCACATTTAAAGTAGGCTACTGTTTGTTGTCCCGGGTGACGCAAATAGCCTACTAACCCCAATATCTGGCCAGACAACAATAATGAACGTATAGCCTACACAGGGGTGTTGGGGGGGTAGTTAATTCAAACTTAAAATAACGAATAACTTACCAATTACTCCCCAGAGAAGCGTTAGTGCCAGCAAGGTGCTAAGTTTCCTTGAAGTGTATGTCTCCATAGTTCAGCATGCGTCTTCTGAGTGCCACGGTCTGTCACCAGTCTTATGTTGAGCCTGTAGTCGCCTCCGTTATCTGCGCGCAATGTCGCCTTGGACACTGTAACCTACTTGCAACTCTTCTTTGCAATGATTTCCCTCAATCTCCACATATGAACGAAGGAGAGTAGTTTAAAGAGGGGGCTGCGCCATCGTAAGTCCTCTCTTGAGCGTCTGAGGTGAAAGTGACATCGCAGCTTCAGTCCAGTGGCTATTTGGCTTAGCGACTAATACTCCTGTTCCTCAAGCACTGTTCCAATGTCGATACCAAAAGGCACTCTCTTTCTCTCACCTTTACGCGTTGCCACGACTAGGTTTTCTTGCGAGGGACATGTTTAACATGTTAGTCGGTAAAACTGTAAGTTATGGTAGGAGTATATGCCTTATCCGAGGACAGTGAGCTCTGCCACCTCAAAGAGTGACACCTGTGCTCTAGTACCGCCCCTCCCCGCGCGCACTGGCAGGTGGCTTTCAGTCAAATAGAACATACAGTAATTCTACACTTTTGGGTTGGAATATGAGAATGTAGGCTATTCTAAATTTTATCATCTTAAAATATCTGTTGCACAGTAAAAAAAAAAAAAAAAGTCTTACAGGCTACATTAGCAACATTCAGATATGCTATGAAACTGCTATCATCCTAGCCTATGACATCAAAGCTGGCTTGGGAAAATGTAGTCCCAGACACGACCATCTTGTTTATACACAGGTGTATCTATTCTCTGATTGCATAGGATTCTATGCAGTAGAGCCACTCAGACAAATAGATCTATACACCTGTGTAGAAACAAGATGGTCGTGTCTGGGACTACATTTTCCCAAGCCTTATCAATGAAAACACTGAACTTGGTGCACCTCATCATGTGATTTAGCTGATTCTCAAGACTGTGTAACCATGTTTAATATTAAAGGTCCAATCCGAAATTTCATCTAGATCAGCATTTGACGGTTCCAAGAGGTAGCTCTGAATCAGAATGAGAAAAAATGCCTCGCCACCCCAGTTGCCACCTTAGCCTACAGTAGCCTAGTTGTAGGGGCAATTAATAAAAGAAGAATTGGCGTAGAAAATGAATGATAATTTCTCCATACTGGTTTAGAATGCACGCTCGAGAGAGAGACGCCCACTGAGGAGAGGTCACCAAACTGTCACTTTCTACTCAGGGGTTGAAAAAGGCTACTGGATTTCAGGTAAGATGTTGCGAAGTAAATGGACGTAAAATATCTGTTTATCTGCCTACAAGCCCCTCCTCAAAGACCCAAAATGCCAAAATATAGTGGACTTTTAGGACGCTTAAAATTTTAGCATAAGTCAATGGAGTTTAACATAGCAAAAATTAGCATCGCGGCTAGCAGACATTTTCTGAGAGTGAGAGATGATGAAATGAAAATATTTTCTGTTGCTATGCATTTTCAGCAATGATTTTGCAATTTCCTGTCAGCTGTTCAGCATTCACACATTTTCTGCAGGAATTTAATTTTTCTAGTAGCCTACTGTTTTAATCTTTTGTAGGCCTAAATATTGTTAATATTGATTTACCTACGTTTTGTGCACTAATTTCCTTTGTGTATAGCCTAGAGAAATGCACCGATAAACACCTTACTGTGCACGTCTATGATGACATTGTTGACACCATGTATCCGTGACATGCCCGCCCGCGACAACACTAGTTTTGGGGGGCCTAACAACCCCCCCCCTGAAAAAAATCCTATGGGAAACACTGGAAACGGGTCTGTGTTTACACCTGTTTATCAGGAGCGTCTGAAGGCAGCAGTGATGAGGGCCCTATGTAGCCTGTACTCTCCTCTGAGTCCTGACCTGACCACCCCTCCTTGGAGAGTGAGAATGCAAAACCAATTCAATGCAACTGAACTGGGAATAGACCACCATCTAATGTGTTCCATTTAATAACACTGGATGAAAGCTAGATATCTGTTTTCAATAGGCCATGGAATGCACGTAAAGTGTGTAGAAATACCTCGCAATTACTTTGCAGGAGGAGGAGCCAGAGAGAGGAGGAGGAGAAGAGGGCGTGGGCTCCTACTCCTCTCTCCCTGGCTCCTCCTCCTCCAGCAAGGTAATTGCAAGCTAAAAGGCTATTATAATAATATTCTCTCTTTCAAAGAAAAGTAACTGTTATAATAACTTTTATTGAAAATATGCAACATGAAAAGACACTACCTGGGCTATTCACTGCCAATTTAAACAATTAGCAGTAGAGTGCGCTACTGCACCCCACAAAATCCCCACAATCGCATACGCAAGTACAAATATTGTCCTCTAGCTATACTCTCTCTCTCTCTCTCTCTCTCTAAAAAAGCACTTTATATTCTGCTGCACTTTTGGATCTCATGGCTGCTGTGTTTGCGGCGTGTGTCCACAGGCCCCGCCCCCTCAGAGGTGAGCGCCACTCTCACGCCGCGTTCTCCTGGGCCCCCCGGTTTCCCTGGGAACGGTAGTGAGGCTAATGCAGGAAGACTGTTAAATTATTAGAGGCCACGGAGTTCACTTCTTTGATTAAATTCAAGGCTACAAGGTCACCTTAATAGCCTACTTTATGTATGAGTTTTCCGTGTTGCCGTCTCATAGCCTCGTCTGCATCTGGACCTCTTTTCCAAGTCGCTACGCTGAGAATGGAGGGGTCAGCCATGACGACACGGCGTAGTTGTATTGTTCTTTCCATTTATTTTGTGTTGTGGACCTTGACCATGCCTGATGGTGGAATTCTGGATATGTGAGACCAATGGGATGAAAACCTTGAGTACAAAGACATATTACTGAACATGTCTTTTTAAAAAAGAGAGAAGCTTGTGTGGGCTACATATTTTCTATAGCCTACTCGTTAATCTAATGGGTGGGAATGTAGGCTACCATTCCATAGATAAATGAGTAGGCTATTAAACTAGTCTATAGAGGGCACTATTAAAGTTTGGGAACTCGAGACAGATCACACAGGTGCAGGTGTTACCCGCACGAGGCGATAGTACGGTGGTAACAATATTAGTGTGCCCGTGCTCTTCAATCCCACTGGAAAATATTAAAGAAAAGACAGAGGATGAAGAGACGGGACCAGCTTCTTTCTTCCCAAATCTGCTCTAGTATTTATTTACACAATTATTCAATACAAATCATCCCTATTCAAAAATGTCCCTAGTGCTAGTGGTTATTGTCCATCAATCTCAATACTAAATTCTCAACATTCATGCTGGTTCTAGGATCCACATTCCATGTAGTCTCAAACAAATAAACATTTAGATGAAAATAATACATTCACACATCGTCTTCACATACTCATACTTCAATACTCTTCACATACTCATACTTCAATACTCTTCACATGCTCAATAAACACAAATACAGTAGTCAAGGCCTACCTATTCTGATATCAATCAATAATACAGTACTTCTCTACTGTAGCTGAGTTACTCACTCAAAATATTCTAAATTGGCTTTTCCAAATTATCAGCACATAACACTGGGAGCTATCAATATAATACACTTTGAACTGTAGTCTCAAAATGAGACTTTCATCACTCAATAAACTCACACACTAATAGTACAAAAGATCGGTCAAGTGTAATCAGGAAAACCACTCTCACTTTCACCAGTTGTTGGGGTGCCGTTTTGTAGCTGGCTAGCTAGCAACGAAAATACAGGACGGCCACGAGGCACAATTCTCTTCAAAATAACACTTCACAACATTCACAACAACATATCACATCCCTCAAATGTATTCTACATTCATATAATAACCTTGGAAGTTGGTTTTAAGTGCTTGTCACGTTTTACTAACCTGGAAAATATTAAAGAAAAGACAGAGGATGAAGAGACGGGACCAGCTTCTTTCTTCCCAAATCTGCTCTAAAGGAAACGCGCGTGCGCCCTCTAGAGGAAACCGGGCACTAAACCATCTGACCTGCTAAACCTAACGTCATTGGCTCCCCTCTCCATACCTTATATCAACTAAATGTCTTACAGTTTATGTAGAATTAAATTATTAGTTTGAATAAAATAATATAAAAATATCAAAAGCGTATAGCTTTCTGAGAGTACTACACACTCCCCCACAAACTAAAGTGGCTCCTGACACTTGACACTAATAATTGAACATTAACTTGTTACCAACCTGGTAATGTAAACTGTGTATATTCTTTAGTGGTTCAGAAACAATGGATGGGGTATGTGGCAGGTGGGTATGAGTAGGGATTGACATATGGGGGTTGGAAGGGTTGGATGTAGTGATATGGGTTAGTCAGGTAAGTCCATGGGGTGTGCTGGGCTCCGACTGCATTCACCATAGGATTTAGATGGTAGGTAGGTTGACCAAGGGAGGGGTATGTGAACACGTGGCGAGGTTGCCTTTCTCTGGTAGACCGTCTCAGGGGGACCTGGTCATCAGAGGGGGATGGTTGGACCTCTTTCTCCTGGTGAGTTACCTGGGGTGTTTCTGGGGTGTCACCGTTCAGTTGAGATGAGTCTAGTTCTTGTCCAGAATCAATGTGATTTTCCTGGTCCTCATCTGTTCCATTTTCCATTTCCTCTCTTTCAGGTTCAACAGTGGTTTCCTCCCTCGTGTAGGTTCTATTCGGTTCAGGTCTGTTTGGTAACTGAGCTGGTCGGTTTGCACTCCTTTGATCTCTCACAGGTATCCGTAGCCAATATCCAGGCATCCCATCCTCTTCTTCAGAGTCACTGGTATCTGGCCTCTGTGTCTGTCCTGTGGTCTCAGTTGATGGGGACCTCCCAGTTCTCTCTTTGGGCTTAGGTTTGTTGGTGGTGGTGACTGTGTTTTCGGGTAGCTCAACAGGTAAGTCGTTCACTTGTAACAGCATGTTTCGGTGCAAGGTGCGAGTAGTGCCTCCTCTCTCTGAAGTTACCTTGTAGACTGGATTGTCTCCTACTTGCTCTCTCACGATATAGATGTTTTTCTCCCAGTAGTTTCTGAGTTTTCCGGGGCCGCCTCTTTCGCTGAGGTTCCGTACCAGGACCCGGTCTCCTTCCTGAAGAGTCACACCTTTGCTCCTTCTGTCGTAGTATTTCTTTCCTTTTGAGCTGGACTGTTGACTGTTCTCATTTGCTATCCGATATGCTTCTGTCATCTTCCCGGCCCATTTCTCTGCATATCCTCTTGGAGTTTCAGCATCTTCATCTGTGATAAGGCCGAAGAGAAGGTCGACAGGCAGGCGTGGATGACGGCCATACAACAAGAAGTAAGGAGAGAAGCCTGTAGATTCATGCTTTGTGCAGTTGTACGCGTGAATCACGTGGTGAAGATGGTCTTTCCAATTCTCCTTCTCCTTCTCACCCAGTGTACGAAGCATTTGCAACAGGGTCCGGTTCAGTCTCTCGGCGGGGTTTCCCTGGGGGTGATAGGGTGAAGTTCTTGAGTGGCCGACGCTGGACAACTGTCTGAGGGTTCGGAACAGTTCGTTTTCAAACTCCCGGCCCTGGTCATGGTGGAGTTTGTCAGGGTATCCGAATCTGGGGATGAAGTCATTGAACAGTCGGTCAGCCGCCGTCTTGCCAGCTTTGTTCCTGGTAGGGTACGCCTGCGCGAATCGAGTGAAGTGGTCGATCACGACCAAGATGTATTCATATCCACCCCGACTGGTTTCTAGATGGAGGAAATCAATGCAGACGAGTTCGAGGGGAGAGTTTGATGTTATGCTGCTCATAGGTGCTCTTTCAGGGGTGGTCGGCTTCTTCTGCTTGATACACGGGCACTTTCTTGTGACATATTCTTCGATATCTTTCTTCATAAAGGGCCAATAGAACCTTTCCCTGGCTAGACTCAGGACTTTCTCAACACCTACGTGGCCCATGTTGTTATGTAGATGGGTGAGTGCCAGCTGTTTGTAGGTGGAGGGCAGGACCAGTTGTCTTCGACCAATCGTCTTCCTGTAGAGCAGGCCATCCTCGATGTGCAATTTGCTCCATTCCCGCAGAAGTCTTTTCGTGCTTGCGTCGACTTCATCTGGTGGTGTGTTGTTTTCTTTTGAAGTGATCACCTTCCCGATTGCAGGGTCTGCCCTTTGTGCTCTGACTAGTTGATCATGGCTGATGGTTTGCAGAGGCTCCACAGGGGGTTGAACTTGTGATGCTAAGTTGAGAGCCGCCACCCAGGCAACATCCTTCTGTTGGGCTCTTCGACTTCCTTCCCAGATCGCACACACTGCATCATCTGACAACTCCTCTGAACACTCCGCCAGGAGGGTGTTGATGTCCAGGGGATAACGGGACAGGGTGTCGGCATCGATGTGAGCTTTTCCAGGCCGATAGATGATGTTGAAATTGAAATCAGCAAGTTGACCCACCCAGCGATGGCCCACCGCGTTGAGTTTGGCTGTACTTAGGATGTACGTCAGGGGATTATTGTCTGTGACGATGGTAAAATGAGGGGCATAAAACAGATAATCCCGGAACTTGTCACATACTGCCCACTTTAACGCTAAGAACTCCAGCTTTCCACTGTGCAGATGGTAGTTCTCCTCCGCCGGTGTTAAGGTGCGTGACCCATAGCCAATCACTCTCATCTTCCCATCCTGTTTCTGATATAGAACTGCTCCCAGGCCTTTTTGAGAAGCGTCAGTGTGGAGTGTGAAGGGGCAATTGAAATCTGGATACGCCAGCACTGGAGGTTTGGTCAGTCTGTCGATCAGTCCTTCCAAAATCTGCTGGTGTTCCTCACGCCATTCTACAGGTGTACGGGATGGCTGCTGGGGACTGTTTGACTTTCCCCGCAGTGGTTTGGGTGGGGGTGTGCTGGTGTTGGTCTTAGTCTTGAGTAGGTCGTACAGGGGTTTTGCTATCCGGGAGAAGTCTTGCACATATGTACGGTAATAGCTCAGGAAACCCAGCAACTGCCTGACCTCACCCACTGTCTGTGGTCTTTTGTTTTTCAGGATCTGCACTGCCTCGATGTCTTTGGGGTCCACCCTCACTCCGTCCGCAGACACCAGCCGGCCAACATAGCGGACCTCTTTGCGGAATAGCTCGCACTTCTCCGGCTTCAGTTTCACGCCGTGGTGTTGTAGGGCTTGTAGGACTCTGCGCAGCACCTGTACATGTTCTTCGAAGGACTTGGAGAAACACAAAACATCATCCAAGTAAGGGATGCAACATTCGTCTCGGAGCGTGTCGAGCATCTCCTCCATGCTCCTCTGGAATGCAGCGGGTGCATTTGACAACCCAAAGGGCATCCTAACCCACTCGTAGAGTCCCCAAGGCGTTGTGAATGCTGTCAGATGTCTGGATCCTTCGGCGATGAAGCCTTGGTGATAGGCCTTCCCCTGGTCCAGGATCGAAAACCAGCTGTAACCTCCCAGTGAGTCGGTGAGATCCTGGATCCGGGGGAGGGGGTGTCGGTCTGGCACTGTCTTGCTATTTAAAAGTCTATAGTCGACACACAGGCGTAATGAACCGTCTTTCTTCCTCACACATATGACCGGGGCGGCGTAAGGCGATCGCGACTTGATGATCCATCCCTTCACCAGCAAATCCTGAATGTATTCTTTGACCTCCTTGTATAATGGTTTGGGGATAGATGCATAGGCTTTTTGTACTGGGGTGTCATCCTTGAGCCTGATCTCCATCTGTAAGGAGGGGATACAGCCAACGTCACCACTGTCACGAGCGAACGCCCCAGACTCTTCCTGCAGGACCTCTCTCACCATCTGTTGTTGTTCTGGACTGAGGTGGCTGATGTCAACAGGCGGTAGCCAGGAATCAGTGGGAGAACCATTGGAGGAGGCGATTTTGTTGACCTCTGCTGTTGTGGTTGTTTTCACTGTGACTCCAATCTGTTGAGGTTCTGCCGCGTCTGTTTCAAGGATCTTGGCGACACATTGGATGGTGCCCAAGGGAGTCCTCTTTGGTAGAATGATCCCATGTTCAGAGTGGTTGGAAATGGGCACTTTGACGTAAGGCCGTCGAGTGTTCTTGACTTCCAGGAGGCCTTCTCCTATGCTCAGCTGGTCTGTAACAGGGTTCTCTTCCGTTGGTTCATACAAGACACGGGGGTCAGAGGTGTCGAAATTCGGGGGTACTCTGCACCACACATGCACTGCTTTCCTAGGCGGGATGACAACATTGTTCCTTCCCACTCTCACTGTGGCTGGACGGCAGTCAGTCTTTTGGGGTACTTGAATGAAGTTGACCATGGCCACCACTTGCTCTTCTTCCATTCCGAAGGCACTTCGTAGGAGACTGATTACTGTGCTCACAGCATCACCGGAGGATTCTCGCCTATGGATGATCTCCTCAAGTACATTAGCTCCGACTATCGGCTGGGACAGAGACAGTCGACTGACTAAGAAGGGGGTTTGTATGGCGAGGTTGGGGTCGTCATTACCTGTGAGGTTGACAGTGAGCTCAACCCATCCATCATAAGGGATAGCATGGCCACCCATACCGACAACTTCTAGGCCTACATTTTCTTCAAGGAGCTCCTGTAACGGCCTCACTGGATAGCTGGGGATATGAGTATTGGCCCATTCTCTGTCTATTATGCTCACCTGTGAGCCGGTGTCAAACAGGACTGTAGTTGGATATCCACCAATCAGACATTTGAGGTAGCTTCTCTTTCCGACTAGGGGAACTTTGCTTCCTGTGACACTCCGGCAGGCAGGCCTGTGTGATGGTTGTTGGTTCGGCTTATGCTGTTGGGGTTGTTGCATGGGGATGGGGTTTAGTGATTGGGACTGAGGGTGTATCCCGGTCTCTGGCTGTCCCTCGGCTGAGACCGGCTCCCGTTTCCCTGAAACTTGGTCCGTTTCAAGCACCCTACTGCCCGATGTCCTGTCTCTCCACATACGAAGCAGTGGTTACACTCCTGTCGGTTCTGTTCAGTGCATTTTGGGCAACGAGATGTTCGTCCTCGCTCTTGACTCTGTGGGGTTTGAGGATATTGGTTGGAAGGTGGCTGAGGAGAGTGGCAGGGCTGTCTCTCTTGTCTCAGTGGGGGTTGGGGATATCGGTTAGGAGGTGGCTGAGAAGTGTGGTAGGGCTGGGGGTGTGGCGACACTTGAGCTGGGGAGGTCTGTTGATACGCCGCCTGGCCGTTTCCCATCTGTTTCTCCAGCAGTGTGGTCATCATACGTGTCAGGGTCTCAACCTGAGTACTGAGCTGTTGGATGGTCATGTTATTACTGTCTGTGGCTCCACCCTTTTGTTTGTCATTGGTTGGCCAGTCACCTGTGTCCACCTTTGCGGCATGTGCGTGTGTTACCTTTGACTGACGAGGGGGCTGGCCGATTCTGCGCTGGTGCTCATTCTCCTCATTAATCATCTTCATTACCTGGCCAACGATTTCCTCATCAGTGAGCTGACCGTCCCAGAGGAGAGGTCTCAGTCTCTGTCGGATATCAGTGTGCTTTGGCCCCAGGCCCTGATAGATACTGTGGAGAAAAACCTCTTGAATGGTCTTAGGATCATAGGAGATGTCAGTATTAACCTGCTTTGACTGGAAAAGGAGTTTCTGTTTGAGGCCAATCATGCGGTACAGGAACTGCTGGGGTGACTCTTGTTCGAGCTGTCTAGCACACATCA
This sequence comes from Borostomias antarcticus, assembly GCF_949987555.1. NCBI lineage: Eukaryota > Metazoa > Chordata > Actinopteri > Stomiiformes > Stomiidae > Borostomias > Borostomias antarcticus. Next base: position 57,597,791 of record NC_140234.1, on the reverse strand, counting down.
ACTCCTGAAACATCTCTGTGCTTGCTTTTTCACCAAGGTGAGATCGGAGGAAGCCCTTAAGTTCAGAGACTGTCATTTCGTCTTTATTTACGAGCATGTCCCTAAAGGTTCCTGGTTTGATCACTCTTAACACACCCCGGACCACTTCTGCCTCTCCAAAGCCCTCTCTGACTCCCTCATCCATTTGCTTACTGATGCTGTTATAGCCTATTTCAGAACTCTGGTCCCCGATTTGGCCCCCATGTACTTTAAATTCCCTCCGGGGAAGATAGTGGAGGTCCTTTAGCGGAACCACTCTCTCTGGTATCCTTGGGGTCGGCATTGTGGGCGACAGCGACTCACCTTGCTGGCTGTTTAAAGTGGCTGGCAGGGCCGTAGTGGCTTCACACAGTCTCAGTTGCTCACCCAGCTGTACATACATTCTTCTCAGCTCCTCCACTGACTGTGAAGTTGTGTGGACATGTGGCTGGGAGTGGGGATGTGGTTGTGTGATTGTGTTTTGTTCAGAGTGTGATTGGGTTACATGCTCTGGGCCCACCGTGGATGGACTAGTAGGACTAACATGTACAACATCATCACATGTCCCATTAGGTGACAAATCAACAGAAACAATCACTCTATTCACCACATCATTCAACATCAACAACTGAGCCATACCTTCATCTTCACTTTTGAGCAATTTCTCAGACTGCATGTAGGCAACCACAAAGTCTGTGCAGCCTTCCTCATCGCTTGGGCTCAGCTTGGCTTGGTCTTCACTGTCGGTTGCCAGGTCCCTTGCAACGTTGTAGATGTTAATGTTCGAGATTCTGAACAAGTTCCTTTTAATGTTCCACACCAGCTCTTTGCGTGTCGTAGACATGGTGTGTGTGTGTGTGTAGCTGTAGTCCTTGTAGTGTGTTTGTTAGTCTGATGAACCTGCGGCTCCTGATGACGGATGTACTTTGACCCCCGGATCGGCTGTGCAGCTCCGTAGCGAGGCGAAGACTCTTGACCTAGATTTCCCTCGACGGACGCTCACTGGCTGACTCCTGGTCTGCAGTACGCTTCCCCACCTTGTCACGTGGTTCTGGAATCACTGGACCCGTCGCTCTGATGCTTGTGACGAGGACGGATCCCGGACGAGCCCCCAAATTTTGTTACCCGCACGAGGCGATAGTACGGTGGTAACAATATTAGTGTGCCCGTGCTCTTCAATCCCACTGGAAAATATTAAAGAAAAGACAGAGGATGAAGAGACGGGACCAGCTTCTTTCTTCCCAAATCTGCTCTAGTATTTATTTACACAATTATTCAATACAAATCATCCCTATTCAAAAATGTCCCTAGTGCTAGTGGTTATTGTCCATCAATCTCAATACTAAATTCTCAACATTCATGCTGGTTCTAGGATCCACATTCCATGTAGTCTCAAACAAATAAACATTTAGATGAAAATAATACATTCACACATCGTCTTCACATACTCATACTTCAATACTCTTCACATACTCATACTTCAATACTCTTCACATGCTCAATAAACACAAATACAGTAGTCAAGGCCTACCTATTCTGATATCAATCAATAATACAGTACTTCTCTACTGTAGCTGAGTTACTCACTCAAAATATTCTAAATTGGCTTTTCCAAATTATCAGCACATAACACTGGGAGCTATCAATATAATACACTTTGAACTGTAGTCTCAAAATGAGACTTTCATCACTCAATAAACTCACACACTAATAGTACAAAAGATCGGTCAAGTGTAATCAGGAAAACCACTCTCACTTTCACCAGTTGTTGGGGTGCCGTTTTGTAGCTGGCTAGCTAGCAACGAAAATACAGGACGGCCACGAGGCACAATTCTCTTCAAAATAACACTTCACAACATTCACAACAACATATCACATCCCTCAAATGTATTCTACATTCATATAATAACCTTGGAAGTTGGTTTTAAGTGCTTGTCACGTTTTACTAACCTGGAAAATATTAAAGAAAAGACAGAGGATGAAGAGACGGGACCAGCTTCTTTCTTCCCAAATCTGCTCTAAAGGAAACGCGCGTGCGCCCTCTAGAGGAAACCGGGCACTAAACCATCTGACCTGCTAAACCTAACGTCATTGGCTCCCCTCTCCATACCTTATATCAACTAAATGTCTTACAGTTTATGTAGAATTAAATTATTAGTTTGAATAAAATAATATAAAAATATCAAAAGCGTATAGCTTTCTGAGAGTACTACACAGGTCACAAGGTCAATTGGTTCAATCTGTTTGATCTTGACAAAGAACCGTACATGTAAAATGGAGCACCGTCATGTATTAAGCGGAGCAGCAAAACGAAAGATCCGAAAATAAAATGAGTCAAGGCAGTCAGATGCTTTACAGCAGGTTCCTTGCATTTCAATTTTTGAAAAGAAAACAAACTCAGAACAACAGTGTTGCGGTGGAGGCTGTAGGGGGGTGGGGGGAGCTGGTAGGGAGGGGGCCCCTCTATACATCCAGGCCCAGGGGCCCATTTTTTCATGATCCGTCTACGCTCGAGTAGGCCTAGCTCTTTTAAGTAGTCCAGTATTCTTTGAAAAACACCGTCAAGACAAGACGTGCCTCTCAAAGTAAGTCATCAGAAGTAGGCCTGGTTGTGGAGTGCGATAGTGGAGTTTCGGGCGTTGTATCATTCGTGTTGATTTATCCAATCGTCGTGGCCAGTGACATCAATAAAACGGTGAGATTACAGTGCGATGATTGCACCTGAGCAAAGGTCGTCTCTGTGAACACGAACTAGGCCTACATCATCATCAGGTCGCTCACAGACGAGCCTCCTATCTTTGTTTCCAGCTGGCCTGAATGCAGATCTAACACTGCTGTGGCACAGCTGCTACTAAGCTACGCCTCTGAGGTAACAACAAGCACACCAGTAACCTATATAAAATATGGCTAATATACAAATAGGAGGTTCAAATGCACTGTGGATTCTGTGTCCTTGGTGCAACTATTAAAGGTACCCAATGTAGTTTTTGACCACTAGAATGCGCTCTAGAGCAAATTTGAGAAGGTGGTCCCCGAAAAATCTCGTACTACATCATTGCGTCAATACGTGGTGCACATAATAGTGACGTTTCATACATCTTTGTTGTTTTCAAAACATTAGCTAAATATCATTTTGCGAAGAAATTACAAGGTAGGAAAGACATTCAAGTGATTCAACATGTTTATTAGACTACAAGGAACCATATAATCAAGGAATTTCGAAAATAAACAAAGAACGGATTGTTTTGATTCACGTTTCATTGGGTACCTTTAACTTTAGCATCTAAAGGCACTGTAGGCTGGTTCTACTGTGTACCGCAACTGCTATCAAAACCAATTAGGCTACTCAGCTTGGGATTAAACTGCAATGGCCACATGGAAGGACAGAGTTAATCATTGATGTGTAACTTCAACTAAACACAGCATTGATTGTATCATCTAGATTGATTCTTAAGATTACATCTATAAGCTTTCCAAAGGAAACAAACGTGTTTGTCAATGAAGGGATAATAGAATGATAAGACTTTGTGGACAATCAGTAAGGAAAACTCCTTCCTGAACTTAAGTCCTCCCTCCATTGGATGAAAACATTAGCTGTGTTGGGAATCGCTCCCTCGTTCCCTCACTCCCTTTTCCGTATATAGGGTTCACCATGTAGTGAACTACCTAGGGAACGGAGAAAATGTAGGGTACATGCGCTGTTCCCTGGAAATCAAGTTGAATTGTGCGTAATAAATAGTGGACTATATAGGGAACGAAAATTCCGTGGAGAATTCGGACACTACAAACAAAATGGCTGACGCCCTATATAGTGCACTATATAGTGAATAGGGAGCGATTCGGAACACAGCTACAGTGTGGGAGAGACACGCCATGGATGCCAGCGTCTTTCAGCATCATGGATTCTTCAGCGTACTGGGTGTTCACATTCACGTCTGGAAACCATACTTCATTATGGAGAACATCAGCATCATATCTAGTGAATTTCTCCACATATTTCCACAGTGAGCTCCCTGGGGGAAGGAGGTTCAGCTGAAGAGGCTCCTTAATAAAACCCCTGCTGAGGATTTCAACCTGAATGATCTGTTACACACAAAATCAAACATTCACTGTGGGAGGCACGTACAGTAGCAGCAGGGCCCCATAAGGGGTGAAAACGGGAACGCTTTCAGGGGCTCGGCCACAAAGGAGGGCCCATGCAGTCAGAAAAAAAAAGAAGCTAATACTGGTTTATTCTACCAAAGTCATTGTTAGGAAGGAAAATATACATATTTATAAGGTAGGAAGTTATACATTCTATATGTAAGCAATGTGAATGTAGCAGATATTTGACATTGCCTTAGTCTCTCTGAGAGAGAGAGCATGTGCATTCATTAGCTTGATGAAGCATATTGGGACTCGGGAGGGGTGGGGAGGGGCCCATTCACTGGACTTTTTTAGGGGCCCAGTTATTACTTTGGGCGGGTCTGCGTAGCAGCCACCTGTCTCCCTCAGAGCTCTCCTGAATTCTTCAAGTCCTCCACCTGTCCTTCCCTGGCTGATGGCTGACCCGGTTCAGGTGTGCCCGATCAGGCCCAATCAGTGTGATCAGTCAGCCCTCCAATCCCCAGCCTGTGGGGTTATGGGAGCTGTAGTTCTAGGACTCTGGTGATGTCACACATCGATAAAATGACCAAACAGAATTCATTTTCATTTATCCTTCTCAATGTTAGAATGTGGTCCACTTGAAGTTGTGCTTGTGCTTACATGAGGATCTCATAAGTTTCTTGTTCTCACATCCAAACATTCGAAATCATTGTTAGCCTATCATTTGAGTTGAGTAGCCTTTCAAAACAGTTTAAGGGTACGGAGGGTTCAAGCAGTCCACATAGGACAGATAGGATAATGTCTTACAAAACGATTTTTCAGGCTTGATCCAAAACGAAATACTCCTTCATTTTCCATAAAACATGACGTGATAAAGACATTCCACAAAATGAAAACCTCCCAGGAGGCCTCAACAGGTGATTTTTTTTTTTTTATGGGTAAATTACAGAATGATTACTTACCTTGAACAACTAGTAGACTGACCGACCAGTCGAAATAGGTCTGAATTCACAGCATGTCGTTTTCAGGAATGGCTCTCTGCTGCCACCTACTGGACAACGGGCACAACACGTGTATTTCAACTGCTAGGAAAGACTAACATTACAGGTGCATCTCAGAAAATGTGAATATTGTGGAAAAAGTCCATTATTTTCCGTAATTTAATTCAAACAGTGAGACGTTCATGTATTCTAGATCCATTACACAGAGTGAAATATTTCAAGCCTTTTTTTGTTTTAATCTTTATGATTTTACAGTATGTTCAGTATGTTCATTTATACACTCAATACTTGGTCAGGGCTCCTTTTGCACAAATTACCGCATCAACATGGAGGCAATCGGCCTTGAAATATTTCACTACGTGTCATGAATCTATAATATATGAAGGGTTCACTTTCTGAATTAAATTAAGGAAAATAATGAACTTTCCACAAAATTCTAATATTCTGAGATGCATTTGTATAGCACCTACCATCAAATGTTATTCAGATTTTTCAGTCAACGTTGCAGTTACCAAATTGCAGAGAACTGCTCTGAACTTGTGCCATGTACTTCATTCAGCTCCTTCCATCTTAGTATCCCAGTTAATCCTGATCTATATAAGCTAGCTGTGACAATACAGAGACTTGACTGAAACGTAACGGTCAGCCAGTGGCATGTGACGGTCAGTGCCCCATTTATTCATTTTTAAAACATGTAAACATACAAGACTGTGACCTAAAAAAACATAATACACAAAGACACTGTGTGTTAACCAAAAATAAAAATATATACCAAAACAAAACAAGATACTTTGAATGTCATAAGTTTGCAAATGCTGGAATGCTTGACAACATCAATATATATTCTTAAATATATATATTTCTATATAGAGATAGATTCAATAATTATGTATTCATTCAGGTTTTCCCAGATAGATCCTTTGTCGATAGTTTATCTTCCTGTAAAACTCATGTATTCCTTTTCTGGCATCCATCAGTCTGACTTCAGACCTTCAAAGTTGAGGAAAAGGCAGTTTGGCAACGAGTGCACACCGCGACCCTTTCACCTTCCTAACGCTGCGTCCCCGAGAGGTAGGAAGACGCCTCAAGCATTCACTACTCCTCCTATCCCTGTCACATTCCCTGATAAGACCACCGTTCACCTTCATTAGGGGGGAACGAACAGTTGGCGATATCGTCTGTCCACAGAACAGCCCTCAGCATCGTCTAACGTGACAAAATACTTAATTTATGTCTGAAACAATGCATCTGACTGCATCGTGTATAGCTCATCCCGTTCCAAAGAGAGATCCTAAAAGGAGAATGTTAAAATACGCTCTAATCGCAGAATATTCAGTCCATCTGTAACCTATTTCTCAAGGCTGGTTCAGCAGCTCAGTTCAGTGGCTCAGTTCAGTGCTGTTTTGTGGACAGAAAATCAAATGACCCTCTTGCCTTTTTTGTTTTTTTAAATACTCATCAACGTGTACATCCTTCCGTCAAGGGGAGGGGGAAAAAAAAAGATGGCTACAACGTCTCTTTGCTGCCGTTATACTTTAAGGAGTAGCCGGTGGCGATCTCTAGACACTCCAGCAGGGAACCGGCCGAGAGGAAGTCCAGCTCCACCTCGATGAACTTGATGTAGATGGCCGAACACTGGTGGGACGTCCCGGCCTCGCCGGCCTGCCCCGCGCTACTGCTACAGTTCCCCTGAAGGAAACGAGTGATGGCCGAGGGTTCCCCCCGTCCGTAGTGCTTGCCTGAGCTCTGAAAGTGCTGGAACAGACTCTGCTGCAGGGTCCTCTCCTCCGCTATGCCCAGGTAGCAGTAAGTCACTCTGGTCCCCGTCGTGTCCCCCTGCCCCGTCGAACCACACCCCAACAGACGTAGATCCTGGTCCGAATCGTCCATCCGCTGCGAGGAGGCCTCGCCCCCCGCTCTTAGGTCCGAAGGCGAAGCGGACGCCGGCTCCTCGCAGCCGATGGCGTACAGGCCGTAAGTCTTGGGGATGCCCCCGGGGAGGAGGTACTGGGAGGTGCCGTTGGTGCAGCCGGTCACCCTCGACTGGGCGATGGGGATCCACTCCACATCCATGTGGAGCTCCAGACAGCGGGCTTCGCTGATGGTGATGTCCAGAAACTTATAATAGACGTTCTTCCAGTTCATCTTCTGGACCTTGGTCATGATGATGCGGCCCTCGGGCTTCTCGGGGTTGAAGTACTCGCGCAGCCTCTTCCCCAGGGGCACCTGGGAGCTGATTTCGGCGTAGTGGTAGCGGATGTCCTCGCGCCAGCGCGTGTTGTAGCCCACGCCGAAGATGGCCAGCTTGTTGGAGAGGTGCAGGCGCGAGAAGT